>NC_060158.1:16347030-16369338 GCF_021292245.1 Micropterus dolomieu | reverse complement strand
GTCATGTGTGGACCGCACCACATGCTGTATGTGAGCAGCTAACATTTCTGAGCCCCGTTTGTTTGGGTGAAGTCCGTCTGTCTTAAAAAGAGACATTCTTTGCCAGAAAATATTAAAATTATCCACATAACACACACGGTGAGCCCTGCAGGCGGACTGGAGCCAGTCATGGAGGCCAAGGAGTCTACTGAAGCGGCCAGCACCGCGACCAACTGTGGGAATGGGACCAGAGATAAAAACGGACTTTCCACACTGCTTTAAAAAGACGGTTAAAATCTGATTTTGTCAGCTCTGACTGCTGAAGAGCTGTGTCATTTGTTCCGACATGGACTATCACTCTTGTGATGGAGGACGGGAGCGATGGCATCAGGTCCTGGAGTTTTTTTAAAATGTCAGCCGTGGTGGCACCAGGGAAGCAGTGAGTTGTAGCGTGAGGACGAGGAGATGCCGGTTGTGGGGTTCCAGAGCAGGACTGAGCAGAATCTGCTTCAACACTGCGTGCGGACTGAGTATGGAGTGTGTGAGCTGCCGAGTGTTGTGTTGGAGTAGCAGTAACAGACCTGAGAGAAGGGCTACCCGACGGTGCAGGGTAGAGAGCGTCTGAGCACAGCCTCCTTCAGGATCCTACGTCAGGAAGCGGAGGTTTTTGACCGGGATGACGGCCGCCGATCAGGCCCAGCGGCAGACCGGTGGCCCAGCGCAGGAGATGTAGCCGGTGAAGGAGATGCAACAGTGTCGGCAGGCACTGTCCGCCGAAAGAGATCCGTATCAGGGAGACTCGAAGCCGCAGGTGCATCCGCTGGATGGACCGGAGTGTCGTCAGACAGGGCTGCATAGCGCCGGAGAGGCCGATGTGCGGAGGAGAGGCAGCCCCATCCGAGCCTCTCTTGCAGCCACGGACCACCACTTCAGCCCAGGTTGACTGATGCTTCGGAGTCAAGCAGGAGGAAAGCCTGGGAAGGCTAGAGGGGTCCCAAAACACGGTGTCCTGGATGTTAGCGGTTGTGCTAAGAGAAACAATCTGTTTGGCTTGTACTGAAGCCACATCCATAAAGCCAGTCAGCAGGGAATCTTTCTCTTTGAGTTCCTCTGAAAGTCGTCGGATGTCTTCCATAAGGTCAGCAATCTTTTTGTTCGCTTTCTTAAGGAGTGTGCAGTCCTCATGGGGCAGAGTTATCTCAGCTAGCATAACGTTAGTCGCCGGAGCTTTGTTGTGATCAGTAGCGCTGATGGCGTTTTTACGGTCATCTAGCTTAAAATCCATGTCGGATGACTAAAATCCTTGAACCACGTAAAACTTAAGTTAAAAACTTAAGTTAAATAAAAAGGATATAAACAATGGAACGGAAAAATGCGGATTAAAACTGGATAAGAGTCTGGTTTAAGACGGAGCTTCCGACAGGTATCTACAGACGCCAACGCATGCGCAGAGTGCAGAAGTGTGTACATATAATATTTCAAGATTTCCATGCACCCAAACAGCAATTTATTCCCCTTATTCTATCTACTCCTGAGTCATTGTGCAAAATCCTTTTTATACAGGTTGTCCATAACACATAATTTGATATGATGAAGATTAATTGAAATATTGTGATATGTGATGCATACCTGTGAACCTTAGCATGAACCACTGTTGAAAAGTTGGAATGAAGTCAAAGTCAGATGACCTCTGTGCCTCCTGTTAAAAGCTACAAGTTCTTTAACTCACCCTAAGGCACAGAGATCTCCAGAGCGAAGCGAGAATGGTGCCTGGTGGGTTGCTTTAATTACTTCTCTCCCTCCCTTGCTGCTAATACCTTTATTTTATTAGGCCTGATCTGATTCATATGCATAGCGCAGACATAATTTTGATTTGAAATTCTTTCTTATCTTCGGTGGCTGGGACTACCCCTGCATGACTGCATCCAAAATCAATTACCTTGCTTGGTCCCCTGGCGAGCATTTGGCGAGGAACAGAGAGGCATAGTGTGCAGACTATCACAGACTTTTAACCTTAAAGACAATGTTGTTTTTCACTTTGAAGGACATCTCAGATACTGGAGTGATGTAGTGTTTTATGGATGAGGAGATTGTCGTATCACTTCAAAACATTCCCTCATTCAAATCACTCACTGTGAAAGCTGGTTAGAAGGAGCGATTTTGTCATGTCAGTCAGGTTGGAACGGAGACAACAAGTGAATGCAAAATTTGACTTTTAAAGCCCCAAGTTGCACAGAAGAACTGTGCAGGCAGAAAAACTGCCTCCTTTCCATAAAAAAACACCAACCTCCCTATGGCAACTTACCTTGTCATATGGCAGCTCACCATCATATTTACAGAAGGGTAACACCTGTGTTAAACAAACATCCCCAAAGATGTTTGGCTATTCATTTGCAGAAACTTCTCGTTATAGATCCATTATGGAAAGCGCCCAATGCACCGGGGTGTAATGACACAGGCAATGCTTGCTGTAAAACAGTGGCATATGGCTAAACTACACAACATTAAACATTTTGGAGACTGTGCCTCCCTGGTGCCTAAATAGCACAGCGCTTTGGCAAATAAACCATTACGCAGTGTGAATGACTTATGGACACGTGTGCCAAGCTGAGATTCTTAACCATGTTTCACTGAGACAAACAAAGCAGCACACAAAAAGAGGGCAATCTGCACCATAAACTTGTGTAACAATACATACATGCCACATGTGACTAAACGTAACATTCGCACATTAGAACAATATATAATTACAGAATATACACATATTCACATGTACATACTTCCAGCTTTTCCAGCGATTCAAGCATCCAGTTTTCTCCAACTTCTCTTCAGGGATCCCGAGGTGTTCCTGGCTCTGCCCCTGGGTCTCCTCGCATTTGGCCGTTATTGAAGCAAATCCACAGGGAGGTGTACAAGAAATGTGAAAACCAGATGCCCAAATCAGCTCAACTTGCTACTTACGATGTGGCATTTCTACTCCAAGCTCCTCAAAGCCCCTTCTATGTCCCTGAGGATGAGCCCTGACCCCTGCTCAGCAAACTTCCTTGTTTTTGGTCATTATTCACACCTTGTGACCACTTCTGAGGACTGTACATGGACTGCAAAGGTTACGCTCTCAGCCTCAGCATTCCCTTCACATGACAGCCTCGGGAAAAAAGCCATTTCTTGCTCCATCTGAAACTCACTTGTAAACAACACTCCAAAATACTTTACGTAGGAGGTGTCATTTTCAATCATTTGAAGACTTTTAGAACCATGCCCATGGGTTCAGATTTCATTGGAATTACTTATCAATTTGCTCCAAACCGCCCCAGTGTATGCTTAAGGCCACAGTCTGCCAAAGACGGGACTATCATCAGCAAAACAGAGAGATTTTCAAGTGACTTAGTCTAACCATAAACCCTTTATCATGTCCATTACAAATCAAGTCAAGCTTGTTCTCAGGGTTTATTGAACCCCCTAGGATAAAAAAATTCTTGTGAACCTTCTAGATTGACTTGCAATAGTAGCCTAAACATCTGTAACCTGACCTTCCTAACATGCCTTACATGCACATGCTAATGTGTGATCACACACAGACACACAGTCTGCGGGCAATCATCAACTGGCATCACAACTGCACATTTTGCTGTAAGCTTAAGTGGCCTCACAGCCTGCCTCTGCATCTGCATCTACTTCTCTGTGCCAGGCATGTAAACTCCCTCAGTCATGCAGTTCCAGCCATTTCTGTGTGATTGATGTGAGTGCTTAGCTGGGCGACAGAGGTCACAGTGCCTGGGAGATTGTTTTAGCCCTACCTGCTCCTCTTTTCCACTTCCATCTCTTTTCTGTTTCTCTTCCTCCCATCTCTTCCTCCGTCGCTGTCTCTCTCTCTCTCTCCCCACCTGGAGTGTCGTGAACCCTCTCCACACTCTACCACCTAATTATATCCTGGACGTGTAAATGTATTCATATTCATGAAGGCACAGATGCTAAATTAACTGTGGCAGGGACACGTTGCACTGTGCCGACTGCACAATCTGCTTCCTCCACTTACAGAAAGGAGGGAGGGAGGAAAGGGGCGTTGTAGCTGAAGGGAATAGGAGAACACTGAGGGGAGAGAGAGAGTTAAACAAAGAAGGGAAGAAAAAGAAGACTAGAGACAGAGATAAAAACAAAGGAGAGAAGAGAAGAGGAAGAGAGCATAAAGGAGGTGAAGGGAAGGACAGAGGTGGAAGAAGAAGGGGAAAGGCATCCATAGCTGGTTCAGTGGTGTCAGGAGGTGACAGCCATGGTTACGGCTGGACAAAGTCATTTATTAAACCTTGCCAGTGCCTTGAATCACCTGAGATGTCACCATCACTGATCCCGCCGAAAACCCCCACCATGCTCCTGCCATCCTGGGCCTGGTCACATGGGCCTAGGCCGGTGATGAGTGACAAATCAAAAAGCCAGAGTGCATAAAAACTTGGAGCCGGTGGCGGCAGAATGGCACGCTGGGAACTCAGGGGCAGATGGAGGGAGGTGCAGCGGTGCGCAGCGAACAGATGGCCGCTCCGAACTTGATATATGAAATTAATAACGTTTCTCAAATAGAATTCAGAAACAGGAATACATTACCTGAATTTTAATAACTGATTTTCTCTTTTTGTGAGGGGTGGGGGTAGAGGGGAGCATTTGCATGTCAATGAGAGAAATGTGAGGGTTAAACAAATGCAACGTGTCCCATTGTTTTTTTCTCCTCCTATGGAAAGGCAAACAATAGAAGGTAAATGATGGCAGCTGAATTGTTCTGAAAAGTCGGTCAAATTCATGGTCATATTTACTTTACTGGTTGATGGAATCACATACATTTGGTAACTTCCTTTGAGCTAAATGCTTATTATATTGCCACCTTCGTATTTCCAACTTCAGCATTACTTTGCACAGGTTTAATTAATCAGAATTTCAGAAAATAATGACAATAAGTGCATCTCAGAACACTAACAAAGGCTTGAACTTTGCAGTAACCTTTTTCCTCCACTGCCTGAATGATGAAAAAAACATATCCTTGAACCTAATGCTGACTGGCTGACTTTTACATTTCTGCTTGAGGTCTTTCATTCACATAGTTTCAGAATGTAATTTTTGTGAGAGGTTTGGCTCCTTCAACAAAGAGTGTTATTCACTACTGCGTGGATTTTCTCCCACAAAAAAACAGAACCATGCATTTTCACAGACCTACAGTATGAAGTGCACTCTTCTGACACAGTGCTTATTCAGGGCAGAGCCTATTCAGTTACATGTAATAGTTTTTCCCCCTTTAATGCTGAGCTCAGTAGGATTGTGATGAAAGAAAACTGGCACTGGAATTAAAATCAACCATAATGTCATTTTGCAGAATCAGTTAAAGCACAAACATTTCCACAGATCAGAAATTTTCCAAAGGCTACATGTGTGTTTACAAAATAATTGTAGAAGATTTACATTTCATACTTGCCATCTATTTATTTTTTATAACCCAATCCTTTATGAGGTTTTATGAACACATGCAGGAGGGGAAAGAAAACAGAAAGTGTGGTAGGTAAACCTCATTTGTAGATAAACCTACACATACCTGTACATTATCAATCTGATAAATACATGCCTGACAGAACAGGTGGCTCTTAATTTGTCTTTGGGTTTTTTCTTCAAATCAGTTGATATAGAAGTATAATAATGATGGTGGATAATAAAAATAATGTTGATATAAATCCTACAGTATACTTGTTAGTTTTACGATGTTGCCCATATTGTGCCATGTGCAGCAAATCTGTATCTCATCACCTCTGTTCGTATATGTCCAGTAACTTGTATGCAATCATGATGCCTATATATTTTAATTCATATTGTATACTGCCACTGATTTTAAGGAATAGTTTCCCATGATGACAAGATCAATACCACTCATGTCTGTAATCATATATGAAGCTACAGCCAGCAGCGACTTAGCTGGTCTCTGTTGTTGGCTACGTCGTAGTAACAGCAAGTTATCAGGAAGTCACTGTCGGGCTATGAAAAAGTCCACCACAACATGTCGTTTTTACACTTGTTTTTACATGAATTAAACAAATTAAATATAAAGGGTTAGTTAGTGAGATTTAGAGGGGCAGACAGGCTTGCTGTGTTGCCCTGCTTCCAGTGTTTGTGCTAAGCTAAGCTAACCAGTTGCTGGCTCTGGCTTCATATTTAATGGATAGACATGAGAGCGGTATCAATCTTCTCATCTAACTCTTGACAAGATGTCAAACTATTTCTTTAATGCATCTAACTACTGAAGCCCATTAAGCCAGGACTATTTCTTTACCAATATACTGTATGTGGTTTAAAAAAGGAATTCACTTTAATATCCTCTACCAACCAGAGCAGAAAATCAAAGCTTTGGGCTTTTTTGTTACAAAAAATATCACATCAATATAAAGAAGTGGAGTGGCACCTATACTTTAATGATGTCAGGTCTTTCTTATAAAGTGTAACCATAACTTTAAATTCTGAACCTTGATAATGCAGGCATAAGAGTGTGGGGCATTGCAGGCTGAAGTGTTTCTCTCAGCTGTATGAAATTGGGCCAGTAACTATAACGTTTGTTAGCAGAATCGTGTATTTTCATAGCCTCAAAATGATGCTAGGGTATCCAAGGAATTGTGGAACCCACATGCAGCATTTGTGTTAGACTATATGGGCTTAGTGCCGCATTCATGACCAAACCAGCTTTCTTTCTCTCTCTGCTAAATAACCCCCAGATTTCAAGCAGGAAACTATGGCTCAAGAAGAAAAAATGAACAGCATATGTTTTGGAGCTGCATCAGTCTGCCTCATCACCGCTGTACTGGTGAGAAGCATTAATGAACAGAAGTGTTTTCTTCACGTGATAACAGAGACGATTCAAACAAACACATGGCAAATGGTTCTATACGGTGGACACGTGGGCAATTTTTAATTCACATACAGAGGTGTTGTCATCTTGCATACTGCACCCTTCATTAGGTAGTCACAATATACTATAGATTTTTGATTCTTGTCTTTTTCATTCATTACTTTGGATAATCAAAATATTCAACACAGGCATAGTGCATGTTTCAATATTTCAGTGTTCATGAGGGGATTATATTTTGGGTTCATTTGAGAGGAACTGTTGATGGTAGAACTGACAAACTGCTGAAATTGATGAATATGCAACATAAAGCTGGTGACAGTGATACTGTGCCCCTGCAATATGTAGTGGGAGTGGTAGCATGGGAAACTTGGAATTGGTTCAGGCACACAGTCTGTTCAACTTCATGGGTAGAATGACAGATGGCCCGGGTAGCTTTCTGCAGTAGAGCATAGCAGAGCAAAGCTACCATGTCATGAAGAAGAAGTTTGCTTGTGTGGGAGTTTTGACAAGCTCTGGTCTACAGCAATCTGTGCATGCACAGACGTTCACACCTGTGCACACATTCACACACAGACATTCAGTGAAACCTCCATCAAAAACAGTTTGTTTTCCTTCCCAAACCAATCGCTAATGCAAAATCCATTACCGCCGCAGCGTCATTATCAGTGGCAGTGGGGCAAGTCAGGAGCTTCAAGGTACGTCTCAATCCACGGGGGTACACGTTCCCTCCAAAAACAGAAGGTAGAAGTTGGCGAGTCGTTGTGCACATGGAGAGTGTTACTTACTGGTTATTGTGGTGGTCATACTGTGTCCCGTATGGCAGTGTATAAATGAACAGCATGCAAACACCTTCTGTCCAAACATCTGCGACAGGCACATTTTTAGGCTGCCTTCCAAAAACTAAAAAAAGATGGAGGCAGAAGAAATAAAATCTCTCTAGCTGCTTGGCTCAGCTTCTCTGCTCTCATTCTGTTGGCTTATTACTTTCTTGTTTTGTTTTTTTCGTGTCATTCAAGCTTCTCTGCCATTCCTGAAGAAGACACAAAGCAACTTTTCATTTAGTTTGAGTTTTCAAGAATGTTTTGCAGACTTGAAATTGAGAAGGAACTACTGATTACATACCCATCCGGGCAATCTTAACTCATTGGAAAGACAGACAGCCCTGAAAAACAAGCCCTCTTAAATCCTCCATCATTCAATACAATTAATTTCCTGGTAGAATATGCTACCTTATAAAATTCATGTAATGAGTTAAAGAGGTGATGTTTTTTGGCCTTTTCCCTTTCCTTTGTTCTGTTATATATCTTTTTTGTGCATGTAATAAGTCCATCCCAAAGGGAGTTACTATCAGAGCCCTGCACAGGCCTCAAACCTAAGACCCAGCCTGGCCCTGGCCTGAGACACTCAGGCTCAAACCCTGCCAGTGTCTGAGAGCCTATCGGAATTAGTGGTAGTTAGTTTAAACGTTTATGATCACTATCACAGTAAAAAGGAATTTTTGACAAGCTGAGACAGGCTGCTGCTGCTCTTAACGGCGGTTGGAAAAACCAACAGGCTAAATAATCTAAACGAACAATAATAAAAACATGCAGGTTGTCTTACCTTACACTGAAGCTATGCATCAAAAATCAAGGCTATACCACAGAACACGGCCAATCCCAAAATCCAATCAAATCAACAGCCTCCTAACACTACAGGAAGCAGACTGTGTCATGTATGTCAGTGTGATAGGTTATGAATTGGCTTTCTATCTTTGTTTCACCATCTCCAACTTATCCTAGTTTCTTTTAATTAATGGCTGTCTAAAACATAAAAAGAAGATGCCTAATACAGGCTCGATGTCCAGCCCGCGTGTAGGCTATGACATGACAAGCCCACTTTGGGTTCAGGCTTGAATGCAGGGCTCTAGTTGCAATCTCCCACAGAAAACACTGCTCCTAACTGCCGGAAAACAGCCCGATTGTAGTCCAGCCTTTACTTACGTAACTTATCTGTGCCATATTGATCACCTAGGCTAGTCACTGAGCTGCAGCACACACAGTGACAAGACGTCCCCCTGCTGAGAGAAGTGGGACATATTTTCTTTGGACAATGGCATCGTCTATTGGCCCAACCCTATTCAACACACAGGGTTTAAAATAAAATAATTAAACTATGTAAATCTATTCTGGTACAACCCCTAAATAAAAGTATGAACCTGAAAATTTGCATAA
Source organism: Micropterus dolomieu (assembly GCF_021292245.1). Taxonomy (NCBI): domain Eukaryota; kingdom Metazoa; phylum Chordata; class Actinopteri; order Centrarchiformes; family Centrarchidae; genus Micropterus; species Micropterus dolomieu. Next base: position 16,360,272 of record NC_060158.1, on the reverse strand, counting down.
TATGAGCTCTTTAAATCTGAGCTCTAAAACTGCCATAAACTCTGTTCATTAGAATATACCATCAGCTGCAATATTACAATAATATTAGATATTGTTAATGTTTGAAATACATTTATATGAGGCAATCTGTTCCATTCATTTAAATATGTACATATAACTTAACAAATTTAGAACAATAAATAAAAGTAATTTATACTGTAATGTATCAGTCCGGATCTGTATGAGAATCTTCATTTAAAAACCACAGATGTTGGGTTATCTGCCAGTATGTGACCAGCAGTATTGTGGCATCCATGCACAGGGATGTCATGGTTATGGGAACAATAGCAGGAAGTAAGAATCAAACTGAAACTAAATGTGCAGAAAACTAAGTTATAAGCAATTTTTTAAAGACCATTCTTTTTAAATACATGAAACATCAAACTACTGTCATATTCTTTAATTATAATGAAAATATCCTGCTCAGAACTGCCGCTTCATAATATCATCATATTAATTTGACTTAATCTCAGATGTTTAGCGAAGTTTGCAGTGTTGCCAAAGTATTTCACTCTCTTTGCACACACATCTCACACACCGTCATTATTACCTTCACTAAACCTTCACTAAAATGTTGTTTGTTGTTTTGTCTACCTGCCCAGGGACAACAGATGCAAACTAGCCGTTAGCTAACTCTGGTGCAATTGTTTTAATTGTGCGCTGTCCCTGTCAAATAAACAGTTGGCAAAAAAAGGTGGTGATGGTGCAGTAGATAAGACACCAGCCTTTGGTGTGAGAGACCTGGGTTCGAATCCAATGTGAGACACCAATGTGTCAATGAGGAAGACACTTAACCCCTAGTTGCTCCAGAGGTGTGCGACCACTGACCCATATAGTAATTGTTAGTCGCTTTGGATAAAAGTGTCAGCTAAATGAATAAATGTAATGCATCCAAACATGTCTTCTTTAAGACAAGTGAGGAAAAAAGTCTAAAATACACATTTTGTAGTTTCTTTTATTACAGTTTGTCTGTTTGCGTCTGTACATTTCTCCTAAAAGTTAGTATTCTACAGCAACATGTCCTGCCACTGTCTACACCGTTTTCATCTGTAGTACTGTTGGAAAGCTCTCTCTCTGTTGTAGAAAATTAGCAGATCCAAATATGGTCATTTCCTTTGTACAAGCAATCAATCAAAAGTACAGCCAGCTAAGCGTGAAATCTGATTGGCTAGCATACATTTCTGATCACATGATTGGCTTAGATGCGTCATGTGACACTTCTTGGTTTAGCTTTCCGCGGGTGGCTCTGTCTGTTTCTGTGTGTAAGAGCAACTGTTCAGACATGATGTTAGTAACACAGCATATTCTGAATTGTTTACAGAGTGGTTTGTTCATATTTCATTCATCGCCTGAATTATATAACATTTCATTCTAAAAGAACAGGCCAAAAATTGGCAGGCCTGTTGACAGTATTTTTTGATTTATGAAATAATAAAAAGTTATATCCAAAATCCCCTTGGTAAAAACATTTGAATAATTTTGAATCAGACTTAATCTGGTGTTCAGATTTTAGTTCTTGAAATAGATGCAAATTAACGAAAATCTCATTAGATAGTGTCTCATTTGCATATTTAAATATAATATTTAATATAAAAGAAATAATACAAAAAAAAAACATTGTCTTAATATAAGTAATCAACTTTTACTCTTTTCACCTGTAGTGTCTTGCTTTAAAATAACATGAACAAAAAGTACTGTCTACTGGTAATTAGTGCCAATGTTAGCAAGCCAGGCTAAAAAGCATTCACCTTCCAAATGGAAGCTGGCAAAGCGCGCTAGGTGTCCCTACCCCATAGGTCTCTCACAGTCCAACAGCTAACAAGCTCGCTAGCTAGCCTATTTATTGGGATAGTAAATGGCATTATACTCACCAGAGAGATTCACCTGACTGATCAAACAACATGCTTGAGTTTGCCAGTTAGTATTTGAATAATGGGGTGGCCTTATGATATACTATATTATATAGTTCTTTGTAATTAAATACAGCTAACATCAATCTCTCGTCTTTTCCACTGTTCCTATCACTAATACAGGGGTTGTGTCGAAGTCTGTTCTCCTGTCGATATGTGTTTTCTCTTATCTTAACATGACCCCAACCTTATCCCTAACCAGCGGCAAATTGGCCATCCGGACCATTTGTTTTGGGATGGGACAGACAGTGTTTCCCACACATAGGCTTTAGTTTGGCCACCCAAGTATATTTGGCGACCCATTTTAGCATTTTGTAGAGAAACAACAGAGACAGATGCTATCTATTACATTATAAGACGCGGACAAGCCAGATATAGTACCAAATGTACTTTGGGTTTGTAATTAACTCTACAGTAGATATTAATTAACAGTAACAGCAGACAAGCGGCACAGACACAGACTCTACAACATACTCAGATGGTGAGCCATTGTTTTTACTGTATGTGTAAATTTGTTATAGACGTGTGCTCTTTAAAAACTAATATATATATATATATATATGTGTGTGTATGTAACTATAGCCAGTCACATACATTAAATGTTACAAATCTGTTACACACGGTACTGATTATATTATTTCACCATCTCTACACAAATGTGAGTAGTGAATGCGTGTGTTTGTGAGTGGGGATGCGTGATAATGTGGGCTGGTGTGGCTACTGTGCCAGAGCTGAATATTTGTCCCTGTGCGCCCCAGTCCCTAACCACAGGGGCCACTACTGGAAACACTCCTGTAATGGTAGGGAAACACTACCCAACAGGGAACAGACCTTGACACTGGCATCAAAACAGGAAGAAAGTTGTAAAGTAGTAAAGCTCTTATATTTTAACTTTTAAACGTCTAAGCCACTAGAAAAATGTGACACGTGGCGCAAGAAAGCTTGCAGCATGATGCTGTGTCTACAAATGTAATCCTCTTTTTTTAAATAAAAAAGTAAATACAATAGCTGCAATATCCTTATCATTTTTACCACTTTATACAAAATGTGAGGTGATTTCAAACTTCAGATTGACTTTCAGAAACACTGGTAATTTCCTGTAGCTTCAACAGTATTCTCCTCTGCAATTTTGTGTTTTGTAATAGCAGTCTAGTCACTGAACCGATCCTGGCAAAGATGTTTTTCATCTAGAAGTTACATGACCTGGCCAACGCTGTGTACACAAGTACTTGGCACAACCATACATAGCTGGCCAAGGAGGCGCCTGTTATAAAAATACACAAGTAGAAGCTCGGCTGCAAAGACTCTGCTGCTCCTTCTCAAGGCATCACGTCATGCATTCCTTCTGTTTTCACTCATTTTCCAGCATTTTTTGCAGCTGAAGCTTTGCCCCCTAAACACGACTTATAAAAGACATCCAGTGTCAGCCAATTATTTTGGACTTTGATGGTCATAAATCAAGGCTGACCAATAAAAATGAAGACAGCCAAGTATAACGTTCGTGTGTGACTCCAACTGGATTGTAAATGAAGCCAGATGGGCTGGGAGAGTGCCACTGAACAGAGCTGGATCCCATCACTAAATGGCTGTGTGTTTTCCCCTCGTGCACAAATTACGGCATCACCTCATTCAGCGGCATAAATCAAAGCCCAAGCTGTGATATGCGCAGGGCATCTCTCCATCTCATTACTAAAATAAATTCTCTGGCAGCCTTGGATGTGTGAGCCCCGTTTGAATGGTTGTTATTACCACAATCGGCACTTTTGTTGCCGCTTTTATTTTGAAGCCATTTCAAAGCCATTCATGTGATCTCAAGCGAGCTGAGACACACTTGGAGATGAAACAGACCTAGGGAGTGTTACCTCATAGAGGACCTCTGGACACTTATTGAGGAGGACTTACGTGTTTGGATCTGGGAGAGTGGAGAGACGGAGGGAGGAGGGCAGGAAAGCAGAAGAAGAGTCAGGTAGACAGCAGTGAAAGAGAGCATGGAAGTAGAGACACAGCTCATAAAAAGCACAATAGGCAGAGTTGGACAGTGACAAGGAAAAGGGACAGGAGTGATAGGAATGAGTAGACAAATATATGTGGGCAGACAGACACTCAGGCAGACAGTGATGGAGTTATTTGGAAGCACTCTGAGGCAGAATTACTGAGCTCTATATTTTCCAGACACAACGCTGACCTTCATTCGTCGGCTGTGACTTCCATTGTAGAGTGAAGAAACAGAACCCTCTGAGAACCTGGCTTTCTCATTCAGTGATAAGACAGGTTCCCCTTTAACAAAGAAGGGTTTCTCTGCAGCTCTCTCTTCATCGTTGAAAAATTTACAAGGGTAGGTTATTATGTTTTTGCTCTTCCATGCTTCAGCTCAAAGAAAATGACCAAAATAACAGTTCTGGGTGGATTTACAGTATATGAGACTTTTACATATGGAATTCATGAATATGCGAGGTCAGCAAGGCTTGGCCAAGATAAACAAGATTCCCCACTTCACGGGGCTAGAGTACGTCATCAGCTGGTAATGAAACAACACAAGGGTTGAAATATTGTCCTTTCTGCCGAGAGTGATTCATGGCAGCAGAGAACAGCCTGACCTGTTATGCTTTCTGAAAGGGAAATACTCTGAGACTGGCACCTGATAAAAGGAAGCTTTCAGTCGATATTTTGGTCTGCCGTTTGAAATTGAAGGTCATTGATATGTGTCTGTGAAAAATGTAGGAGTGGTGAGCTCTTGCAAGGTTGCTGACAAAGTTGGTCAGCTGTCAGTCACAGCCAGCAAAAACAGATCTATAGCATTATGCAGTCAGAGGATGGTAATGGAGCGGCCGTGCTGCCGCAGGCAACTTTCTCTCATTCTCCATCTCTCGCTTTGCTCATATTCACTTTATGTCCTCAGGGATCTGATTACTGAATATACAGCTGATTGGTTGGAGCCTGAACTTTTCCCATGTGAACGGTAAACCAATCAGTTGGTCCAATTTCAAATCAATGTATCGTATGAGACTACAGAATCTATTTGTTAGAGCCAATTGCTGCAGTCTTACGAGATGTGCAAGTCTTCAAATTGTTCTGCAACTTTGGCTGCTCTTATTAAATCAAAGTCTGCTGATCCTTTCTAAATTAAACTGCCATTATGTCTAATCACAGTGGAATTGAAAAATTGAAACTAAGTTAATGTAGATGTTTGCCAAAAACAGAAAGAGAGCAGAACACAGAACCTGATATGACATGACCTGATACGTAGCATCCAGAGTCCAGAATGATAATTTCTCTTTTTTGCAGGACCATGTGTCTGGTCTTGCATGGTTTACACTCTTGCAACCCATAGAAATGAGCCATACCAGGAAGGTTCTCTGCCACAATACACACATCATCTGTTACACACTCCAGGAATTGTCGAGGTATGCAACAGCAGGTGTCAAGTTGCATAAAAGTCATACATCTTCTGTGTTTCGCTTGGAGGAAGAGGTGGGGGCAATGGACACAAAATCTGTTATTGTGTTGGTATTTGTGTGTATATGTGTTTCTCTGTTCAGGCATGCTTTTCCCTGAATCTGCAAGTGTGTATTAGTGTGCCTGTGTAAGTTGATGTCTGCGTGTGTCTGCCAACAATCGTCCCCGTGTCTCAGACAAAAGAGCTCATTGGTTCATGTGGAGAGGACCTGGATCTTATCATTCAGTGGTTTAACACTAGCCAGACCACCTCTCGCTAAGTCCAGGCAGCAAATTAGGAGCTGGGAGCTGCCGACTGGGCTTGTGACAGGCATGTGACGGAGAGCAGGCAGACTGGGCTGCTTCACAGCTCGCATGGACCATGATAGGAGAGGAATGCTTCCCGTGTATGGCCAAAATAAGTAGTACAGGAATGGCAGCTCATGTTAGTGCTTTTGTTTCACATCAGAAGTGAGACACTATATAGAAACTAGGACAAACTGGCATACACACTGGTAAAACTACACACAATTGTGCATGTGTGGCCAATATCAGTAGTGTGTTTGAGAGGGCAGCCCCAGTGAAAGAGTGAATTTTATTGCGAGTGTCATTTCCTGCCAACTTCCAATGGGGTTTTAAAGACATTTAGTGGTTAATCTTCCAACTCAGCTGTATATCTGTTGTCTACATTTATACTGCTTAAAGCCAGATTTCTTTCATATTTATTGTTTTTCTTGAAAGAATGGACAATTTGAAGAATTTCTTATCCAAACAATACTGATGATTATTTTCTACATGTACAGTTTCAAACAAGAGACCACACTTTAACACTTTTCATTAAAGAGTCCCCATCACACTACACACAGAACATATACTGTATACAAATATTTAATTTTTATTTAAAATTAGAATAAAAACATATACAGTTACTTATATATTGATAATATGCAAGGTAGTGGTGTCATTTATTTATGGTGGAGTGCAAAAGATGAGGTGGAGTTGATTGTTGTCCTCCAATTAAAAAAATTTTGATATAAATATTGAAAAACATGATTGCAATTTACATTATCTGCATGATATAACTGTTAAATATAAGTTATAGCTGTTAAAAGCTTCCACCAGTATAATGTGAATGAATCCAGTGGTATGTAAGAACATTTTTTTCTAATTGTATGTGTTTAAAAGTGGTAAGTGTGTGTTTTACTACTATGCTTTAGAGTTAAAGTTTAAATTATGGCCCTAACAGCCCCTCAAGGTACGAGGTACGTTTATACTGTATATTTCTGAGGTTGGGAATAAAGGCTGCAGCCCTCACACTCTCTGATTCTAGGAATAAAGTTCACAACTAGACACACCCAGTCTGGGGGTCAGACCAGGAGACGCCACCCCATATAATTAAATACATTACAGTACATGAACATACTGAAAATAACTCCACACAGTTGCCAAGTTTTGATCCTAATGTAGGGCAAAATTTAAGAAAATCAACAAAAGGAAAATTTATAAGTGTTTCTGTCCACTACTGTTATGTGAATATTAGGAGAACAACTAGTGGTGCCAATTATCCAATTAGGTGCCATTAAGCCATTGCAGAAGAAGTGTGTACAAGGAGATTATGTAATTAAAGGAGCACCGGTCAACCCTCAAATAATTAGACTTTCTTCTGCTGAAATTTTCCTCTCTCCAGTTGAAGCATCAGTGGACGTTTAAGTCACGTGCTTCATGTACATCATGATTTATTGGCTATGTCGGTTTCCATTGCTCACGGTCACATTTTGCTTTTATCGATACATTAACTTTACCATCTCAGCCAAGAGTAAGAACTTTTTTGCAGTATTTTCAGCATTTCCACTCAGGTGGAAATGCTGAAATATGTGCATAAAAACAGGTGGAAACATACCTACAGACATAGGCGTAAGGGAGAGGTGGATGCCAGAGAAACAGGCCTGGGGAACCGAGGAGACTGGGACCAGAGGGCCTGGGAACACTGGGGCTGAGGAAGCGAGGGTGAACAGGGAGGACACCATGGGGGAAGTCCGAGGAGGAGAGGACCGGAGGATGAGCCCAGCCGACTGAACGGAGGACGAGAGTGAGTGAACATGGGAGGAAAGCGGACAAAGAGACAGGGTTAGTGACAGAGGCGACAAAGCACAGGGAGATTGAGAGAAATCAAAAAACATGAGAGCCTGAATGCAGAGGTAGCACCGGGTATGGAGCAACAACGATCAAGCAAGAGTGGTGTGGAGAACCGGGGTTGAAATATAGGCAGGGATGAGGTTGACTACTGGCAGGTGTGGCAGGCTGACGAGGTGGCTGATGAGGTGCAGGTGCAGGTTGTAGGCTGGGCTAAGGAGCGGAGGGAGAAAGAGAGAGCACACACAGGGAAGGAGACACAGGGAGGCAGGCAGAGAACAGAGAAAACCAAGGGAAAAGCAGAATAACTGATGAAAAGGAGAAAAGGCCAGGACACTCACCGTCAGCCGGGCTGCCACCACAACACATCAAATAATATAATGATATATACTGAGAATAACTGTGTAAATAGTAAAACAATACAAACGCAAACAGGGCAATTAAAGTGTGTTTTAAGTTTAGAAACATTTTGAGTCCCCCTCTCTTGCCGGACAGTGGTTTGGTCCACAGCCTGCTTCCCCTCACAGGAGCCCGGTCGGAGGAAACCAGTTAAAATCTTTCAGTAGTGGAACTCCAGTAATGTTAAGCAAGCTGGCAGGGCTATTTAATGCACTTTAAACATTGTATGAACTGATTCTTTTGTCTTTAATAGCCTGCAGCTGAGTCATTAATAAATTAATCATGACAAAAAGTTATGATAACTGATTATTTTTCTATGAGCCCACTATGTTATTATAACATTACCTAGCTTGTTCAGTTGCTTGTTTAAAGAGGTGGTATTATGCTTTTTGGCTTTTCCCCTCTCCTTTATTGAGTTATACCTCTTTTTTGTGCATGTAACAAGTTTGCAAAGTGAAAAAGCCCAAAGTCCAGCCCAAAGGGAGTTCCCATCTCCCACAGAAAACACTGCTCTGAACTGCTTGAAAACAGCTCGTTTGTAGTCCAGCCCTTTGCTTCCTTTACTTGTGACGTCACAATGAAAACATGTCCTAAAGCTTGCCAAGCTGCTAGCAGGGTCAGGCACGCCCTCAGACCAAGCTAGTCTGAGCGGAGGCTCGACTCGCCTTTGTTTGGTTTTCCATTGTAGAAATGTTGTACCTGTACCTGCTTCCAGGTACTTTTTTTTGTATCACCTCCGTCAAGGTTCCAAGCGAGCTGAGGGATACTAAAATATAATGTGAAAACATGACAGACTGCTGTTTGGTCAGAGAGAATATTCACTATTCACTGCATCATCATTGCGTGCACCAGACAGGGGCCAAGCAACAGAAAGTTTTATATTTTACAGTTTTCGTATGTAATTTCATCACTAAATCCACTTCTGAGAAGTTTTGAGGTGAGAAATCAGCTGTGTAGATTTCGAATATTGACAGTTTTACGAAATGTGCTGGCGGAACAAAAATGTGCTTGAATATTTTTGGAGTTGAGAAGTGGCTGCGGGGGAAGCCTGTGCCAACCCGTGGGAGGAGCGTGTGAGGCCGGCCAGCCGCCCGCTCACAGAGCCCTCTGCTCCCGCCGTCACACAGACCGCTGCAGCAACAACGGCAGAGGAAAACACAGCTGGAAGGTTTTCATACCGCTTTGTCTTTACAGTCATGTTGTAACATTTTAAACGTAGACTGTATATATTTTTAAAGATGTGTGGATCGCTGGTGTGTGTGTCGCATTGAACATTACGTCGCAGCAGTTGTATGTAGCGTCGCTATGACGACAAGCTACGCACTATCTCTGGGTACTATCTGCAATGGAAAATGGAGCAGGGCCGAGTAGAGTCGAGTCTATCGATTTGCGCTATGGTAGCATTTTTCGGCAAGGCAGCAGAGATCGTCAGAACACCGGCAACAGTTCAACGTTTAGTCCCAATGGTAAGATGTGGAACAATGATGTTGTGTGGTTGTGGACTTGAGTAACTTATACCATCTGCTAGGTTACAGTCGAAGTCTGAAGCGGCTTTGATTTTGATCACACTACCTTGTTTCTTACGACCCGCTCTTCTCTGCTTCGGATTGGCTAGTAGTCCTTACCTGGGAGCTGCGCATGTGCAAGATTTTGTACAAGTAAGATGCATCACTCTGTAGCTCAAGAGCAGAGCGTACAACACATAGGGTGAAAAGTAGACTGGAGAAATGTGCAGTATGAGGAAAAATATGGTGTTTTTCAAAATTAAACCATGTAAACCTGTTCTGGTACAACCCCTAAATAAGATTTTGAACCTGAAAATGAGCATAATACAACCTCTTTAACAGCATATTGGATTGTAAGTCATCTTCTACAGCTAGAGATGCACAGATTGATCAGCTGGGGACTGAAATAGGCTGTTTATTTTATATTTATTTCGCTTACTCGGCTCTCACCGGTGACCGGGGCTGAGCAGTGTCAAATATCCAATTTTCTGCTGGATACATTGAACGTTACGAACACGCTGCACTGCACCGTGTTTCGTGAGTGTACAGACAGTAACCTCGTGTTACAGCCACACACACATACTGAAATATGTCTTAGGTGTGTGTGGAAGTTATTCACGAGTGTGAAGAAGACACAAAGCTCACTATTAACATCTTCAGAGAAACACACAGAAAGAGACGCTGTGGATATTGTAAAGCAGGGACCAGGTAAAGCAACAGTGAACACAGCTGTTGGTGACGATGTCATTCATACCGCGGTGGTCTCTATCGGTAAATAACAATAAGCCTCCTCCACACGCGGCTCATCTGCTGCTGTGAAAACGGAATCGAGGGTGAAAAGTAAGAAACAGGAGTTCTTTTAAATAAAACTGCTGACAAGTAAAGTCAGAGCAGACAGAGAGAAAGAGACAGACAGACAGGAGTGTGCTTGTGTGTCTGACGGGAAAAGCAAGGTGAGCAGATTACTGTTTGTGATTAAACACAAAAATAAATTGAAGAATAAGGTAGAATTAAAATGGTGTGCAATTAATTTTCAGCTCCTTCCAGTGAAAATGCTAATGTTATTTTATAATCAATGTTTCATTATGACCATACAATTGAATGGACCCCAGTGAGAATAGCTAAAATTTATACTGGTGCTGATGGGGACCCTAATAAAAATAGATTTTTCCAATAAATAGTTACAAAAATGTTTGTGCATGCTGTCAGTTATAGTTCTTAGAAAAAAATAAAATTGTAATCGGTCAAAATTAGATTAGGATTTTATATATATATATATATATATATCTGTGTATGTGTGTGTATGTATATATATATGTGTGTGTGTGTGTGTGTGTGTGTGTATATATATATATATATATATATATATATATATATATATATGTGTGTGTATGTAAGTAAGAGACGTCCTCTATCCCAGAAGAAACCTAAATTACTATGTAGCCTAGAGGACACAAGTTATTTAGGATAATATGATCGCGTGGTGAACCTATGAACTTAAGTCATATTTAAACAACTATTGCTTTGTGTTTTGGCCAGAAAAATAATAGCAAGACTTCCCTCTGTGTACACGTATCCTATAAAAATAAAATTTTTATTATTTGTGTCCCCTTCAAAAATTGCTCTTGAGAAATTTTATGTTTATTGTGCCCCCCTACTGTTAGATGAGATTTACGCCCATGCCTACAGACACGATACCCCTGCTACCTTGAGCATTTCTGACTTTAGATTCCTTGGCTAGTAAGGTGATTTTCACGTTAACCTAATTCACGTTAACTGTGATGTTACTGGCTCAAAACCAAATGTACATTTCCTGTTTTGCATTTCTTCTGGTAAGCCACGTATCAACCAAAAGGTGACCACTCATTAGGAAAAGTGTTTACTGAGGTATTTTATCAAGTGAGAAGTAGGGTAATTTTGTCAAGGACTTCCATGCAATCGGGCTTCCTTTTGCAACCAGTGCAGTCGCCCCCTGCTGGCTGGTATCGCTCCGCATGCAGGTATTAACAATTCTGCATTGGCTTCACTCTTCACACAGCTTGGGTCTGTCCAACCTATCAGATTATTTTCCTCCTCTTGGTTCACTTTATTCCCTTTTCACTTTCTCGTGCTCTGTCTCTCACAGTTTCCCCTTCTCTCATACATACACACAGCAATGAAGACATTGCATACACTGTACTAAAAGGGAAGACATCGGAGTCGTTTTGTTCACTTTGGACTTTTGTCAGGTTAAAAGACATCCTTCACTAGTCTGTAAAACACCTTGGCTAGACGGAGGACTTTGGCAAGTTGCCACTGTCTTTTTCCACAGACTGGTTCAGAATGGTTATGAATGGCAATACGCTTTCTGAATTACTCGTGTTTGGATTGTATTTTTCATCCAGTTATCACATATTTATATAATATTTCTTTATTGTCTGTATGTATTTCTGAGGAAACACTTCACTATTGATCGTTTGCTATTTGAAACCATTTGTCTCTGTTAAAATATAACTTGAATTGAGAGCCTGTGTGTCAAAAAGAGATACCAATGTACAGCAATAGTCTGTACTCAAGAAAAATCGAGATGTTAACTTCCTGCATGCCAAGAAGAATGAAAATGCTCAAGGGATCTTTTACACTCACAAAATGTTTGCACATCCAACACAGTGTCCCTGAAGTTGTATTGCACACAATAAAATGTGGATTCGCTGTTGTAGCTTTCCTCGGGTAACCCAGTTTTATTTTAACAGCTTGTTCTCAAATAAGTCAGATGTATCCCAAGAGATCTCACACATAAACACGCACACACTCATGCCCTCCTATTCACCAGGTTAGAAAGAGTACTGAAATACTGTTACAACTGTTTCTACTTGTATAAACATCTACTTTAACAAAAGGATAATTTGTCCTCTAAGTAAAGTTTACTTATTAAATCACACACTGATAAACAATATTTCAACACATAACAGAACTGACAAAACAATATAGACATCTTTAAAACTGTATACCCAAGAACACCTGAACAAAGTAGGGTCGGACATGTCAACAAATAATCACATTTAAATGGCATTCTACTGTACAAGCAGAGACATTTATTGATAGAATGCCAGTATGAAACTGATTGTATTTTTTTCAAGAGTTCAGTGTCTTGTCAAAACAATTTATTGATTTAAGTAATCAAATAGAATTATCAATCTTCAAATGGATGGTGTTTTGGAGAATGATCAAGGTTACCAACTAAGGTATTGGACAAAAATACAAATACATACAAAAAAAAATTGTGAAGATTCTCTTAGATTTTAATCACTGATGCTTGCTAAGTTAGTAAAAAAAATAGTAGTGGGGTGGGATGAAAACAAATCATTAGTGTTTGATCACGTGACAAAATGATTTTAGCAAATCTGTGACTATCATGGATACATTTTAATGTCAGTGTCTACAGCTCACATACACATACATTTTTCTTTTACAGTCGAACAGATTCATAAATGAAGCATTTCAAATGTAACACAATAACTGAAATTAAAATAAAAAGAATGTTTTACAGTAAAACATACTTAAAATTATACTGTAACAACAGTCATTGTAATTAGTCTCTTTCAAGCCCTGGCATATTTTAGGTAGAATTTCCAAATATGGGATTTTGTTAATAGGAAAAGCTTGTACCAACGATTTTTACATTATAGTGATAAAGATGAATGACTATTTTGCTCATACAATATAAATCCAGTGTCTCTATACAGCATATGACACACATTTAGTGTGATACTTAGATATATATATATATATATATATATATATATATATATATATATATATATATATATATATATATATAT
>NC_060158.1:16327403-16347010 GCF_021292245.1 Micropterus dolomieu | reverse complement strand
GTTCTTCTTCTGCTTGTATAATCCCAGCAGTGTAGACGCCCATCGGGTTTATTAGAAGTAAGAAGAGAAGTGACATTTGGACAAATGAACAGGCACACACGTGTTATTTAGCACGAGAGCCGACAGCCTGTGGATCTGTATACCATGAAGCCAGACGGAGTCAGGACAGATACAGACAGCTGGCAGAAATCACAGATGTGGATTTTCCCAGATGGAAGGCTATAATGTGGGACAGATGTTTTCAAAACGGTGCTAAAGTTGTCTGTTTTCTGCTGGACAGGTAATTAACTTAACTTTGTCGGACTTTAGCGATGGTAGAAAAATCATGTAAGGTTAGTTGGATTAATTTATTCTCCAGCACTGGTGGCTTGTGGTGTAAAATATGTAGTTGGATTAATTTCATGTAGTCACTCTCTCTCCAGCGCTCTGTTTTGGTACTTTAGTGAGACAATCAGCTGATCACTAATTTGCAATAAAAGGCACAGACAAAAAGCTCAGATCAGCCAGCTAAACTTTTACTACGTTGGTAGAAAAAATATATAGTTGGATTGTAATTTCATGTAGTTCTTCTCCAGTGCTCTGTTATGGCTTTGTTACGTGGACAGAAATGTGCCCTTACCTTTGTGAGTTAAACAGCTGATGAATATTATTGGCAATGAAACAGTAACAGCAGGGAAGCTCCGATCAGCATTTAACTAGCACATTTTACTGCCCTGGTGAAAAACATGTATTTATCTTTTTTTACTGCTAAGTGTGATATATATATATATATATATATATATATATATATATATATATATATATATATATATATATATATATATATATATGTGTGTGTGTGTGTGTGTGTGTGTGTGTCTCGAGTGTGTGCTTACACAGTTAAGCAGGCTTGAAGCCAGCCGTCCCTCATGTGATCCCCCTGTCTCCATTCCTTATCAGCAGCACTTTGTCGTCCCTGCCTCTCTGTCAGTGCTGTGTGTCTGCACCACCTCTCCGCCTGATAGCTAGCAGCCGCCTAAATACACCTGCACTCTGTCACACTGCCGCTGCTTTCCCCTGCTCACAAATCCAACAAGCCAAAACCAACCATGGCCGAGGCTTTTGGTGATATTTACATACATTCCTCAACAATTTCATAGGAGATCTGACGTATTTAATTACATATCACAAGTGAAATTTACAACAATTTACATTATTTACACATTTTACTGGTGTAAATTTGTTATTAGTAGAGAGGAAAGTTATAAATCCAAGGCTTGGGCTCTACTTTTTGAGAATATGTACCTTCACTCGAATGAATTAAGATAAAAAAACATAGCCAATCATTAGCTCAGAGTGTTTCCACACATGGCAGCAACAAATTGGACAATTAAGCATAGCTGCATGTGTCTCTGTTCGAGTAGCAACTGGATTGTGATGAGGAAAATGGGAAAACGATTATACTGCATTTGCATGCAACACTTTCAAAGCTCAAGCTGTTTTTCTCCCTTTGGAGTTCAAACAAGCAAGAGATAAAATTTGTTTGACAACTACTGCTGTTAAATTTGTGTGTAAACTGTAATGATGTCTGTAAGATAATCCATGGAACCACCATCCTTTCTCCTGTTTGCCATTACACACACAGTGAGATGAAAGATCCATGCTCTACTGTAAGCTTCCCAAATCCATCCTACTCCACTCCACTCTACCTTCCTCCAAGTCACCCAATGTTTACAACATTGCTTCTCATATTTCCTTCTACTGTAACCATTGCTCTTATCCATTCCAACACTCCTCTCTCTAATACACTGCACTGTATATATTTTCACTCCATCCCTTCATCCCACTAGTGCTTTACTTTTCAGCTCCAGACTCTCTGGTTTTCATCAAGTGAGCCCGCTGGCACCATATTGACGCCCACCAGGCGTGCTAGAAGTTAGGAGCCTGCAGTGGCTGATAACCTGCCCTGAGGCTGCCACAACCAAACACACTCCTTTTCTTTTAGCCTTGTTTAGAGCAGAGTGGAGCAGATCAGACTGCATTAGCAAACAAAAATGTCTATGGATAAGGAAAGAAAAGACATGTAAGAATTTTTTGTTATAAGATTAACTTTGTAGGCAGCGTTGCAACTCTGCCCTTAAATTAGAGGACTTGAGGTCAAGACCAGCAGGCTCTGCTTAAATGTCTTGGGGTATACCTTTGACTCCTACCAGCTGGGTCATAGCTGGTCTGAAAGAAAAGCAAAAAATTATGGAAACGAGTCAATGAATTGGCACAGTATTAAAAAAAATATAATTAATATGTAACCTTTTTAATGTGTTACCTTTTGCCTCCAGAATTGGATATATAAGATGTTAAGGCCTCAGGGGGACAAACGTGGCATTGCCAGTTAAGGGTGACAGCATCTGATGATGGGAACAGACAGTACAGCGCCATGGGGGCTACTTACAGGCTGTATGCTGTCATCGGTGAAGTGGTGACGGAGTGTTGGATGTGCGTGCATGTGTGTTTCTGTGTTTGCACAAAGAACAAACCAACCCTTGGGCTGGATCTTTTGTGTTTCTTCACAACTTGTTACTGTCTTTGCACTTCAGTAGTGATGTGCAAACTTGGAGAAACCCGACTGACAACATAATACACCAAAAAACACTTTCCACAACCCAGCGTCTCTTTAAGATCAATCATCCGCTACAAATCACTCTCTCATTCTTTTCCCATCAACATTGAGTCCAACTATTTGTCATTCTGTCATGCAAAACCCTACACCACATAACACTACAGACAGTGCTGAATAGAAGATAGGGGAACATACACAGAGTGTAGAGAGTAGCGTGAGTACTTTAACAGAGTTGGTGGATAGCGTGGTGTCCAGGACGCTGCTCACTACCCTCTGCACCTTCACCAGCAAACACAAAAGGGAGTGAGAAACAGTAAGTGGTTTGAGATGTGTGTGTGGTGAGATGCGAGAGGAGGATTGTAACGGAGACCAGTGGTTCCATTACCTCAAATAGTTAATTGAGTATCTAGGTGGGGATTATTGATAAAGCACAAAGCCATACACATTCTTATTTTGATTGTTTATTTAAATAGTGAAATATTTAATAACTTTCTTTGCTATGAGTAGTTCCAGAGGAGGTTAAGTGTTTCTACCATATGCCAGTTAGTTATAAAATTAGCTCAAAAAGATAAAGCAAACAATGGTAGGACTCATCTCTTCCTGGTTGTCTCCTCAGCAGGGCGCGGAGGCAAAGAAGTGTGGTAGGCCCAAGCACCTGCTTAAGAGCTGCAGGAGCAAACCATGAAGCTGAGGGTGAGGGGAGTAAAGGCATCAACAATGCTGATTTATTTGATTATTCTGAGTGTATGTGTTATTGATTTATTAATTAATTTGTATTTATGTAAATATTCATTCTTTGTGCTGTATTTTTCTATGGTGTTGGGTTTTAGGTAAATATGTATTATTCTATATGATGGTGGTCCCACTAAAGTAGTTTTGTCCACTTAATCACCTGCAGTAGGGAGTGTATATAAGGCAGCTAGTTGCTTTCAGTGTAAGTTTGTTGCTGGTTGGTGTCTCATTGTGTCTGTAAGGTAGACAATTATTGCCACGTTTGTGCTTTGCATTTTACCTCTGTCTCATGTGTCTCTCTGGAGAAAACTTAAAGCCACTGTCGGACAAAGATGCATCCTTATGTGAGCGAGAGAAAGTGTGTTTTGGGCGTTATGAAGGATGACTGCATGCACGAGTTTATGCTAACGTGTATTTCGTTGTATTTGTGTGTGCGCTTCTGCGTTATGAGTCAAGTATATTTGCGTCTGTCTGACTATGCCAACATACATGTTTGTGTCTGCCCACGCACGCATTCCTGTCTGTGTGTGTTTGTGTGTGTAAGCAAGTGTGCGGCCTATATTGTGTAGGCTCTGCACCAGCTGTGTGGGCCATGTGGAGGAGGATGTATCAAGGGGTCAGGAGCTGGCAGCTGGCTGGGAGGGAGGGAGTCCAGCGCTGTGTCTAGAGACCCAGACATTAGGAGCTGCTTTAACACACTGCTCGGAGTTGTGTGTGTGTGTGTCAGAAGGGAGTGTTGGTGAGAAAAAGAAAAAGACAGAGGGAGCACAAGCATGTTGTGAAAGCAGCCAAGTCTATTAAATCAGATAAGCACATTAACACATTAACACATTAACAACAAAGAAAACACACACCCCGCCTTATAAGAGTTCCTCTCTGTCATTGGCGTCCCCCAGAGTCAGCGGACACACTCAACATCCACACGCTGCGTTGAGTTTGTAGCTGAGTGGTCATTAACACTTTCAGCAGGCATCTGGTTTTCCTCTGACATCACTGATGGTTTTGACCTCTCGAGTGGAGGGGTCACACACAAGTCACATGTGTTGTTTCCAGGGTCCAGATAACATCACCACAACATGTCTCTCACAAGATATGGCAGATTAAAGCTTCTGCATTTTCTTTGATTCACTGATATTGGCCAATTCGGGTTTATTACAACTTGGTATTTTATTTTGGTACTTTTGGCTATCATTTCTGGTACTTCTCATAAGCGGTTTCACGAAAGTAATAGCTGAGATCTGGGAACAAAGGAACATTGACGCTATCTGATGTGGCAAAAATGAGCTGTCAGACAATCAGATAGGGTGTAAACAAGCCAACAGATAGTAGTCAGATTATCTGAAGTGTTTTATTTGGAGTTAAACTGAACATACAGCTATGGGAAGTAGGAACCTAAAAGTCAGTCTGTAAACTGTGATAGGTGAGTTTTTAAATTTGGTGATACTTTTGGGTAACAGTTTAAAGTTTTGTCTTTGTTTCCTATTTCAAATAAGTTTATCCAATGTGGGGGTTAGATTATGACCTCCCTTGTACTTACATATGTTTCCTGTTCAATCAAACTTATTTTGATGATTGTTGTTGTGTTCCCAGGTCTCAATTCAACTTGGTAAGAATATTATTATGCCAAACTACAAAACCCATGTTTTAATAAACCTGGATTATCTTTTAATAATGACCTGGAGTTGCCACATTTTCTCACAAGGAAGTTGCTCTCAAAGCATTCATTTAGTATGAAACAACATTTTATTTGCACGACTATCCACAGTGCATCTGGAGTGTAAGTATAGCATTTAACTCACAGTATAGCCTGTTTCATTAACTAAACTTAATTACATCAATGAAAGTCAAAGGTGTTATTAGCCAATATTAACAGCCAAAATACTCTTATAATACATTATTATGCACAGCAACAGTAACCCCTAAATGTATTTTCAATACCTCCGAAACCAAAGGCCATTCCAATCAAAGCACCTCTAATCATTACTGTCAGTGACTCCCTGAGGTGGATGTAATGTGTCTTGCTCCCTGATAAAGCTTCTGTGTGCTAGCAGGTCTAGAAATATGCTGCAACATCTGTGAAGCTACTTGGGGTCCTAACATTTCACTCCGCTCCCAGCTAAAGCAAACAAGGGGAAACATATTGGAAAGGAATTAAGGGCAGATTTGAGACAGGCTGTATTGTTAAGCTTTCACCACTGACATGTCTGTTTCAGTCAATGTCTACAGACAGCATGACCTGGCAACCACTTTATGGACATGTCAACCCCAGCCAAGATTTGTGAGCCACCGATTTGCCAGGTCTGGAGGTTTAAAATTACACCTATTAGGAAGTGTACTTGTTAGTGGAGACATTTTAGGCCGCACAGTTTTTGAGGTATTTGTTAAAGAAGAAATAGAAATATTAGATAAAGAGAGAAAAATTGATAAAGAGAGACTAAATGTCTAACATTGTGGCCTGCTTAGCCTGCACTTTGACCTTTGCTTCCATTATGTGTACCTCATTCTGTCCTTCCCATCCAATCAGATACATTCAGGACAATCTCTACCAGTCCTCTCATACCTCTATACACACACAAACACACCAGCAGACAGACAGACACTCGCTCATTTGTTCATTTGCTAGCAGAAAAACTGAACAGATGACGGCTTCTCCTTTCGGCGTGGTGCCGGTCGTGGTGGCAGTAGCGGTAGTTGGCGGCAGCACGCTTATCATTCCACAAAACCCCAGCCAGATGTCCCCGAGCCTGGGAGGCAGGTGGGCCGGGGCCCCCCTCTGCCGCACCGCGACGGTGCTGGCAGCTCTTCAAACCTGCTGGGTATAACCTTTAATTCACATGCTTTTCCTGGCATGGCGGGCCGAGGGGCTGCCATCTGCCCGGCCTGTTGTGGTATACCGAGAGAGATGGAGAGAGAGAGAGGAAATGAGAGAGGGAGAAAGAGTGGGTGTGCATGTGTGTCAGTGTGAGTGATGGGGTGGCATAGTGAGTTGCCCAGATGCCACCTCACGGAATATAGTTCTGGTGGTCCATCAGTTTGGTATCAGACCCTCTTGGCCCATGTCGCACACACACACACAAAAGCATCTTTACTTAATGATATTCAGTTAATGTGTCATCAAGATCACACATGCTGACTCATAATAGCTCACCAGTATTCACACAATGTAAGAGGAATTTCAAATATGTCCTAATAATGACTTAGCCGATTACTGCATCAAACATCAACACCTTGTGGAGCAAAGAAATTACTGGCCTCTCCATGCAGATGCTCGCCAGATGCAGGGATTTCCACTTGAGTCAAACACAACTCAGATTATTTTACAGTATCCCTTTCATCTGTTAGCAAGCAGAGCCTTTATTGCCTTTCAGTATCCTCTACCATGGAGGAAGGGCTGCGCTGTTTGAGCTCAGAACAGATGTCATTAATAATCCCCAACATAATGAAACACTGCTGATCCCTAAGATACAGTCAACAAACATGGCAACACTCACCCTGGAGGTGAGCAGGAAAATGGGGGTGCTTGAGTCGTAAACAGGGGGAAAAAATCATATTACAATGTTGGGAATTATTGCCAGACTGAATTAACTGATAAGATCGAGGGAGGAGTGGAAAAACAAATTGAAAGCGCCTTATCTCTTGATGTGGGGTAAATCTCCAAGAATTGTTTTTGCACCATGTTGTAATTTTTTATTTTTGTGCATCCCAGTTGGTGAAATTTTTTCAAATGATATGAAGAGTTTTGATTTGGAACTTTTATACAGTTACGGCTTAGACATTGTTTTAAAAGATACAGTATTAGTAAAGTAATTTGTGAAGACAAATTAAGTGTTTTACATCATATTATGAATGTGCAAAAAGCCTTTGACATACATATAATCTAAATTAAGTAACAAAATAAATTATATAGCCCTACATGTCAACTGATATTACACGGCCATTATTGTCTTAACAAATAGATTTTACAGCATCTAAAGATCATTGATCTGAAATAATAAACCAAAACATGTGCAAATATTATCTTACCCATTGATACTAAAAATATTATCCTGGGTAGATATTATAATTAATTGTTGAATGATAATTCAGAAATGATTGCATGCATCATCATACATTTCTAATTCAGCACTGTGGTATTTTGGCATTTGAGTATGCAAATCCATGTCTGGGTCTGATCTTGCACATTGTCCCATCCCTACTTTTTACTGCTTCAGAGGAAATGGAAGATTAAAAAAGGCGAGTGTGTCAGAGGAGCAGAGAGAGATAGAAAGAAAAAAGAAGACAGAGGAAAAATAGAGTGAGTCAGATCCAAGGAATTAAATGAAGAGAAAGTATGATAAAGGCAGAGAGAAAGAGAGGGAGGCAGAGTCAGACTGAGAGAGAGAGAAGATGGATCGTGAGCAATACACAGAACATGAGAGGGATAATGACTAGAAAGAAAACGCCAGAAATAGAAAAAGAGGAAGAAGGAGAGAAAATGGAGAGACGAGTGAGAGAGAAAGAGAGGGGTGCTGCAGAGAGGCAGCCACAGGCCTGCTGTGCGGTGCATGGCGGAGGCTCATCATTCAGCTAATTATGATCAGGCTTTTCCCTGCAGGCACAGCAGCGCTGGAAATGGAAAGTCTTTGTTCTCACACACCCCAATGGAAGCGATGGGGCATGGCGCCATGCAGATGAGATGTGTGTACACACATGTACACTCGTATACAGGCACATACACACACAAACACAAGCAAGTGTACGGCCTCATTAACACTACTTGCACACACGGTGCTTACTCCTACATGTACATTCTTGTATTCAGAACACACACAATCACCATTCACATCACACTTTTCTCTTAATGCATGTTGCCAGTCGTTTCTACATTCTCCTTCACACAAACACACATCTCTACCTCTCACCCCCACTCATAATCATGCATTGCCACACACATACGCGCACAAATGAATATGGACTCGAGGGATAGCACACATGCATGCAGACACACACATAAGCAAACACACACACATAGGAAATCCTACACAAATATCATCAGATTCAGCTTTTCACAAAGTATGCACAGGAACATTACGATGATACACACTATCAATTAACTTTGCACCTACTGAGCCAAGTCATGCATCTCTATTATAGAATCCACACCTCTTTTAGAAAGACCAGTGGGGTATTCAATTAGAAAAGTGAAGAAAACAAGAGATTTGTATTCAACAAGGACTAACGAGATTCCAAAAAGATAAATTCTTGCTTCAGTGACCCAGCCTTTGAATGTCAAGTTTGAGCAATTAGGACAAATACACAGACAAAATATTCCTAAGCAGGGTGGGCAACAACTACCTGTCACAACCACGCTGTGAAGTTCATGGCCACTGAGCAGCACTTATTAATTGAAATTTATGGGCATTTCAAACACTTAATTTCAAAAAAAGGACAAATAAGTGCTTTATTAATAAATAAAGCAAAAGAGAAAGACTGCCAAGAAATTGGAACTAGACTGAATGAGAACAGAAAATTGGTATCTTATTAAAAAATCCAATTTATAGTGTAAATGTGTCAGACATGAAATCAGGGTGGTAATGTATACATTGTCACACTCTTTATATCAATACTAATTCAGTGACATAAAAGAAACATCTTTGTAATGTAATTGTAATGAAAACAAAAATTGCAGGCAGTGAAAACAAAAACAAACATCATATTTGAAATGGAAAAATTGTCAACAGGCGATACCATCATTACCATGCAATCTCCCTGATGTAGATTTATGACAGGTAATACACAATTTCAGAAATAGCTACATGAAACACAAGTCAAAGTTGGTTTGGGTTTTCATCTCAAAATGCTTATATAATTGATGATTTGATAGTTTGCTCATCCCTTGTACCTGCTGAATGTTGCTGTAATCTCTGCTTATTGTGTGCTTGGGTGCTCATGTTGAGCAAAACCGGTCAAGGACTCACCCTCTCAGACTGAAACCACAGGTGTCACTTCTGCTAACACAGGACTTAGAAACGTCTATGTTTTGGAAGATAAATCATCATGTACAGGACACTGAATGGAGTTCAGCTCCCACACTGGTGGTGATGGGTGAGATGGATCAAAACAGTGACAGCGAAGAGATTCAACAGGTAAACTAGCCTGATTGTTGGGTCGACATAGAC
This sequence comes from Micropterus dolomieu, assembly GCF_021292245.1. NCBI lineage: Eukaryota > Metazoa > Chordata > Actinopteri > Centrarchiformes > Centrarchidae > Micropterus > Micropterus dolomieu. The sequence goes on along the minus strand of NC_060158.1, from coordinate 16,337,524 downwards.
TAGTCAGTTTCTTGGAAAAATACCCTGAGTGGTGATCAAACTGATATGGATTAGAATAAAGGTGTGTTTTCCTGCATAAAATTGCTCTGAGAGTTGGAGGTAAGCATTCGATGGAAGAATCGTAAATAAAAACAAAATAATTGAGAAAGATGTGGCACTCCACAGATTTTGCACATGAATAATAATAAAACCTATTGTAAAATAGCTTCTGTGGCTCTGGAAGATCGTTTTTAAGTCGGAGAAAAAAAACATGTCATAGTGATATTATCAAGGTTATTTTGGGGTTGGCTTAAAAGTACTTTTTTCACAAGTTTTTACAGAAAATTTGGGACATGGAATTGGAAAATTGTAAACCTGTGGGTGTTTACCATGCAGGAAGGGTCTAATGAAAAGACATTGTCAAGTTGCATGATGGGAATTAAAGAATAAAATGAGTTTCAACTTTATGTAAGGGTCATACCAAATTGCTAGAGCACCTCTTTAAAGTGGCCTTACTAAAACAAAACCCTTGACACAATCTTGTAATGTTCTCTTACTGTGGAACTTTAAAATTATATGAAACAAACAGCTAAATTATAATTACAAAGACAATAGTGAATTTCAGATTCCACCATAAATAGATTTAAATGCAAAATTAAACAAGATAATTGCCAGCACACGTATGAAGATTCCTTGCCACTCTGCTACTTTCCTAGATAATTGGTCCATTAAGTCCAGTCCTTATCCCCCGTGATTGCTGGGAACTACTTTTCTCAGGATTGTTATGCAGTAGAGAAGGCAACAATTATGTTTCATACTCTTTGTTGGGTCACTCTCAGAAATAATCTGCAGTGATGACTGAGACTGCGTGGCCTCCATATTGCTGATGAAGCAATGTGCATCACAAATCACCTGAAGGAAAAGGGTGAGTGTGGAGAACATTGGAATAATATAGGCCAGGAAAGAAGGAAATAGCTTGAGGACAGATGTGATTAACTACATTTTGAACTGTGGAGAGCAATAACTAGGTCTACTCTATGCGAAGGTTCTGATAAACACCACATCACTGAATTACCTTGGGGGAGGAGGAGGACACAGTTTATTTCAGATTGAAATCTCTTTGTACTGCAGCTTACAAGAGCATTATGTCAATTAGTGGAACCATATCTGCACACCGGTACTGTGGAATGATTTATGATTGACATAATTGTTTTTGTGGGGACTGAAAGAATGCTTTGTATGGACACGGACACAGGCAAGTGCCTTGGAAGGAAAGGATTCCTCCAACATTATGATATATTCACAACAGTTTGCCAACAGAACTGATGCCTAAACTTACTTTAAATTCAATTCCATAAAAAAAGTTTGTTAGTTGCTTTCAAATCATTAGTGGGCTGGAAAGGTGATGAACATATTCAGATACTGATTTCATGCTTAGTGCATGCTTTATACAAAGGGGAATACAGTTGATTTGGTATAGTCTCTAGTCCTGTGCCACTGGCAGGTACTGGCAAAGAATTACATAAACATGTATTGTTGTGCTTTCATGCAGGCCATTGTTCCTATCCATATTTTTTCATGAAGTCTAGCGTTGCAGCCCCCCTGGCAGACAGAGAGGATCTCTTGGCATGGCTCCGCACCACTCTCGGTCTCCCCTCTCTTGTTTACAGTACAAACACATCTGCCTTTCACGGGTAAGTGGCTCCTCAGAGTTGTGCAACGGTAAACGATATCCCCCTGCTCCCTCATAGAGGTGTGAATCGCAGAATAATGTCCCCAAAGCTGAGAGGACTTGGCAACAACACACAGGTTGTTTTAATGAGCTGCTTATCATTGGGTGGGTGCCTAGTGTGTGTGTGTGGATCCAATAGACGTACATCGTCACACAAATGCAACCAAGACTTTTAGCGTACATGGTTTAAGTGACTGGGCTTTTTTTATACTGAATACGTCTTATTTTGTCTCTGTCCAATAAGAACCATACATCTCCATGTTTGGTGAATAATTGTTACAAAGCTAATGACAGGGCTGCCTTTCTGATGAAAAGTTGCTGAGACATTTTGGAGATACATGTTCACCTGCAAAGAGTGGCTTTTGTCCAGATACTTCAGAGTGGTTTATGTTGCCAAGCAAGAACAGTTTTTTTTCTGTTCAGTATGATTAAATGTTTTAAATCATAATTTTGTTTAAAAAGATAGCCAGACACTCTAGATAGAAATCTATGTAAATATATATAAAGATTTGCAAAAATGTTAACAAGCTCCATAAAAAACAGACATTTGTTTTCCAAATCATTACTGGTGCATAGTACACACACAACACTGCCTGTAACCTTTGTGAAACTTCTTGCTGCCCAGACTCTCATTAGAGTTGAATCAATATGCCACAGAATGGGACACCTCTGAGAGGAATCTTAATGGGGGAAATTATGTGCCATTACCAAGCAAATGCCTTTTGCGTAATTATTACGTGCTGGACGCGGTTACAAGCCATTATATAAATGCCCCATTCATACTCTGCATGCCAATTGATGCAGCTATACTGGCTTATTACTTCACTGTAACTGTGATTGGGCAGGTGATGATGTTTTAAGGTTAGTCCTGCAGGGAAATGATGATGCTCTAAATGCAGTTTGTGTGTGTCTATGTGCACGTGCTGAATTGTTCTGTTTTCTCTCATTACAGTCACTCTAGATAGCGACAGTAAAAATGCAACTACATACATCTTTGACATAACGTCAGAACTGTTTTTTTAATGTTTTATAGAGGTCATATTATGCTCATTTTCAGGTTCAAAATCTTATTTAGAGGTTGTACCAGAACAGGTTTACATGGTTTAATTTTCAAAAAACACCATATTTTTTGTCATACTGCACATTGCTGCAGCTCCACTTTTCACCCTGTGTTAAAGGCTTCATTTTATCTACGGAGTGATACATCTTGTCTCTAAATGATCTTTGTTGGGAGTTGCACATGCGCAGTTCATAGTTAAGGACTACTAGCCAATCAGAAGCAGAGAAGGGCGGGCCAATGAGAAGCCGGTAAACACAGCTTCGTTTCAGCTGTAGGCTACATGTTGCAGACCAGTTTGGCAACATAGACTGGAGCAAGAGTTTCAGAGTGGTGAGTTATTAATCTGTAACAAAAGTATCTTTCATCCATAAAGTTTTAACTGAGCTCTGTCTCTACATCACTGTAACAACTTTATGTCCACTGACTGCTTGGAGGGTAGCTGGGAAGGGGGAGGAGAGGTGTGTGCTGCAGCTGTTTTGTTTTTCCACCGCGGTTTTTGAGGGCGTGTCGGAGTAGCCGCTTGGCTGTCAGGCTCAGTAAATCTGAAAAAGCCGTGTGTGTCGTCACAGGGATGAAAGGGAAACTGCTGGCCTACAAACGAGCTGTTTTCAAGCAGTTCAGAGCAGAGTTTTCTGTGGGAGATGGGAACTCCCTTTGGGGTGGACTTTAGGCTTTTTCACTTTGCAAACCTATTACATGCACAAAAAAGGTATATAACTCAATAAAGGAGAGGGGAAAAAGCCAAAAAGCATAATACCACCCCTTTAAACTAAGATTTTTCACATTTCACACCTTTAACATGTGTACCTCTCATGAAATCAACACCTCTATTCATGAAGAGACAAAACCAAAACAATCACAGGTGTAAACTTGACCATTTTCAAACAAATGCAGCTAATAGTGTCATTGTGCAGCAACAATACTAAGTCTTATGGCTCAGTCTGAACAGAATAACAACAGCTAAATTAAAGAGCATCACTCTGAAATTACGCATCTCTTCAATTTGCAAGAACACTGGCATGCTGGGAACACTGTCATTATGTTGGTGCAGGTTTGAGGTTTTGACAGTCAGATGGATAAAACACTGTCTCGCCTTTTGACCTGTCTTTCTTAAAACTTTCTCTGACTTCCTCCTCCTCTACAAAGAGTGTCAGTGCCTGGTAGAGCTAGCCAGAGGCATGTAGAGAACAGCGGACACCCAAACTGTGAGGCAACTCCCCAACAACCCAACTTACCAGATAGTCAGTCAAGTAGACGACCTCCGAGCCAACCAGCCAGTCAGCCACCCAATGCAGCCGCGCGTCTCCTTTATGCTGCCAGGTCTCTGTTCCCACCCAGTAGCTACAATGTGGGATTGTTTACAGCTCTTTTTATAGTCCAGTGAATAAGCCCTTATTTTCTCGAAATCTACCCATGCTGGGAGAGCTAGCCCAGACAGTGGGAAGTGGCACTGGGAAGTCGTAATTATATTTAGCATGTGTGCAGAGCCACACACGCACATACACTTACAGAAACACATGCGCGCACACAAACACACAAGTGTTTAAACACCATCACTTGCACTTATGCAAAGACACCTGTGATAGGTGGTGTAGGTACAGTAACCACACAGTGCTGAGTGCTTGTCTGCAGTTAATACACGTCACACAATCACATACAATTTTTCTCTTTTAAAAACAACACGTACGAAAGGCACAACGCCATATCCCGCCTCACAGAAATGCCAGCGTGCACATACATAAAGGGCGTGAGACACCTCCTCAGCCTTACAGCTTTGCTTGAACTCGCCTCCCTCTCTGCCTGAAACATATGTTTAACAAGCACTCTGGCCCATTTGGCTGGCTGCCTCCACAACGTGAGGGGACATTGATAGATCATGGGATGCATAACAACTGTATATCTATTTGCCTGATTTGGCGTGTTGCTTTTGCATCAACCAAACTGCTTCACACCAAGAAACACCGCCAGTTAGAGTCATCCTTTGTGAAGCTCCTTGCATGTTTCAGTCGAATATGCATGATTTTGGTAAAATGGTATATGCTATACACTTCCTTGCTTTCACACCAAGATAACAAAATATGTTTGTAATACATCGAATATAATTCAAATGTATTCAATATACATTTCAAAGCAATACATTTCTATCTGTGAAAAAATAACAGAGTGGAAATTATCATGCATCTAAGTGCTTCTGTGTAGCAAAGTGTATAGTGAGTAAATTTTCAGATGTTTTTTTGTTTTCATGCGATACCTGAAAGGACAAACACTGATCTACCAGTTCCTTGGGGAGCAAGAATGTGCATGTGAAGGCAATTAATAGTTGATTATACTGATTTGTAAGAAGTAATCTGGATGTCAGACTCTCGAGCGAGGGTCATAGCGAAATAATGGGAACAGTGGGTGTAATCGTTTTGCCTTTTCCTCCAGTGGCAGTTCCAGGGGTCCTCTTAAGTGCTCTTTGTGCCTGTGCAACATGTGTGAATATGTCGTAATCCATTGCTTTTCACCAATGCAATTCAGCCTTTCAGAGTAACAACATTAAATGAGATGAAGAGGCCATCAATGGCGCCACAGACAATTTTCAGCGGAGGGCAGCACATGACTCCAGGTGAAAATTGTACTGAACTGCAAGTGTAAAAATGGTTTATATTCTACCTCTCCATCTTACCTTTCTTAGTTTGCACTTGTATTTTTTTTCAACAAAGAAACAAATTTAGAAAATCTTTTCATGTTCAGTTGATGCTTTCACAACACAATAGCTATGGGCGGAGATTGAATAGGATCATAGAATCCATTGGAGCGCTACAGGAATCCCATTTATCTGTGTGTGGTACTTTTGTTATCATAGCAACGTCTCCCTCTGCAAATCAGAGTTAACATGAGCAACTGAGGCTGATATATTTGTTCTTTATACTGTCAGTGCTTCAACAGCAGATGCATAGTGCAGAAGAAATAAAGCAATGTAATATTAGTGGCTACTTTTCCAAGTGCTTTCTGGTTTAGGTGGACACATTTTATGCATGACATAACCTGGTCAACAGCAGGTCACGGTATGACAAAATAGTACTCGTGCTGGACAGCAAAGAGCTGTGTATACTAATAGCTAAGTATTTATGTGATGAATGCTTTTCCCTCATCATAAGTAATACATGCTTTAAAATAATCTTTAAAAGACTCCTTAACAACTCTCACACTTGAATGGTAATAAATTGACTTAAGACATCTATGAAAGGCAAGCATGAAAACATCCGCTGTCTGCTCTTTGTTTTCTCCGCCACCACTGTTGCCAGCATTGCCAGTTACCATCAATCAGAGCAACAAAGGGTCAAGCTAATTGGAATCCTATCTGTGTCAATTGATTAATGCCTGATTTCTGTGTGATGTGGATAGATTATACATGGCATGCTCAGCTTGGCAGCTCATGCGTATATCTCCATTCAGCAGACAGCAATGCATTAATGCAGTGCACTGAAGACATACTGTATTGTAATGTTTAGCGTCTGTTTAAAAGGTTATTTATCTTAATACAAGCAAAAATAATTGTTAAGTCAGATCCAGATAATAACTTACAAATCAGTGTCAGGCAAGCTGAAAAGACAGAGGTTTGCACTGAAAGAAAGTGAATGATATCTGTATTTGTTTAATGATAAATATATTTCAATACAGGACAAATACAGGACTGTGCAACATGGTGGGTATTTTCCACAATATTTAGTGAACATTTAAAAAGCATTGAGAGTTCCCTTTATTAATGATATTCTATGGTTTAATTTGATTCCAGGGAGCAAAGCAGGGTTCGGGGACGAGGAGGGACGGGGTGCGTGGGAGACAGGGGAGGGGGAGCTGGATGAGCTCACCCCAGGCTTGCAGGTGAGTCAGGGGGCAAGTATGCAGGGGATGCTCCCTGATTCACCCTGGTACTGGCTTGTGTCGAGGCCTGGGATCCATCTGCCTCACCCCCCTTTTACACTATCTGTGGTTGAGGGAGGAGAGGTTGGGTCAGGGCTAGGTGTGTGTGTGTGTATGCCTTTGTGTACATTGGGGGCAGTTGGTGCTAGGACTGATGGGTGTGTGTGGAGGTGGGGTAACCTTGGGAGCGGTAATGTGATGGTAATTAGTATGTATGTGAAGCAGGGTTATAGGGGCGGGGCCGGGGCAGGAGAGTGACCTGAGAAACTCTGACTGAAGCAGCAACAGATATACAGAAAAAACACACACACACACACACACACACACACACACACACACACAAGCTTCTTCCTTAATAAGTGACAGGTGGTTCGAAATGTGCGTGCGCACACACACACACACACACACACACACACACACACACACACACACACACACACACACACACACACACTAGCAAAGTCTATTTAGACACAGAGTTAACACCTAAAAATGATTTGCGGGGAGCTTTTCACTCTTTTGCCTCTCAATTCTCTCTGGTCAAGGTGATCGGATAATGAGGACGAGGTGCGAGGAAGGCCATTCTGCCATTCTCTATCTACAGCTCATACATGTATATAGTTGAGGTGGTGGGAGTTAACTGAAGGATATATTTCATGTTAAATCTGAAAACACCTCTTGGTGCTAGCTTTAACATGATGATTTATATGTCTCTGAGCAGCTTTGTTTATTTTTGGGAAGGAGGTTGGAGGGGTGACAATGAAACCAAGTTGCAAGTTGTTGGAGTTAATTATTTTGAATGCTCTGTTTTAGCTAAGTTCCAATGAGAATGTTTGGCTTAAAATCATAGCAAGGATAACTAACATGTGGTTATTTTACCAAATCAAGTGTGTAAAATTTGTTAAAGCTGATTGTTGTAAAGCCTACTCTATTAGCTTGCAATAATCTCCTAAGTGATAAAATCTCAAAGTTCTTTGACAGTATATTGAAAACTATAATATGCATCTTGATGTGCAATAAATAAAAAGAAATTAACAGGACTTGTTTAATATTACCACTTGTTATAACTTTATGTCTTAATTTATTTAAAGGGACACGCAAAATTCAGGTGGCACGTAACAAAAAATATAATAAAATATAATGCAGTAATCAGTAGCTTATTATTATTTTTTGCTTAAGAAAGAGGCTTCACCTCCACTCTCCTCCTGCTCCTGCTTCATGTTGTCATTGCGTTTGATCATGCAACTTTCTGTGGGATCCCAAGTCCCGGAACCGCCACTCTGAAATCATTAAGTACATGCCAAGTGTGTGGTCCTGCATCTTGGCTGAATCGTCTGGTGTTCACATTCTTAAAGGGGCCCCTTTAAAGAATTTGTAGTTTTCAGTGACCTGTAGCGGGAGGTTTCAGACTGCAACCACTGTGTTACCATGTGCGTGCTCCTGTGCGTTCTCGAACTCATGAGAGTCACAGACCAACAAAATGAAACCTCCGCCGCAAGATTTGAAAATCCTCCAGTTTGCTCCACGCATAAATCTTTTGAAGGTTTATTGTGGAAGACAGCTGCTACATTCTTGGTAGAAAGATAATTAAAATGAGTGAAGTGTTTGGGAGCTAACCAAACTGAGAGGGAGGGAGACACGTTGTAGTTTGCATATTGTAGTTTTAACAGCTGAAAGACAAGCATACAAAACACAGTATGTGATCGTGCATATGTGAATGTGATCAACAATTCTTTCTGTGGTGGTAGATACTCTGAAGTCTGGGCTCTGATGCAGAGGATGGACAATGTGGAGACAAACACAAGACCAGCTCAACGGCTAGCCATAGGGGTGTGTGTGTGTGTGTGTGTGTGTGTGTGTGTGTGTGTGTGTGTGTGTGTGTGTGTAAATAATGAGAAGGCCACAGGTGTGTATTCTCTAATCCCATCATTAAAAACAGGTCTGGTACAGATAGGTGTCACATACACACACGTACACACTGCCCTTCTGATGTGCACTAAATTTAATGACACGTACCCACTGTGGTGGAAGAGTTGCCCTTCAGAAAGGTATTGGGATTAGGCCTGACTGTGTAAATGCTACTTTAGCCCCAAGGCCTGTCAGCTCGCTGTCTCTCTCTCTCTCACTCACTCATAGGGTGTGTGTATGTGTTTTAGGGGAGGATATTTAGAAGTCAAATGCAAATATCACAGGAAGTTTTTTTTTCTCCTTTGGAGAGTGGACACCTGTGTAAACTGCCATGTCACTCGAAGTGCCACTGTGTGTGCAGACAGCCCATACAGCCGCCTGTGAGGTGATGTTGATTCTGCGATAACTTCAAGCTTTTCATACACAGTGACTTCAAGGCACAGCTTGATGATATAACCAGCTTGGTATGGTTTAGCTCCATTGGGGCCTTAAGTGTCCCCCCAGTAATATTTCTGAAAATCATAATCTCTGAGGGATGAAAATAAACTCTTAATGCTATAATAATAATTTTGCTCAATTTAAGCTTATGCTGTCTTTCGTGACTGAAGTAGTATTAAGTAGTGATCAGACTTTCTTTCTTTATAGTGAAAGGTGTCTTTTTACAGTTGTTTTCTATAGGCAGGGAGCGTTTTGTGTGCTGCTAATGTGTCCTGCGTTTTTGCAGGAATGCTTTGAAAGCTTTGAGTTGAAAAAAACTTTAGCTCAGAGCAGAAAAGCCTCATAATATTGGCATATTTCCTCATTGTCCAGTCGGATGATAACAGTGGAGAACAAACTAGTGCTGGTTATTGCTGGGTACCTGGAGATATCATCCTCTGACTGAACTCAGAACTCATTAGAAACTCTAGTTATCTCTGTTATTACCTTCCAGTCTCCATCCTTTTTTTAGTCTATCTACATTCATGAAGCTGATTCATAGTCCACCAATAAGCGTGAACCTTTTGCTTAAATTAGAACATTTTCTGTTACGAGGTGTGGTGTGTGGACAGAGAGGACCCAAATGCTGCACTCAGAGGGAAGGAGGTTTATTGGGGGAAAAGGGGTGAGAGGGACTGGAGTGGAGGGAGAGGAGGACGTCGGGGAAATACTGGCACGGGGAACCAAGGAGACAGGGGGCCAGGGAGCCGGGGAACACGGGCCGAGGAAGCGAGGAGAGGCACGGGAGCAGGGAGGACGCCGAGAGGGAGGTCCGAAGGGGAGTGGGCCAGCAGATGAGCCCAGCCGAACGGAGGACGAGGGTGAGTGTACCTGGGGGGGAGACGGACAGAGAGACAAGGTTAGGGGGAGACAATGACAGGGCACAGGGTAAGTTTGAAAAAGCAAGAAACGAGGAAGCCTGAACACAGGAGTGGCACCAGGTATGGAGCAACGACGATCAAGCAAGGATGGTGTGGAGAACCGGGGTTGAAATACAGGCTGGGATGAGGTTGATTACTGGCAGGTGTGGCAGGCTGACGAGGTGGATGATGGGTT
>NC_060158.1:16291687-16327303 GCF_021292245.1 Micropterus dolomieu | reverse complement strand
AGGGGGCCAGGGAGCCGGGGAACACGGGCCGAGGAAGCGAGGAGAGGCACGGGAGCAGGGAGGACGCCGAGAGGGAGGTCCGAAGGGGAGTGGGCCAGCAGATGAGCCCAGCCGAACGGAGGACGAGGGTGAGTGTACCTGGGGGGGAGACGGACAGAGAGACAAGGTTAGGGGGAGACAATGACAGGGCACAGGGTAAGTTTGAAAAAGCAAGAAACGAGGAAGCCTGAACACAGGAGTGGCACCAGGTATGGAGCAACGACGATCAAGCAAGGATGGTGTGGAGAACCGGGGTTGAAATACAGGCTGGGATGAGGTTGATTACTGGCAGGTGTGGCAGGCTGACGAGGTGGATGATGGGTTGCAGGTGCAGGTAGTTGGCTGGGCTCAGGAGCAGAGGAGAGAGAGCACACGGGGGAGAAAACACAGAGAGGCGGGCAGAGAACAGGAAACCAAGGGAAAAAGCAGAAAACTGATAAAAAGGAGGAAAAACCAGGACACTCACCGTCAGCCGGGCTGCCACCACAACAATTTTCATCTCACATTCTCAGTTGGTAATGCCAAGATGCCAATGCGCTTATTATGAAAAGGCTAATGAGCTAATGTTTAGCAGGTATAATGTTTACCATATTCCTCATCTTAGGTTAGTTTGTTAGCATGCATTTGCTTATTAGCAATAAATAAAAGTACAGCTGACCTGATGACAGCACTAGATTTAATGTTGAGGCCAAAGTTATTACAATTCATCCTGAGGATGACATAAATGTCTATGTCATGGCAATCCATCCAAAAGTTGTAGAAATATTTAAGTCAAAACACAAATGTCAGCCTCATGGGGGTGAGGGGGAAAATACAGGGGACCACAAAGTCAGTATGTTATCCTCTAAGTACTAATATCTGAATAGTTGCTGAGACATGACTGGACAAAAGTGGTCAACTGACAGGCCAACTGACCAGCACTGCCATCTCTAGAGCCACAACACTAGGATGGCTAAAAATATTATTTCAATCGTTCTATCCTCCATCTTCACATCAAATATACAAAATATTTAAAGCAAAAGATCTGTTCACAATCAGCTATTTGTAAAATGCATGTGTAATGCCAGGGGCAAACCCAATGTCAAACCCTTATCTGGGCAAAATAAATCCAGCATCTGGCTGCCATGAAAACATCTTTGAACATTGACCATTGCCTGTTGTGTCACTACCTTTTGACAGAGGATTCTCTCTTTTTTTAAATAAAATCAAAAAAAACAAGAGACAAATTGCCTCTGAATGGCTCTCTTTGTTCTTCTATAGTCCCTCTGACTGAATGATATCTGCCCTGACCTCTAGTGACCTCTGGCTTAAGGGGACAAGAAAGAGGGATAGTGGACAGTGGTGTGCAAATAGAGAGGGCAGTGTGCACATTTGTGTGTCACAGAAAGAGAAGATCAACAGGGAGAAATAAAGTGCATGTGTGTGCGTGCCTGCTCTCATTTTGCCCCTGGGGTATAAGTCCTGTGGCTCAAAGACAGCTCACAACCATGATCTCTCAATATCTTGAAAACATAATAAAAGTGTCACCATTCCCTAAAGGAACACATGAGATCAACTCTATTTAGAGTCCTTGCTCAGGTAAAGACTAGAAAAAAAGTGACAACAATCATAAACCAAAATGGACCAATACTCAGAGAAAGACACAGATACACACAGCTTCTGTGCACACGGTCCCAAAAATTCTGCGACTGCGTTCTGGCTCGTTACCCCCTATGTCATGTGATATCTTTTCGGGTGTGTTTCACCCACAAAGAGGGAACAAGTGAACAAGATGGAGCGGTGAACAGAAAGATTGATAGCCACCATCTTCTTAGAACATGTATCATCTGCCATTGTAGCTGTTGCCAAAACACAGTGACTGCTGCTACAACCCGTTAAAATGTCACTGCTAATGATGTGGGTTACGCAGCTTACGTAACTAATGTGTTGTTCATATGGGGTTTGGTATCCTGACCCTTGAACCCAGAATGGTTAATTGTTTAATCATCTGCTGTTAAGCGTAGAGAAGAAAAATAAATAAACTGAGGTTGAAATTAATGTTTGTGTAACTGCCATTTTAAGATTTTTTTCACTGATATGAGTTACGCATTTTATTTAAAGCTGCACTAACCGACGGTGTTTATGTTAATAGCCAATCAAAAGACTACAGGTGATGTGAAAGGAATCACTCGTTGTCATAAACCCACTGAAAAATTTCACCCAACTCTGCAGCTTCCCTCAGATCTACAGACAAATATAGCATCCTTCATTGTTTTGGTTCTGTCTCAAATACTTGCATCATCAAGCCCTGATACACACACTGAATACTACCTGCTCAACACCAAAAGTTACCAACTAGCTGGTGAATATAGTGAATTTAGCAGTCACAGAGCCAGATATGTCCGTCAGGAGTTGGTAGAAACTGAAAACAGACCTAAAAGATATAGAATATTTTTACGTTTGTCAGGTATACAGTAGCTATATTAACTTTATAAAGGGGATAACATACATGTCAGTATTGTGTTTAGCGCTTATTCAGTTGCCATTTAGTGGTGAAAAACATGTATCATTAATGCTTTAACAGCTGTACACATTTGATAAATAGGCAAATAAAATAGTCCTACAAATAAATCTTCTGCAAACAATAAAATTTAAGTGTTTTAAATTACAAAGTAGGCCCCACCTGTTTCACTTAAACGATCAAATTACTGAACTTCTGTTTAAACTAGTAAGTGATTGGAGAGCCTGATGGTTGAGAAACAATCAAGTGCGCCACTATGCTATCTGAATGCACTCATCAGTGCTTGCCTACTCTCTGGAACAGTGACTCACAGAGAGAAGGGGGGAGCTGAGATCTCCTTACTTTATTCCAGTGAGAACCACAAAAAACCAAAGGAACCAGGAGACTGACTGTGATTCCCTCAGGTAATCCCACGCTCACTAGTGCATGGCCAAGTAGACCATCGTGAGAAGAGCAACTCTGCTCCGTTTCTTGGAGGCTTCTCTTTGCACACTGAGTATGACTTTGTCTTTGTGTACCACACTATGGAGACAATTTAAAGACACATTTAAAGTCTCTAAGGTAAGACAGTGTAAGCAAAGCTTATTTAAAATATAGTTGTCTGTGTTGCCTGGAAAGGTGCGCTTATCCAAACAGACAAGCCATGACCAAGTTTGGCATCTGTCACTGAAGCTTACTCACTGAAATTTAGCTCAGAAATCTCTGATGCATACTGCAGCTTTTGTTGGCGTGATAAACCTATCTTGAAAGGCAAAACAAATGGCTTCCCAAAACAATCAGCCTTAGAGAATCCAACATTAGTACTCGATAGCTATTAGCTTAATGTGTCAACAGAGTTCTCAGTGCTCTCCTTTTCTATTTAACTGATGTGTACAAGAGGCCTGATTCTCAGGTGAGGCAGTCTCAAGTGGACTTGGATGGTTTACTCAGGGTGTTGAGTCTCCTGGGAACTGCAGGATAGGATGTCAGCTGCTGCTTCCTGCTTTAGCCAGTAACAGGAACTGGCAGTGGTCCAGTGTGTTCCTGTGTGTGTGTGTGTGTGTGTGTGTGTGTGCTGTCAGACAGAAGACTGGGCAACAAGCCCAGGTACAGCAGAGCCCAGGTGTTCCTCTATGAAGAACACAATGAGCGTGTGCAAACATGGGGGGACAGACAGGCAAATGGAGAGGGATTGGTATCAGAGAGCACACCTGTTGAGCACCTGCCCTATTCGCTCCTGACACACTGATTATGGATGCAGCAGTTGTAAACAGACACACACAAAAAGCATCAACCTGCACATTTCCTTCAAACCACACATACTGTAACAGCGTAGAGACAGATCAGCGATGTCTTTAGTGTCAGTCAGTCAGAGTAAGTCATTGTTTCTCTCAGACCTCTAACTACTTTTGAGTCTTTGCAACTTTTCTGTCACTTTCTCCCTGCCTTTCTCTGCTCTCCCGCTGAGTTCTTCGGTCTCTGTGTCATTAGGCAGCACATCAGGGATTAAGACTGCGATGGAAGGATGTGATTCGCAGCAGAATCCACTAAGTCTGGCATTACCACACACCTCACAAAGCACAGGGGAGTTTCTAATCCACCACACAGCGCAATCCTGCTAATGCATTCATATCAGACACACAGGCAACAGAGGTCGGTAGAAAATTAAACACCGAAATATTTCTGTCAAGTTCAGCGTTGATGTATCATGGTTGTTTTTCACATTTAAGTCTGCAGATCCCTGCATTCTGGCAATGCGGTAGAAAGAACAATGCAGAAGTCTGAATAGCAGTCTGACAAATACATAATTGCACTATACAACACTCACTGCATAAAGAATTATATAGTACTTAAAAGTTATAAGAAAATGAGTTATAGCTTGCAAATATGCAACATACCACTCCCAGTCAAAGAGAAAGTTGAGCTTTTATGTCTTTGTGTCATTGTGACCCTCTGACTCTAAAGATGCATGCACCAAGTCGTTTACATGATATAAATCTACATATTTAAATTTTTAAGCAGAACTGCAGCAGTGAAATAAATGCAGTTAAGTGTCTAATCAATGGGGGAAGGTGGGGAGGAGACATTATGTGTGAGGCTAGCAGTAGTACTTTGTGACATGCATCATCAGTTCTGTCTTCTCACTATATCTCCCTAATGGGAGCACAGCAGTGTGTGTGTGTTTATGAGAGAGAGAGAGCGATGAGTCCCTGTCAGAGTGACTTGTAGAGACTGTGTGTGTGTGTGTGTGTGTGTGTGTGTGTGCATGATAGAGATAGGGACTAAATGAGCTCCTGGCGGGACTGACCCTCCTCACTTCTCACCGGTCCGTCAGAGAGACTGAGCGCTCCACTGGAGCATGGCCACAGGCACAGTGCTGAATACTGAAAATACACACACACACACACACACACACACAAACTTTACACTTAGGAGAAAGGCGGCTTCTCAGATACACACACAAGAAGAAATACACAAAAAATAATAGAGGTCAATGTGCATTTCTGTTCACATGACATCACAGTACGGACACAACTTGTGACAAAATGCATGTGTTAGTTCATGTCTAAAGCAAATACCATGAGAGCCAGACCTAGCATGCTCCCCCAATGTGCAGTGTCGGGTTCACCAGCAGTCATAATTATGATTCATGTCTCGGAAAACAGCCATGCATGTACACTATGAGAACGTTTCCTACTGCCTGAAGTGTGGGAAAGCACATCAACAGTACATATTGTGGGTGTATGTGTGCTGTTACAAATGCAAGTTCTGGGCTAAGTATAATTATTCTTGGTGACATACCTCACATGACTAATGAGTAAAATTTGGGCGCGCGGCATCGAGCTCATTTGTCACAGGATGGTAGGTAAAGCTTCAGTGCGTTCAGCTCCTGTGGAACGCTGTTAAGGTCGTGCTAAACGCTCATACCATGCTACTGCTTGATTAATTTCACGTGTTTGACTTGCAGTGCACAGAAGTCAGTGGAACACCAACAATTAGCAGACATGACATGTACTGACGTCACACTCATGTCCTTTTGTCACTGTTGTGATTAACTCTGTGTATTTTGAGTGCATAGCAACAATGAATATCACTGAGGGAATCCTGTGTCAACATCCTCACAGTTATACTTGTTGACATATAAGCAGCCTTTCTCTTATTAATGAAAGGCCATGACATGGCATGTAGACCAATGAAGACATTACTATAGTCAATACAATTTAATAACCCATTATTGATGGTGTTTAAAGCTTGGAAATTGAAGCAATCCAAGAGAAATAATGGCAAACTTACACCCCATAAAAGTAAATTGACACTAGGATTTCTTTATTTATTAACTTTTAAGACTCAAAGTAATGGCTGCATGTGCATTTAACAACTAAATATAAACCTTCAGGGATAAAGAAACATAAAACATTACAGGTAGTTAAGATAATATCAAGGTGTTATGTAAAGTATCCAAATTAAATGCCTAATCAGCTGCTACACTGTTTAAATGCAACCCTTACTTTATATTGTTACAATTACAGAAATACCGTTGCAACATACAACCCCAATTCCAATGAAGTTGGGACGTTGTGTAAAACGAAAAATAAAACCAGAATACATTCATTTGCAAATCCTTTTCAACCTTATGTTCAATTGAATACACCACAAAGACAAATGGGCTTAGATATGTTCAAGCATTTGAAAAAAAAAAAGTCAGATACTGCCGGCTGTTGACGTTCATGACACTTTCTCTGCACCAGAGCCATTAGCTAAAGGGTTCAGTTTTAAAAGTGGAAATTCCAGAAATGTATACAATATGCTAATTTTCTCTAAGGTCATGTAGCCAGAAGCTGATGCATATCTTGGTTCACACTAACCTGATAACATTCAAATACATTTACTGAAAACTGAGGTGGTCCTTTAATCTTTTTTCACATTATGCATTATTTGTATTTCCTTACAAAGAGATTCATGCATTTAATTTTAAAAGCAATGAAACAAAAAACACACAACAAATAAGTCATAATATAATGGAATCATGATGACAAAGCAAACCGTAAAATATTTATATACCATATGAGCCGATTGAATAATCGCACTAACCATTACATTACATTATTGTGAAAAATAGCTTGCATGTCATCCTGCCAAACATGGGTGTAAATAAATAGGTTGTGCAGCCAGATTCTTTCCATTGTGCTAATGTCAGTAGTTGGTAATGATGACCTTTTAGATAACAGGTGTCACATATGAAGGTCTATTAGGTCGGGCTATCTATTGTTACACATGAGTGACTCATAGTGGTGGAGGAAGGGTTCTGGATGTACCAAGGCCAGATAAAAACCACTGGGTGACGGTACGGGTGCACACTTATCATAATGGTTTCTTGGACATTTAGTCTTTTACTAGAGGTCGGGAGGTCATGGGAGAAAACCTCAAAATCGGTCTCACATTTCGAGAATCATGTCAGCCAATACACAGAACACAGTCAGGCACAGACATGAGACTTGTTTTTAAAGCGACTCAGTGGTGGGAAAAAAACTTGTTAGGAATGAAAGACGTCACAAGGCCTCTTGTGTATTTGGTCTTGGCCTTTTATGCAGTGCACTAATAATAGAGTCACATCCAAAACAATGCATCAATTGCCTTTTAGACAACAGCTTTTGCTAGTTAGCTAGCTGAGAAAAACATGGAATAGAACGTGATAATATGAAAAGAAATGTGCAATTTCAAACAAAAAACACAAAGCCCCCAAACTCTGCACTCGTTTGCTAACAAAGAAGAAAGAATCTCTCAAACAGTGGAAGCACAGGGACCGAAAAGGTTAAGCCTTGCAGTACTAGTGCACAAAGAGTTAAGTGAGATCCGTGGGATAAAGAGGCTTTGACAAACCTTCATATTCCTTTCTATAGAGACGCATCACAACAATAAATACATCTGACAAGGGAAATGATCAAGGTGTTCCATATAAGAAACATGTAGACTCACTTCTATTCAGTAACCATTCATCTCTGTAATTTCAATTCAAATGAAAGAGCAGGTTGTTATTTGTAATGCTAATCCTGTGGATGTCCTGCATGTATGTGCTGCAGGTACAATGTGTTATTCTGTATTCTGTACACATGTTCAATCAGGACGAGGGCTTTGTGGATTCTAATCTCACACTTTGTGATCTCCAGATATCCAGGAGGGGAGGTTTGTGCACTGGAATCTGAGGCAAGTGTTTGTCTCCATATGACGAGAGGTTCAGCTGGAGATTTACATTTTTGGAGACAACAGTGGGATGTGACTCCACAGAATCTGATTAACAGAGCTTGGTCTCGACTATAGTTTGGAAGACTTGTGTAAAGAAGAAGGATCATCTCCTTTGCTGAATGTAGATTTTGCAACAGAATGTTATCCAAGAGGTCACTGACTTTCTCGGGGAAAGGGGAATCTATACTCAGATCTGGGCTCAAGAAGAAACTAACATTTATGGATGCAGAAACACGTTATCATAAGAGTCATTGATTACATTTTGAAACAACATCACCTTACAAATGAAGAAAATAAAAAGGAAAGAAAAAATTTAGTGTCTAGATAGAAAACAAATTTCAATAGAGGCCTGAAACTTGAGTTATTTGATGCATTGTGTCATTTCTCCTGAAGAGGCTTGTCATTGTCACCGCGTCACCAAAAATGTGTAAAAAGGCTGACAGACTGTGTCGATTTTTCCCAAACTAAACACAGGCCATTAGGTCACCATTGTGGCCATTAGGACTGAATGTGTTCCTTCTTCATCCTTCTTTCGTCCTGGTGTGGGAAAACAATAAAGTCGTCTGCACAATGGCCACCTCTTATTAATCCACATCCATATCCAGGTTAATCTCGGTGCTCAGGTTGAGGTAGAAGAAGGCGTAGACACAGAAGACAAAGAACAGGATTGCTGCAATGACCAGGAATGCGTCCTGAGAAGGAAAGAGACAGTTTTAAGACAGCGTGTTCTTCTTTACAACTATTTATGTGCCTGATCATTTGTCTGTCTTCATGCGCAGGAGCAGCTTTACTTTGTGGTTGCATTGTTCTATAATTATTGTGTATTTATTAGTGTTGTTGTCTATATTTGCCAAGTCCCTATTGTCTTTCTTTTCAACTAAATTTGGTGCATTCCTAATAGAACACGGACTGTGTATGTAATATATTGTTTATTAGCTTGTTTTGAAAACTACTTAGTAAATATTAAATATTTAAACCGTCATTTCTGTATGTGCTATTAAAGGCAAAAGTAATTATAGGACTGTCAATCATCGCTTTCATCTCAGCCATTAAAGTGAAAATCTGTCTAAATACAAAGATGTAAATTGTTCAAAGTAAATTAAGCATGGTATAAACTAAGGATGTTCCCAACTACTAATTTCCATGTCAATTAATCAGAAATGTAAATTTAGACTAGTTGACATTCAAAGAAGGATCAGAAGGATGTCATATCGGTTTGTAGAGTGTGGCTAACGTTGGTGGTGCAAGCACCAGCAGCCTACTCTCCTTGCAGGTTGACATCCATATCCACATGCCTGTGTTAAATGTAGATACGCATTGCTCCGGTCGAGTGGTTATAGGCCAGTTTATTCAGACACAGCCTACATACAACCTTATTTTCATTGTCTAGACTAAAATACTGCCAACCCACACTGGTTTTATGAGACTGTCCCATTTTAAACCTCGCTGGTTTTCATCTGGGCATTAGCACGGAGTTGTACATTAATATAATATTAATACTTAGTTTAATTAGTATTTCTAGTGCTGACAAAGCAAGGGTAGCAACATCCAATTGAATAGTTGACTAATTGCTCACGTCCACACTATTCCAGGTAAATAGGAAAACTCTGTATTAAACTAAATTTTCTGTCCACATATTACTGGACAGTCTAAATGTCAGCTCTTCTTTTATTTCAGAAGCAGTTGACAAACAAACACTATAGTGCACTGCTGGTAAAGGTGTTCAAAACCATTTGAACCTTTTGACAGTGCTTGTCTTTGAATGGTACATCTTTGTTTTGCAATCACGAATTTTGTGTTTCATTACACCAAACAGGCATCTTCACTGGCTTTATTCATGTTTCAGTGGGTAGATGACAAATACTGACGATTTTGTAATAAAAATTCTGGTGTTTTTAAAGCCATCCACACTGAAGAACATTTTTCGAAAGCTTTGTTTACAGCATTGGAAAACGCTACTGATTGAAGCTTTTTTAAATGTACCTGCATTTGTGTGGAGATGGTTTCAGACTCTTACACCAGATACCCCCACAGTAGGTGTCTGTGATGGACCTATTTGCATATCGATCACACAAACACTCTCAGCTGCTTTGCGAGATTCACTGTGGGAACTCCTGACCTGATGAAATGTTAGGTGACATGGACCGTAAATATACTGCAGTAAAATAATGTAATTTACAATAGCTTGAATGTCATATAGTATATATTTATATCAAGTCAAAAGACTATAGATAGGGTTTGTATAGTTCACATAGAGGAAAGTGTTACAGCACATTACATACCTAAGAACGAAGCATTATTTGTTTCAGGTTTTCTCTGATGCAAAGAGCTAAATTAAAATCATACTGTGGAGTAAAATTGGAGTCACATCCAAGAAAAACTTCCAAAATGTACAGTATCACATTTCAGAAACCAAGCACTGACTGGCCACAGCAATATAATCCATTCTATCTGCAATCAGTCTCCACAGTTCTCCTGACATTTTTACTGAGAAGTTAAAGTTTCTTCAACAAAATGGCCTATTTTCTTTTAGATTTTCTATTGGTTAATTGTCAAACAAATTGAGGCTTTCCAGAGGAGTGGCATTCAACTTGAAAATGGGAATTTGGAGCGCTCGTTCATTATGTGGCGCTCACTCGATTACAATCTTCATCAGCTGGAGTTTCATTAGGGCCACTCAGAGTATTGAACAATGCCAGTTATTCTTTATCAAGTGAACTCATTAGCAGCAAACTTTCTAATCAACACTGGAGAGCTTGGAGAGCTTTAAAAGAGTACAGTCTGATTGGGGGTTATTCAAAAAGAAATATTTGATTTGAACATTGAAATGAGTTTTTACATTCAAACTGGGCCACGACAAAGGTGCCGTGACAAGTGAATTTAAAACATACGATTGTTATCCTACCACTCATAACATGTGACTCCAATTTTTGCAGATACAAATAATCTTATTCTCCTATATATGGATTCTTTAAGACACTTGGAGGAAAAACTACCGTAATCCTGTCAAACTAAATCACTCTGCCACTGGGCTGGGGCGATTCATCGAAATAAATCAGAAATACGTTGATTTAGTGGTGGATTGGCGGAGGTTGAGATGAGTACCCCCCTCTTCACTCTGAAGCGCTTTGAGTTTCTATGATAAAGCGCTATATAAATGTAATGCATTATTATTTGCATAACGTGACACAACATGCATTGGCGCATCACAATCAAGTTAAAGCAGGTATTCCCCTCCCAGAGAACAAGCTGAAAGTGTTTCTGTAATTCACTTAAAATTCATTTTCTAAATATTTCTTCATCGCCCCCATATTGAAAGAAATTTCTGTACTGCAGCTGTTGGTTAATGTAATGTTAACAGCATGCGTCATCAAACGTTCAGGCATTTTATATTTTCCGTTTATAGCCATAAGTGAGAAAACTGTTGTTACAATCTGTGTATGTTAGATTAATTGATTAAAACATAATGCAATGTGAATATGAATGACAATTTGAGAAAACAGAATCAGTTCAGTAATTGCCATACGTAGCACGCACACAACCCACTGGCCAAACAGCAGACAGGAAAGACAGAATGCAAAACAAGAGTGAGAATGAGAGCGAAAACAAGTGAGAGATAAGGCTCTGCACAAACGAGGGGTGGTGGGGGGCTAATAATAATTCCTCTCTGACGAAGGGGGTGGGTGTGGGGGGTGACAATTAAAAGGCGTCACAGCATCCACAGCTATCTGTGTACATGTTGTAGTGCCTAGTCATCAGCGGCATTGGTCTTCATTAGCCTCAGCCCACATTTATCTACATCCCGGCAGCCTCCAAACAGCTTTAAGTCCTCACTTAATTGGAAAACTTTTAAATTTCATGCACTTTAGTTTCATATATTAACCGCCAGGCTCCCACCGCTTGATTTACTTTTCTATTTTGCCTAGGCCTCGGAGAAAAGAGAACTGTTATCAAATCACGGAGGCTTGATTGTTTTCTGCTTTTTCTTGTGTTCTCTCACAGCTTTGAAAAACATGTCAAAGAGTTTGTAATTCTGCCGACAATATCGCAAAGAAAATTTTGTGCTTCTGACGCAGGTAAGCACTTTGTTGAATTGCCACTGAAACAAAAGGACCCATGAAATTGCAAACCAGCCACCCCCCCTTTCTTTGCTTGAGGTTTCATAGAGAATGAGAACAGCTGGTTACAGTGACTTGTCTATGAAAACAATCTGGAGGGGTTTTGGTGAAAACACTTGAGTTGTAGGAAGCACCTGCACTTGATTGAGATCATTGTTTTCGAGTAGAGTGGCCCACTGTGTTGACTCTTGCCTTGTCTCACAAAAACACACACACACACACACTCAGACGCAAACACACAGCCTCTCTGCCCACATTCTGATGGAGACCCTTGGATGGGGCCCAAGCACATCATCATCTTCATCGTGTGGCTCTCTCAGCAACGACAGCAGCTGCAGCGCACTCGACATACTGGGAGCTGGGTCCCTGTCACCCTGGCGACAAGCCACAGCTCAGCAGACGTCCCCTCATCTGGTCCGCTTTTTATTCTCCTCCTTGGTTTGTTTGTGTGCGTGTGTGTGTGTGTATGTACGTCAGTCTGCATGTGCCTACGTGCTAAGCAAGAGAGATTCAGTGTGTTTGTGGCTGTGTGTGGGTGGCAGAGAGACACAGGCTACAAACAACTGTTTTGCATTTGGGCAGCAGCTGGTAAGCATGTATCCTCTGTACTATCCTCTGTGTTATTAGGTTATATTTCATGACTGTGATATTGGGCTATATAAATAAAATTGACTTGACTTGCCTGGTTAAATAGAAGTTGCTGATGATTCTTTTAATTGCTCGGTGGCTGTAAAAGGTGATTTTCCACCTTGACGCCATAATACTTTCTTGTCCAGGAATCAGCAAACACTATACTGTCATACTCATCCATTTAACATCATTCCATGGCTGTAAAGTAACAGCTATTGTCAATATCAATTAATTAATCTATTTAGTTTTTCCAGATAAATCAGTATCTAATTCAGGAAATAGTGAAGAATGCCCATCACCATGTTCCCAGTGCCAGGTGTTGAATTGCTTGTCCGACCAATAGTCAAAAACAGAAAGACAATCAAGTTTCAATTATATAAGAGACAAACCACACAAAAAAATCCTTGCATGTGAGAAGCTAGAACCAGCAAATGTTTTGATTATTTGCTTGATAAATTACTTAAAAATGTAATTACTGATATCCCTTTCTTTCATTTGACTAATCAGATAATTGACTAATCATTTCAGCAATAATCTTTTGTATCACATCATAATCCTACAATGAAATGACCTAAATTGATTAATATTTTTGTCTTCTGATTACCTTAACTGAAACAAATAGGCCAACAGCGAAAATTATTTCTTTTATACAACCCTGCCCTTTCTATGCTCTTTAGGGACACTTACAAAAAACATCTCCAGGAATAGCAAAAGTCTCATCACCGCCATCACAACTCATTGAGTCTTTTCATAAAGCTTACTATAAATGAAATGGCATAAAAAGGCCATAAAACCTACAAATTCCCATGTGCTAACTGTCAACGCTCCTAACCAACTTGAAAGTATGAATGAGCCTCATAAACCTAATGGCCAGCACAGATAACAGATCCAGTCTGCTTCAGTGACAGGCTAACGCAGAAGCTACAGTTTGGAATCAGACTTTCACTATAGCATCCCTCACGGTTAAATACTGATACTTTTTGCTTAAGAATTTTTTAGTCTTGATGATAACTACTGTGCCTGTTCAAATCAAAATAGCTCCTTCAAGACAAAACAAGCTGCTTCCTCACTCAAGTCATATTTGTATTAACATAAAAATTGATAAATGTAAAACTGATATGAAAAGACAAAAGATATTTAGAATTCTGTGCAACAACACAGAAAAACTAGAATCTTACAACATACATTCACAAATGACAGCTGGGAGATACCCAGCATCATTATCTGTAGCCTCCATCCTCTGCCAATTCCATAAGCATTTTTCCCCCCCAACTTTCTAGGCTCATCGGCTAAATAAGACCGAGGGAAAACAGTGCAGAACTGAACAGAAGGCTAGTGTGCCAATTAGACAAGGCAGCAGGCTTGTTTCCTGTGCTGCAAGCTAGTCTGCTGGAGCTACTTCGAAGGCGCTTCTTCTTCTCTGGGCAAAGTGAGGAGAGACTGCATCCGACTTCCTGACAGTTGCTTTATCTTTACTGTCGTGACCCCATGCCATCCAAAGTGTGACGGGGCTGCACGGGAAATATGTCCACACTTGCATTCGAGGAGCAACAAGCTACCTCTGTAAACACACTGTGACTCACTGTATGGATAAGAACAGGCACAGATTCAACAAGAGGCTGGTTTACGCTATTTGTGAGGTCAACGCTTTGTGCAGCGCAACAGCTGATCACTGCTGGGGGAACAGAAGTTCTCCCTCTCTCACTTTCTCTTTCTGAGTCTCTCCATGCTCTTCTCTGCCAACTAACCCAGACTGTCCTGCTACTAGGATAGCCCAAAGACAGCCTGTCCTGGCAGCTGCCAGATTCTCTGTGCCGGCATGTCTGCTGGCCCTTCTGAGATGCCAGCTGCATCTGAGACCAGCATCTGAACCAGGAACATGGTGAAAGAGGGAGAGGAAAAGGAGAGGGAGGAAGAGAAGAGAAGAGACAACACTCTTTGCACACTGCAACATGCCTACAGAAATTGCAGCCAAATAATTTCTGTCAACCAAAGGTTCAGAGACAGAGCGGGGGGCTTTCTTCTCTCATCACAAAGCTGTGTAAAAATCACAACTTCATATAACACTAAAAGGAGTCGATGGGAAAGCAAGCATGACCAAATATCCATTACATTCGGGCTGAATTTCAATAAAACTCGGGGCCAAAGGGTCTAAGTCAGTTTAATGTGCTCGTCCCAGAGGTATTTTTAATCCGACCTCTGAAAATTCCCCTCGTCTTGGGCGTAAAAAACCTGAATTATTCATAAGTGATATCAATATTTCAAGATATGGACTAATCTAATTGGATTAAAGACGTGCCTAATGAAGCCCTGCGTGTCTAAGAGATGCATATTTTAAAACCTGACCATTTCACCCAGTGTTTAATCCTCACTATGATTTGTTCATTTCTGTGTATTACGTGCCAACTGAAGCTTAATGAGGAAGTGAAGCCTATTGGCTTTTGATGTACTGTAAACAGAACCAATTTTTAACGCCATGAAGAAAAATAAACATGCAAAAGAAGACAACATTGAACGTGTCTGAATTTTTTTTCTTACAACTGATTTTCACTTTTGGCAGCTATAAAAATCACCAAGTGCCTGATATCATGTGATGCTATCTGCAATTTCAAAGAGGATTTAAAAACCTATGAAGGTAGTTCACAGGCCATTTCATTGGCAAGGGCTTACTCTATATGGAGAAACCTCAAAATAGTAAAACTGTTTATTGCTAAGCCAACTGATTGAGAAAAAGCATAAACAACCGTGCCACGTTTGCCAGAGTGATAAACGTGGAGTCATCCATCTTTGCCTGCACAACAGCTCCTAATCGCTGCAGTGTGACAAAGCAAAGGAGAGAGATGCAATTTTCTATCCTACCAAGGCCCTCACATCCCTTTACTTTCACATTACCCAACACTATCATATCACATCCTTATTCCTTTTCTTTTCCTTCTCAGCATGTTACATTCCCCACCTCTCTTTCACATTGCTCCTTTAACATTAAAGGAATAAAAAAAAGCTTGAATTTTCTAATCCTTCCACGAATTCATTTTGTGTCTAAAACCTGTGTTATGTCTTCTTCTTTTTTGTAGACATGATAGAGTATTGTAAACTTCATTCTATGGCGGTCTCTCCCATTCTTTCCTTTTCCCAACAATAGCTTTCAGCATTTGTATGGATCTTCAAAGGACAGGCAGGGGCCCCATCACATCATTTCAGGTAGATAGATAATGTTACATTCCCAAAAGACCAGCACTAAGATGTACGGGAGCTAAGAGTCTGGGATATGAAATGTGATCTAGCTAGACATGCTCTAAACTAGGAAAGCAGACAAATGGAAAGAAGATGGTTGGAAGACAGACAGGCGAGCAGACATAATGGAAGACATGCAGATACAGACTTCAGTAGTGCTAAAGACAAAGTAAATTCAAGCTAGTCTCACCCTGAATCCTGAGGAATTCTTCTTTGCTTCAGCTTTCAGCCGTGTGGCCTTTAAGACAGACTTTGTCTTTTTGTAATCCTGCTTACCTGAAAGAAAGAAAACAATTGAAGCACCCGAATCAAATGACTAGATGTACACGGCTCAATCGGCTGGTTTTCAGCTTGATCGGCCATGAAAGGGTGACCGGGGTCAATCACTCTCACATATCCAATTCTCTACCGGTAAAATTTACATGAATCGTGTGCTGCATGATGGATAAAGTCACACACACAGCAACACAGACACGACTACTGTCACAGCCACACATACATACACACGCTAAAACATGTCATGTGCATGGAAGTTCTCTACAGTAAAGTGAAGAAGACACAACGCTGGCAATTTGTAAAGCTTGTAGGGCCAAAATAAGCCGTGTTTCCCCACACAGACTTTATTTGTGCAGACCACCCATGTAGATTAACAGTTGCCACAGTAGGTTATATTTGGCGGCCAATTTTAGCAATTTGCAGAGAAACACTAAAGAGAGAGAGAGACACGTTATCTGGTCTAGAAGACATGGACACTAGGGGTGGCAATCTCTTGGCACCTCACAATTCGATTACGATTCAGAGGGTGGCGATGCTATAATAAAATTATCGATGCATCTTGATGTATCATTTTTTCTATATAGGATTTCTGGATAATTACTAAGCATTTAATTTGCGCATTAAAATCCAAAAGAAACATCTATTCATTAGCTGCAAAGGACTAGTTTGCATCCATAATTTCCTTCATTAACCTCAGCTCCATGATCACCACTCATTTCTTTAACAACCAGTTGTCAGGCTCCTCCCAAAACTGAAATATAATTATCAGGATGTACAGTGTGTGTACAGGACAGAGCTGTACACCACTTTAGTCTAAGCTTGTACCTGATGTTCTCAACCATGGACAAGTAGGTAAGTTAGTAAGGACACACAGCTAATTAACATTACTTCGTTACTAATTTAGCTAACGTTACATAACAGCCAAAAAACATGCTGTACAGGGGAGATGTTAGCTAGCACTAACCGCCTTCACTTTTCCAGCAGTTTGGGAAACTACAGACTTTTATTAACGAACACACTGTGAACTACACTGCACATTTACTACCAGACTGAAACCGCTAACTTTTTCCGCTAACGTTCAGCGCCATGTTCTGCCGCTCGCTCTCTCTCACTCGGCCTCACACACAGGACATGCAGGGAGCTATCAAAGGCCCACCATGCTCGCATAGTGTTTAAGTTAAACTCATTACTTGCGCATTGATATTAATGATTGTGTGAAATTTTAGTAGGGTGGTTCATTCCGCAGCAGTGGTGCTGAATACAGTGGGAACACTGGTCTTTCTGTTATGTGCTCCACTTCCGGGAGTTTCGCCTTCTGTCAACATTACGTGATTTTTTTCTCCCACCCCTAATGGACACGGTGGATATTTTACAAGGACGGACCAGGTAAAGCAACACTGAACACCAGGGTGGGTTAGGGTTAGGCTCCATCATTAACAACAAGCCTCCTCTACATGCGGCTCACCTGCTGCTGTGAAAAGGCAGGTGGAGAATTAAGTAGAATTGAAATAGTGAGATAAAAAATAATAGGGTAAATTATTTAAATATTTTCAAGTAAAATATCTACAGTATACTGTAACATGGTGCAGTTTTGCAGAAAATGTATTAAAAAGTAAATGTTTTATTATGAACATACAACAACAGGTTTCATTCATTGCCAGGCAAGCAGAATCTCCAAAAGTTACTGCTCCTGGCCAAGAAATAGTCCCTCACCTAGCCCACCACAACTTTGTTGTTTTTAGAGGTTTTTAACAAGTGAGATATAACATCCAGCAAAGGTTTTGTAGATTTGCTTGATAAATTACAGAAAAATGTAATGATATCCATCTCTTTCATTTTTACTAATCAAATAATTGACACTTCCCCGCGACCCTGTACGCAGGATAAGCGGTTGGCGATGGAGGGAGGGAAATAATTGACACTTCCCCGCGACCCTGTACGCAGGATAAGCGGTTGGTGATGGATGGATGGATGGATAATCGACACTTGATAGGTTTTTTGGTGGGTTTGTTGGTACTGGTAGGCAGATCTATTACCTTTAGACAGAGCCAGGCTAGCCATTTCACCGATTCCACTCATTATGCTAACCTCAGCCAACCATCTCACTACTACAACAGGGATGTTATATTTAACTGAAACCAAGTTACAAGCACAATATTGCAACTCATGGGATTACCAAATTCTACTGTAAAATGAAATGTCACATGATTAACAAAATGAGGCAAGTAAGAAAAAAAGGCTAAATGTTACATTGAAATCTACACATGCATCCAACATACAAAGAATCTATTCTGACCTGAGCTTCACACAGTTCACCTGTACTTGCTTGACTTCTCATGGGCTCTTGTGGGCAAACCAGCCACCTGGCCTAGCCTGTGTGTTTGTGTGAGTGTATGTGAGCTCGCTTCACATGAGGCAGAGCCGGCTGTCTTGGTCTAATTAGAAACAACACACTGCAGGAAAAGGAACTTTGCTAACAATAGGGTGGAAGTGCAACAGCTTGCTGAACAGTGTGTGTGTGCGTGTGTGTGCGTTCTAGTACTTCTATCTTTGTGAGAACCAATTTATACGATCAGAGGGTAGACGTATTAGCGTCCTTAAACATGTTTTTTAGAGATTTAGTTCAGGGTTAAATTTAGAATTAGGTTTAGGTTAAAATTAGGTTAAAGAGTGAGAGTTGAGGTTAGACATGAAATTCAGTGGACTAACGTTCAAGTTATTGGCTGGGGAATAGCTGGATGGTTCTCATAAGAAGAGAGGTACAATAAAGGAATATGTGTGTGAGACAAAGACTATACACCCGGGTCAGCTCCTCGGTTTTCACAGTTGTTGATGTGACATGCGGAGGCCACTTGGAGTTTTTACTCCTAGCCAATTATGCCTCATTTACATTGAAAAGGAACAAAAGGAGGAGAAAGGAGAGGAAAGAAAGTGTCCGTTTCGATCTGGAAAGGTTGTGGGAGAGTGAAAATTAGCTAGTGAGAAGGGAGGGCAGAGGCAGTGTGTACGTGTTGTGATTCTGAAAACAAACAGACAGAGCTCCATACCACTGAGTATCATGTCTCCTAGGGAGCAGAGGTTCTCCTCTTCTGGGGGCAGCCACAGAGGAGAGAGATGACCATTAACGTGGTGTTAAGCAGATGATCATTCTCACCACACACATTCTCTTTTTAAACCATCTCACTC
Organism: Micropterus dolomieu; assembly: GCF_021292245.1. NCBI lineage: Eukaryota > Metazoa > Chordata > Actinopteri > Centrarchiformes > Centrarchidae > Micropterus > Micropterus dolomieu. The sequence continues at coordinate 16,308,097 of NC_060158.1, read as the reverse complement.
CCCCTACTTGTTTTTCACTTCCCATCTCTTTCTCCATCCCTCCTGGTCATCCTCCACCTCCCTCTGACTCAGTGGAGAACTAATAGAAATGGGGAGCATGTTGCCACGTGCAGACAGTGAGCTAGTGGGAATTCATTAGGAGGGCCACTGGATGTCTCCTCCACTTGTCAGAAAGTGAAGAGGGGGAAATTTGATTGGAGGGCACCTCAGGTTGCTCAGCATTCACAGAAATTGCTGAGACTTACAGACTGCAAATGGCTAGTTTTGATAATGTAAGACTAGAGGATACTTCATCAAATGCTACAAATTCCATATCAAAGGGGGGAAAAACACAGAAAGCCAGATAGATTGTGAAATGTGTAAAAATGTACAGAGAAATATTCAGTAGGTAATTATGCTATTTTTAATGTAATGAATTTAAGCCTAATTGGCCTCACATGGCAGCTATAAACAGAAATTTGTAAAGGCTCCAGACTAACTTTTCCACTGGTAGCACTGGTGCTACCAACTTGGTCGCACCCCTTTTATTTTGGTACATGTACAGTGGGTGCGGAAAGTATTCAGACCCCTTTAAATTTTTCACTCTTTGTTTCATTGCAGCCATTTTCCAAAAATCAAAAAAGTTTTAGTTTTCATTTGAAGTTTTCATTTTATTTCTCATTAATGTACACTCAGCACCCCATCTTGACAGAAAAAAACAGAAATGTAGAAATTTTTGCAAATTTATTAAAAATAAACCTTTTGAGCTAGTATAGCCATGAGTCTTCTTGGGAATGATGCAACAAGTTTTTCACACCTGGATTTGGGGATCCTCTGCCATTCTTCCTTGCAGATCCTCTCCAGTTCCATCAGGTTGGATGGTGAACGTTGGTGGACAGCGATTTTCAGGTCTCTCCAGAGATGCTCAATTGGGTTTAGGTCAGGGCTCTGGCTGGGCCATTCAAGATGGTCACAGAGTTGTTCCGAAGCCACTCCTGTGTTATTTTAGCTGTGTGCTTAGGGTCATTGTCTTGTTGGAAGGTGAACCTTCGGCCCAGTCTGAGGTCCTGAGAACTCTGGATGAGATTTTCTTCCAGGATATCTCTGTACTTGGCCGCATTCATCTTTCCTTCAATTGCAACCAGTCGTCCTATCCCTGCAGCTGAAAAACACCCCATAGCATGATGCTGCCACCACCATGCTTCACTGTTGAGACTGTATTGGACAGGTGATGAGCAGTGCCTGGTTTTCTCCACACATACCGCTTAGAATTAACGCCAAAAAGTTCTATCTTGGTCTCATCAGACCAGAGGATCTTATTTCTCATAGTCTGGGAGTCCTTCATGTGTTTTTTGGCAAACTCTATGCGGGCTTTCATATGTCTTGCACTGAGGAGAGGCTTCCGTCGGGCCACTCTGCCATAAAGCCCCGACTGGTGGATTGCTGCAGTGATAGTTGACTTTGTGGAACTTTCTCCCATCTCCCTACTGCATCTCTGGAGCTCAGCCCCAGTGATCTTTGGGTTCTTCTTTACTTCTCTCACCAAGGCTCTTCTCCCACAATTGCTCAGTTTGGCTGGACGGTCAGGTCTAGGAAGAGCTCTGGTCGTCCCAAACTTCTTCCATTTAAGGATTTTGGAGGCCACTGTGCTCTTAGGAACCTTGAGTGCTGCAGAAATTGTTTTGTAACCTTGGCCAGATCTGTGCCTTGCCACAATTCTGTCTCTCAGCTCCTTGGGCAGTTCCTTTGACCTCATGATTCTCATTTGCTCTGACATGCACTGTGAGCTGTAAGGTCTTATATAGACAGGTGTGTGCCTTTCCTAATCAAGTCCAATCAGTTTAATTACACACAGCTGGACTCAAATGAAGGAGTAGAACCATCTCAAGGATGATCAGAAGAAATAGACAGCACCTGAGTTAAATATGAGTGTCACGGCAAAGGGTCTGAATACTTATGACCATGTGATATTTCAGTTTTTCTTTTTTAATAAATTTAAAAAATTTCTACATGTCTGTTTTTTTCTGTCAAGATGGGGTGTGTCCATTAATGACATATAAAATGAACTTTTTTGATTTTTGGAAAATGGCTGCAATGAAACAAAGAGTGAAAAATTTAAAGGGGTCTGAATACTTTCCGTACCCACTGTATTAATCAATGACCACTGATCAGAAGTGAGGAGGGGCACAGTGTTTCGGTGATGCATCGGTCCCTGCAAGTTTTGTGTTTCTTACTGTTGTTGTTCAAATTGTCTAGCTAAAACTGTGTTGACCGAATGACAAGTTTAGAGTTGCCTGCAAAGAACAGTTAACATTGCCTACAATATAAAAAACAGCAAAGCATACCCCTCGCCCACCTGATAATATTAATACAGTCACATGAAAAAGTGGGAACCCTTTGGAATTACCTGGATTTTTGCATAAAATGGTCATAAAATGTGAACTAATAATCATTTAAATCACAACAATATACAAACACAGTCTGCTTGATCTACTACAACACAAACAATTATATGTTTTTATTGAGCATACCGTGTAAACTTTCACAGTGCAGGGTGGAAAGGAGTTCACACAACGCTAATTGAGCCTATCACTGCCAGGTAATTCTCTCTGTATTTGTAGTATGATTTTAGATTTAGAGTTTTTTTGTACCTGTGCTGGCGCACCAGTAAGGATGCATTTTACACCAACCAGTAATGATTAGTTTGCCAGGGGCAACCCAGAGCCATGTAGAAAATAGTGTTGCACTTGACAATTGTTTTTAGAGGAGAGTGAATTTGGGCTTTCAGGGAGGAGTGAGAGCCACCACTGTAAAGGAAAAGGATGCACTGGATTAATAACACAAGACAAAACCGTGGCATCACTGAGAAACAGAATAAGGCACAATAATTGTTTTATCATGATTATCTTGTTTTCATAATTGTTCGAAGCCAAAATCGTAATTGAAAATAAAATGTATTTAATTGCACTGCTCTACTCTCTCTCTACATGACTCTGGAGCAACCACAGCGATGAAGTAGTCAAGGAAGGCTACAGCAACAAAAGAGTATGGCGGTTCCTATGGCAGAAAAACTGCAGCGTCCAAGAAAGGTTTCTGATGCTCCAGAAACTCAGCATTCAGAGGAACGGAATACAGTCAAAAGAAAGAAAGAGATCAACAGTGAGTACAAACACGAATAACTAATTGGAGCAGCTTTTCTTGGGGCGAGCTCACTCAGAGGCATACATCATGAGCACGCGTCAACAGTGTTTGTGTAATTACTCTCACTGCCAGAAGGGGAGACAAAAGTTCCGTACTACAGGTTTAAATATGAACAACATAAACATTTACTTGATATAAAAAATGTTCTTATATCAAGGATATCTGGAAAATGGCATTCCTCACATACAGCAACAATGATCGACTGTGCAAACCAGGTTACCCAGGGGGGAAACTGTAGAAATCTATGATCACTGTTTTGCAACGTGTCCTGTACTCAGTTAATTAAATAGGAAAGGTTTGTGGTGGTAAACTTGTTCCTAGTCGACATGGAGGAATTACGTTTATATGCAAAGATTCATCACAACGCAATACACCCTTAAACATCTGGTAAGAATCCATACTTAATTGGAGCAAAATCAGAATATTTACTCCAAGTAGGAATATGAATAGTTGTTATGGAGGAGAAATGCCAGAGAATTACAACAGGCTGTGTAAGGTATTGTAATGTTGTATTACAACAGTGTGCTTCCTAAAACCTCATGTTGCCTTTCTCCTGTGGTTTGTTTACGTGGGTCTGGAGCGCACACACACGGTCCGGATGATATTGCATTGGGCTTATGAGCACTCCTATTTGTCACTGCTGTTCCCCTTGCTGCACCGGCGCTGTAGACACTTTCTGTCACCAATTATCTACCTGTGCTGGGCTACACAACGTCCTCCCATCCCTCCATGCTTCTACCTGCCACACTGACAAGGCATCACTGTCCTCTTGTACAGAAACGACAATGCTGTATCTCAGAGGAACATTAGCCCTTGTAAGGCGGCCTAGAGTGCCTGCTGAGAGGCTTCCCTGAGTGTCTTTCATTGAAGTCTTCACTGATTTCATGTCAAGAGGACAAGAGAAAAGTGAAACTGGCCCTCTTCCCTCACACCACTTACTGCAGTTACTGTTCCCTTAGATGTGTGTTTCATGGTTCTCCTTTGCTTGTTTGTCGCTGCTTTTAACTGTAAAAGGTGTCTGATTAAAACTGAGGAGAAATTTGTTTTTATAATAATATAATAATAATAATCCTTATTTGTAGAGCACTTTTCAAAAACAAGTTACAAAGTGTTTTAACAAGTGTAAAGAATAATACAAAAAAAAAAACAAAACAAGATAAAAAAAAACAAAACAAGATAATTCTCAAGATTTATCTTGAGCTATTGTTCTGCTTAGCATAACAACACAGGTAGGGGGTATTAGCTGAAATTAGCCACATGTGATTGAGCACTCAAGGGAAGGAGGGGGGAAGGGTATGTGATTGGCCATTAAAGTGAAGTTAGAAGAGGGGTTAAGGCCCATTTATACTCCTGCGTAGGGTCTACGTGCATACCTACGCCGTAGGCTACGCACGTAGCCATGCATTTATACTTCTGCAATTACACCCCCAAACGCTAGTCGGCAATAGCGCTACAGTGTCCACTGTGTTGACTTTTGCCGGCCGAGCAGGCTAACTTCCGGTTTAGCGCTCCGCTAATGTAAATGGGGGTAAAATTGTAAATGTGCGGCTGGTGTAGCCTTTTCAAATGTTACCGACTGAATGGATCACATTCTGATAGCGAAACGAGTCATTTCGCTCGGGTTGCGACGGTCAAATATATTGATTCACTGTGTTACAGCCGCCGTTTTGGCCGCTAGTAAATGTTACTTTAAAGCGCGGGGTACTTCCGGTCGGCTCGGAGGCATTGTGAGGCTACCCAGCCGACCAAACACAGAGCTTACGGTCCGCGTCGACTCGACGTGTAGTTACATTTTGAAGGAGGTGCACGTCAGGCGACGGCATAGCCTCTGCGTAGCCCCGTAGCCTACGCCGTCGATTTGACGCAGAAGTATAAATTGCACTTTAGACATCACTGGTCTTGTGCCGTATATACTTTAAATATATTGTACGTGGACACTGAAATTCAGTGCCATCAAAACCGAAAGTATCAGTAATGATAAAACCTATGTCAAGATGTTCAGGGCTGGACTGGGACAAAGAAAATCAGCCCTGGCATCTTTGGCCGAGGCAGCCCACCAAAATCGGTCGGACACCCCTCACCAATACACCATCATTCCATTTAGGGGGTCAGATTAGATTAGGGGTGTGATGAAACACTGAGACGTGACATTGCACAAGATTGGTGTCCATGACTACAAGACAAGAATATATTTTAATAGACCTACTATATAGAAAAAATATTTATAGATGAAATATTCGATAAGTGGGTCTGAGGGTTCCTCCCACAGAAAGGTTTTAGCATTAAACACTTATTTTCCTGCATTCTGGAGACATTTTCTGCACCAATTTATGGTGGAAATGTATTTATTATTATAAAGGTAAGCACATAATTTTTTGCTAAAGTTATTTTTTTGACAACACAGAGGTTTCTTCTACATTTACATTGCATTGCAGGTTTTCTTCCTGTGCAAATAAACCTTTCTCATAGCATTTTTATTTGGTAATCAACATTTCTTGGTGCAAGGTGCTTTTCAGAACATTTTTAACAAATGCTTTCTAAAAGTTGTGGCTACATGTCCCCAGCATCCCCACTGTAAATGACCCTCCCTCCTTGCTCCCTCCCTACAGGTTGAGCTACTCCATGCTTACCGCTTCACCTCCACTCTCCTCCTGCTCTCTCTCTCCCTCGGCCCTGTCACTTTGTCCCTCTGTTTCGCTAACACACGCCTCCTCCTCTGCCACCACAGCTCTTTTACTCCTTCAGGTGCCTGTGCCTGCTCTACGCAGCTGATGTTGAAGCTACTGCCGCCGTTGCAAACATATCGGTTATTTTTGTGCATTTGGCGGCAGCCCTCTGAAGATTTTTTTTGGGGGGGGGGGCATAACGCAAGAAACAGAGAGCAGAGGGGGGGGGGGTTTGTAACAGATGTGATTGGGCCTGCCCAATATCAGTATAGAAAATTACCCAATTGGCCGCTGCCCATGCCTTATGCCGATCGTTGGCTGTTTTTTAAAAACAGTTATATAAATAAATAATTTATGTTACACCGGCCCCAAAGGTGCCGGGATGCCAGATTACCAGTCCAGCCCTGAAGATGTTGCATTAAAAGCATTCCTGCCAACTGTAACTGCAACAGTTAAATACTCCAAAGTGGGGCAGAGTGAAAAGACAGTGCAGGTGACACACTAGCTTAAGAGCAGGATTCAGATTATTAACAAGAAGCAGCAAGTAGACAAAATACAGCACAGGACAACTGCTTCAGGCAGAACAGACAGATGATGGAGGGGAGAGTCAAGAGTGTTGCAGAGTTACTCAACTAGTTCCTCTGTTAACTTCAGACTTTACCCTGAATGCTTCATTGGTTCATTTTAGTGTGAGTGGATCATATATTCGAAACAGAAGGATAACATTTAGTTTAGGGATGCACCGCTCTGATACTGCTGTCGGATATCGGTCCGATACTGACTCAAATAGTTGGATCAGACATTGGTGACAAGGGGGCTGATCTATTCAATTCAATTATACTATACGATGAAGCATCACGTAGAACGGGCATGCATAGAGAGAAAAACAAGGGGTCAGCTGTTTGCCGGTATTTCACGCTTGATCAAGCCAGATATTGCTTCACATAAAATATTGATCGCCAGTCTCTTCTTAGGATAGCCCCTTCTGTGACCTCTTTTAAGTCACTTTTAAAAACGCACTTGTTTTCCTTGGCCTATAAATAAGGGTGTTTATATATATATATCTTTTTTTTTTTGTTAATTTTTCTCTCCTTGGAGTATGATTTTTTTCTATCTAAGTCTGATACTGGCATTTCTGTTTTTTATTGTTATTGTTGACGAATCTGATACTGCTTTGGCTACTCCTGTTTAAAGCTGTTCTTAACTTTGCTGTACTTTTCTATGCTGTGCTGTTATGCATGGTATTATTGTCTTTTAATTCTGTAAAGCACTTTGGTCAGTCAGTGGCTGCTATAAAACGTGCTATATAAATAAAATGAACTTGAACTTCTTCACAGTGAGGAATACAGGTTATTCATTTTACACTTGTATTGGGCCGATACCCAAAGCCCAGGTATTGGCATCGGTATCAGGACTGAAACGGTCGGATCAGTGCATCCCTAAGTTAGTTGCCTTGAATTATGAATTACTTACTGTTGTCATACCCATCTGATTCTTCTTTAGTCTTAGTTGTGTGACTGTGTCAACAACAAGAAAGATTTAGTCGAATTTTCAATACAAAAAAATCTGCACATATGATTTGGGAATACTTGACATTATGCTACAAAAAAGGAAGTAAAGTACAAGGAACAACCTGATAATGAATGAGAGTAGACTGTAGTACCTCATGATTATCTACTATAATGTCATCAGATCAGTTATTCAGAAACTACTCACTAACGATTAATTAATTTACAGGTCATTCCCTCTGTTGCCGCTGGTAAATATTCACATTTTAATGTACCATATTATAAAGTGTTGCCAAAAAAACAATTATACCAATCAACGTATCCATATTTTGGCTATGCACACGTAAGCCACATACAATTGTTTGTAAAAATATTAGGCTCATTAAGTCACAGCTGAGATACAGTACCACCTTTGCCTCATTTTGTGCCAGGAAAAAACCTTGCTTTAATGGACTATACAGTATTCAAGTATTCCTTTACGCAATGTTAATATTCTGATGGGCTTGACAGGCAGGAAACTATCTTTGACAGTGTCCTGGCAGAATCGCCTTGTGCTAAGTCACAATGCTTGTATCAAACAATGCGTCGATCTGTGGTCATGTCATGGCACAGTTTTAAGTAACCTCATGATACCAAATTAACACCACATTTAAATTTCATGCATCATGTTATAAAATACATTATTTTAACTGAAAATATGTCTTTCTTTTACCAGTAAATAAAGAGCTGACCTGCCAGAATTACATTCTCAGACACGCACTAACTGTTTCCCCAAGTTGCTGTCATCTCTGTCAACTTTTCCACGTGTCAATTAATCCGCAACATCCAAAATTCGGGCAACACACTAACAGCGTGTCTGACAGTTCCTCATGCTTTGCTTCTGTGTCTGTGTGGCATGGTGGCCAAATAGTCAGTGACCACATGGTGCACATCACTGGAATCTGCCAAGATGCATGGTAGTGAAACTGGAGGGCTGGTGCCAGACACATGGGATACATTTATGCCTTGTCCTGCATCATGTGAGGCGGGGAGAGGGGGAGGACACATCTCGCAGTCCACGTGAGAATCACAGTAAAAGCCTATAAAACTAGTAAAGTAATGAATATTATGCTTAATATAAAGACAAGAAGAAAACAACAGCATCTTCATGTACTTGTAATTTTGGATATCTGTGTAGACAACGTTCCCTAGTTTATTCTGCAGGCACCAGCAATCATTACTTCAACAGAGTGACCACCTGCACATCCACGTAAGCACACTATAGCTTTACCTCTCCTGAGGGCAGCTTGGCACAGTCAATTACAACCGGCTTAATAATGGTATTTAAAAAGAGTGTCAACACAGTGACCCTGTGATAGCCATCTGACATGACAAAAGCACTCTAGCAGAGATGATGGTACAGCCCAACAATCTGGACTACTGCTGATGTTCCATGAATAAGCCACCCTATTACGATTTCAAATTACCATGTGTGGCCTGTAGCTCTGAAAAGACCCTGCCCCATGCTATCTTTGAACATTTCATTTTCCTCTCCGACGTCTTTTCCCCTTCCTTCTCTCTGTTTTCCAGCTTTTCTGTTAAACAGTGGTTCACTGAAATTGCCTGATGGCCATTCTTTTCAAAAAGAAGGAAAAAGAAAAGGTAGAAATTGAGGGGTTAGAAGGAGGCGGAGGTAAAGAAAGGACCAAAGTGTCCCTGACACCCATAGTTTTGAATTGATAAGAAACAAAACTAAATGGGAAGGAATAAAGGAAAAAAATAAGATTTTCTGCACCTTTGATAGGGGATGTGACAGAGCGAGAGTTATGTTATGGCAGTCTCTCATTTGTTGAACATGTTGGGTTTACACAATAGCAGACGGTTAAGAGCTACCTATGGGCTAAATAATCCTATTCTTGAAAACATACACAATTGTTACGCTTCTTTTTTTGTCACCCTGTCTCTTAAAGCATGGTAGAGTAAAAGACTTTTTTAACAGACCATTACGTGCCTGAGAAAGACAAATACTGCTATTGTAGTCAGAGTAACGATGTCTGTTTACATTTCAGAGAATTAACACATTCTTAGAAAATACAAAACAAAATATAGCCTGTCCGTTGCAAAAAGTATATTGTGAAAGTGAGAAAAAGAAACAAAAACAAGCATTAAGAGAAAACATTTGGCTTAAGAGACCATCTCATGAGTGCTGTTAACACAAAAGTAACACTAGGAAAGATAAAAACCTGAAATAATAAGAGGATGTGAATCATCAGGGGCCAACAAACCATCATCCACTGGGACGAAGGGGACCAGAACAATGTTGTAGTTGGCACAATTTTCAGAAGCGGGGATGTGGATTAGTACAGAGCATTTTAATTGACAACCTGAAGAAAACAAGAAGGTAACACATTAAGGCCAGAGGGGCGTGATGTTTTTAAGACAGAAAATCCATCTCTATTCAACCTGTAGTAGGCGTCTGTCCACATCACCCCCTCTTGCAAATTGATGATGATGCTCAAAAGTAACAAGACAGACTAAGTTAAATATTAGGTCATCTGGGTTCCATCCTTGTACTGTATGTCCGACCTCATCCCTGAGCATGTGCCTAAATCCCTCTGTGTGTTCTTTTCTTTTTGTCTTGTAGTTCGGTGGAAGACTTCTGATTGATGGGATGAAGTGGTCTTGTTCTCCAGACTTAAAAAATCTTAGTCTTATTGAAAGTGGACCACTATTGCAAAGAACCTGCTTCTTAGACTTCCCACAGCCAGAGGTCTCCAATGTGGAGACACGATGGATATACTTCATAATCCAATGTGCCCTGCCAGTATTATAACATATAATAATATAATATGTTATATTATTATAACATCTTCTGAATTGTGTCACTCTTCTCAATCTTCTTCCTTGGATCGGAAAGTGAGCACCTTTCGTGTTTAATAAGGCTACTTGCTAGCTGCACTTCATGTACACAATATCCCACTCTTGGGACCTGAAGTAGAAACCTTAATCCTATAAGTAGAACAGAGCTTCCCTTTGTGTGTGTGTCAGTCATAGCTGCTTGCAATTATCCAGCTTTGCCACTGGCCACCTTTTGGTTTTGCACCACAAGAGGAAAACAAAAACAAAAAGACATGATATGAGCTGTGATCTTCAAGCAACCACAGCTGGCATGCTAAAGGGGACCAAACTTTTTGATTGATACCGACCATATTGCCTTAGTTAGGCCTTTGTGATGTAAGAGGAAAGATGGGGAAACAAAATACCGCAGGATTAAAGTGGTATTAAAGTTTGACAAAACAGCTTCTGACATGATATCAAAAGGGGCAGTTTTTTTAAGCGCGGAATTCACTATCCATCAGTGATGTGACCTTAGATGCAGCTTTTTCATCTCCAAGTGTAATTCCTTCCACATCTTGTACACTGGTTCTAATCCAGTGAGTCTAGTTAAGTTTTTTTTTGTGCAAAGAGATTATGTTAATGTTTGCATAGCCAGTGTTACTATCTTCAAAACCGTTGGGCTGTTTGGCAGTTTTGGGAAATATATCAAACTACCACAGAATTGCTCAATGCAATCCAATATCACATGAGATTTATTGAGTGTGACGTTAGCTTGTTTCTGTGAGAGAACGCTGCACTGATTACTGTGTTGTGGTAAAATTGCCCACATCAAGCACTGAGTTATGATTTTTGTTTGTTACACAACAAGCTGAAGACCAATCTCAACTGTCAAAAAGCATTACGGGCGCATTTACAGAACTTAGTGTTTTAATTGTCAGTTAATACACTGATTATCTTTTTGATTAAACTGTCAATCATTAATTGTAAAAAAATGTCATGGAGAATGTCTTTTATTTTATAAAACAAAGAAAAGCATTCTGAGCATTTCTTTAGATCGGTTTCTAACCAATGTCAAACTATCAAATCAACTGACAATACAAAATATATTACTTGATTTGATTAAAGCTGACTAATTTACTGAAGAGCAACAATTTGATTAACCTGCACCAGGATAAATGAGGACTCACCAATCTGCTTTCGGTACTGATCAACTGGTAATCTGGTCGCACTGGCATCCTTCTTCCCCATTCTCCTTCTTCAGCCTGACAAAAAAATGAAGTGAAAAATGAACTTTTTCACAGCTGGGTCTCAATTTTACACCTGATCGTTTAGTTTAATCAAATAAGGATATAGCTCCCTTCCTGTTGCTGTACTCTGAGATAACTTGTGAAATCCTCAGGAAGGATTCAAGTTAATATACAATTATATATACAGTTCTGTAGTCAGTTTTGATCAGGCAGATGGTTTATCTTTCACATACATCTGCTAGACATAATTAAATTAAATCCCACCACATTCCACATGTGTTACGTTCACAGTATGTGCACTTTCTATCCATCTCATTTAGTCTAACACCATCTCCCTTCACACCAGGAGCTCTGTCTGATTACCCTGACAGCTCACAGGGAAGATAAAGAGAGAAAGAGCTAGGAATAATACAAATAGTGTCCTTAGGACTAACACTATGCAAGTGTGGGACTGTGCTTGTGTAACAGAATAAATGCCAGTGTATAAGGCAGTGCATTTATATCAAAGCATGGGTGTGTATAGACGTACAACTACCTGAAATGACTATGCCACAGTGATAAAACTCAGTGTGTGTGTGTGTGTGTGTGTGTGTGTGTGTGTGTGTGTGTGTGTGTGTGTGTTTCTTGCATCCATCCAACATACTTGTTTTTCAGTGAGCACTCTAAATTCCAGACAGGCTCCCTCACAACACACTGCATCAATCAATATTGTAGCCTTTTGTTTAAAAAAGCAAGTATGAGTCGAGGGGCAGGCCTGTGCTTTCTGATGATACTGTCCCTTTGACCTGTTCTCTGCCTGAAAGATTTTAGCATGATTTGAAAGACAAGTGGGATATGTTTTGACAAAGAATACTAAATATCCATCATGTCCTTCTAGTCTAATGAGGATTAGATTTTTTAAAGCATGTTTAAGTGTGACAGGGAGAGAAATGTGTAAGCAGGTGTGCACAGGTATCTATGTGCATCCTAGGAGAACAGGAGTGGTGAAGAGTCTAGAGGAGCAGTCGGGGAATAGAGGAAAGAGACTGAATTAGCATGTTCAAGGAGCGTGGCTGGCTGACTGATACCTTCTCATGGGAGACTGCCGCCTTGGGAAACCTGAATTTTACCTTACACTAAAAACACTGCTTTCAGCTACATTTTAAACACTGTTAGTGCCAACAGAGAAGGGGGGTTGTATTCACAGCTATTGTTCTCCAGCGTTTGAAAACCAGAGTCAGCAAATTAAAAAGAAGTGAGAGGAGGACAAAAGGAAGAGAGAAAATTGTCCAAATGTAATTTTTACAGTTGGACACAGTAGGCTCTCAGATTTGCTGGCTCTATTGTACTGTGCGGCAGCATCACAATATTATGTCTAAATTGCCAAAAGCAACGCAGTTGAAGCCTCTGTGATCACCTGTGGTCATTCCACTCACTGAAATTTCTGCAGATGTGTTACAGTATATTTTGCATTTGCAACAGTGGGATATGAAACCATAACAAAAAATGTCAACTGTAAGCATAGTGACAGGAGCATTGTTGGTGCCTTTCTGTCACTTTTTGCACCTTATATGTTTGGATGACAAGGCTGATATTACATTCTAGTCATTAACAGTTTATCATAACCTCAATTAACTGGAAAACCTAAACTAGGCCTGGCAAGTAAATCTAGCATTTTTTAATTATGGCTTTTAGTGACAGTTGTTCCTCTAATTAGAAGCCTAAGGTTCCATCCCTGGTGGAACTACTGTGCAAAACAAATTAATTTAAGGGTGAATTTCTCCTCATTGATTAAAGATTATTAAGTCACAAATGTGGTCAAAAGGTCAAAACACACAACACTGAGTCACTGAACAATTATCAGGTATAGGTGGTACCCAGTAGTTTCATATTTTCAGTAAATTTAGTAAAATCCTTTTATAAAGAAATGTTTGTTAAATCATTTTTTCATAGTTGCTCTATGGCTCTGTAATTTTAATTCACAGACTGAAAAACATGTGCTGCAGAATTGTGCTGTTTTCTAACAGTTTGGATTTGAAGCGAATAAATAGAGAAAACTTTACCTTTTCGCAGGCATTTTGTATTGAAAGTTAGATATGATGATGTATCATTTTAGGATTGTCTAGCAATATCGAACATCACAGAATTGCTGTATCATAATATGGTATCGTGAGCCATTTATCGTGCATCATATCGTATTGTGAGGTACCCTTTGATTCCCACCCCTAGTTACACCACAATCTGGGAAAACCTGTAAGTATGACAACATCCACAGGCAGAATGCACTGAAAGAACACAGTATACGGTAGTTTCCTTATAGCTTGAATCCAGAAGGCATGCTGATAAAACAAGAGCATCACTATGGAGTAATGCTGGGTTACAAAAATGATACACTCAGTTTCCAGTTTATTAGTTACACCTCCTTATAAGTTACGCAGTCTGATACATCAGTCCTGTAATAAATTCTACCCTATGAAGGATATGTTAAAAAAAAATAGGTGTTGATTTAATTTTAATATTTTGTCTATCCTCAGTGATATTTATGGGGTGAACAAAATATTTGTAATAATTCTTAGTGTAATACCTCTAACGTCTTTCAAAACAGTTTGACCAAACTAATGCAGGCTAGTTAGCCTGCATTAGTTTTTGCTAGGTGGAAAAACGGGGACTGGGTGTAGGTTACATGCAACTTTTATAGCATAGCTTGTTGTTCGGGAGATTGTGGTGTCTGGCATTTAGAAGTAATTACAGCTTTCTATCTGTCAGTATTGTGGCAAGGACCTGACACATTTTGCTGATAACAGATATATGCATGCATTTGCACCTTTCTTCTCTCTGCAGTCTCGAACGTGAAGATGGAAGTCTTGCAGGACTCAAAAGGATATCATTCAACTCTACTAACGTTAAGCATTTCAGTGGAGATGTAACAACGTTAACGTTAAATGACAAGTCTTCATAATATGGATTCACGAATAGATACTTACACTGTTCTTGTTTATCGAGAGAATATGTCGCTTAGTAGAGGTGTTTCTGCATTACGAAATGCCTGGCTGCTGTATGTGGACACGCGAGGTCTGAAGACTTGACGGTTTTATGGTACTTTGATCCAAATTTCGCAGGAATGCCAACACACCACTTCCTCCATTGCAAGTTCCTGGTTTACACGTCAACAGTGATGACAGACAGGATTTTTCTCCAATCAGACACGGGTATTGTCGAGTCGACCAACAGCATGAGCCAGGGGCGGGGCGTTCAAACAAAAACAACAGAGGAGCGCGTGGGGCTTGACAGTCGTGACAATCCCACTCATTACAAGCACAAAACCTACTGGATCTCAAATCTGTAAGATATATTAACTTTTTGATATTACTAGGTTAAAAATATCATTGGTGAAAATTACATTTCTATTTAATCATGTACATTACCGTATTACAGGTAATTAAAATATTATAAATGTACTCATCTAAAGCAACCATTTATATATTATTACATCAATAACAGTGATATAATAATATAAAACTGATGGGTACCACTCTGCATAATTAATATTTTTAGATTTGATACATACTTAGAGTACCCTCTGTTGCTAATATAAACAAACATAATATAAACAACTTTACTTGTAATTGAGTATGTTCAGTAAATCATTTGAATCCTTCTTCCACATTTGCAAAAGATCATCACAAAAGCCATGTGTACGCTCTTGCATTTCCTAAAATTGGAACATGTTATTATTGTGACAAAGACACATGTTCTATTAATTAAAAACATCATATTAGTTTGACATGTTGGCCTTAAGTCATTCTTGCCTGGTCAGATTACAACAAATTATCCTTATTGCAGCATTATGCTGTGGCAATTAAAGGAAGCAACAGCCGACCTCATCAAAGACAAGGCAATCTCACTGTGCGATGTTCATTTTTCTTTCATCAGTCTTTTAACATTTTTTCTTTGTTTACTGTGTAGAATTTTATTTCCCCCCTAATTGCATCCAGCCTCATTGTTGCCTGGGGCCTTGTGCAGATTATGGGTAGACTTGCCACCGCTTGTAACTTATTGAAGTTTAAAATGATTTTCTGCTCTCCCATGGGCACGCCATTTGCATGCAGCACAGCAGTAACTAATAGATGTAATCTGCCTATAATGTGCCTGCATTATGCTTTACTTATGAAGCTGCCATTGATAGAGAGCACTTTAACACAGCCCCATGATGGAAGAACAAGTATTCGAATGACATTTGTCAATGATAATATTTTTATCTACAGAAATATTTCCCAGGAAACAGGAATGCTGCACATTCACATAAATAGCTTTTATGCAACCTTGAGTACACTTAAGGTCTGTACTTTAACATAGTATATACTATAGATGGTACTATATAAATGCATGCAATTCACATATGTACAAGTCCAAAATCTGCTATGACACTTAAGTTAGAACAGTTAACAAATAGCCTCAATAAGAAGCCTGAAAGGGTTATCTTAATATGGCCATCAAAACCAGCATGAGTGTAGTTAATGCAGAGCTCAAATGTTCTCTTGTTATACTAAATGTGTGTGATTAATTTCTCCCGTTGAGTGAAACAAACCAACGTGCTGTGCCTGTCACATTGATAGATATGGAAAGCATTAGCATCAACTGCTAGTGTGAATGAAAACTAGGCAGGATGGATTTGCCTGATGAACAGTTGCAGTGTACGGACGGTGCACATCACTGTAATTTATAGATAACACTTTAGAGGAGATGAGAGGCTTTCCCCCCAGGGCCTGTTAGTGTGAAGTGAAAAATTTCAGCAACGATTGGGTACCCCTTGTTAAATTAAATAGAATTTCAGCAGTACAAATGGCTGATTCTTTAAGTGACCACACCACAGAGACAGTATTAAATAGTCCTAACATGATCATCTAGTTTTTGAGATCTATGTGTATGTACCTATCTTTATGTTTTTCTCTTATTTCTTTTCTGTCTCTCCATCCCTGTCTCTCTCTTTGAACCTCACTCTTTTATACACAG
>NC_060158.1:16287737-16291587 GCF_021292245.1 Micropterus dolomieu | reverse complement strand
GATATATTAACTTTTTGATATTACTAGGTTAAAAATATCATTGGTGAAAATTACATTTCTATTTAATCATGTACATTACCGTATTACAGGTAATTAAAATATTATAAATGTACTCATCTAAAGCAACCATTTATATATTATTACATCAATAACAGTGATATAATAATATAAAACTGATGGGTACCACTCTGCATAATTAATATTTTTAGATTTGATACATACTTAGAGTACCCTCTGTTGCTAATATAAACAAACATAATATAAACAACTTTACTTGTAATTGAGTATGTTCAGTAAATCATTTGAATCCTTCTTCCACATTTGCAAAAGATCATCACAAAAGCCATGTGTACGCTCTTGCATTTCCTAAAATTGGAACATGTTATTATTGTGACAAAGACACATGTTCTATTAATTAAAAACATCATATTAGTTTGACATGTTGGCCTTAAGTCATTCTTGCCTGGTCAGATTACAACAAATTATCCTTATTGCAGCATTATGCTGTGGCAATTAAAGGAAGCAACAGCCGACCTCATCAAAGACAAGGCAATCTCACTGTGCGATGTTCATTTTTCTTTCATCAGTCTTTTAACATTTTTTCTTTGTTTACTGTGTAGAATTTTATTTCCCCCCTAATTGCATCCAGCCTCATTGTTGCCTGGGGCCTTGTGCAGATTATGGGTAGACTTGCCACCGCTTGTAACTTATTGAAGTTTAAAATGATTTTCTGCTCTCCCATGGGCACGCCATTTGCATGCAGCACAGCAGTAACTAATAGATGTAATCTGCCTATAATGTGCCTGCATTATGCTTTACTTATGAAGCTGCCATTGATAGAGAGCACTTTAACACAGCCCCATGATGGAAGAACAAGTATTCGAATGACATTTGTCAATGATAATATTTTTATCTACAGAAATATTTCCCAGGAAACAGGAATGCTGCACATTCACATAAATAGCTTTTATGCAACCTTGAGTACACTTAAGGTCTGTACTTTAACATAGTATATACTATAGATGGTACTATATAAATGCATGCAATTCACATATGTACAAGTCCAAAATCTGCTATGACACTTAAGTTAGAACAGTTAACAAATAGCCTCAATAAGAAGCCTGAAAGGGTTATCTTAATATGGCCATCAAAACCAGCATGAGTGTAGTTAATGCAGAGCTCAAATGTTCTCTTGTTATACTAAATGTGTGTGATTAATTTCTCCCGTTGAGTGAAACAAACCAACGTGCTGTGCCTGTCACATTGATAGATATGGAAAGCATTAGCATCAACTGCTAGTGTGAATGAAAACTAGGCAGGATGGATTTGCCTGATGAACAGTTGCAGTGTACGGACGGTGCACATCACTGTAATTTATAGATAACACTTTAGAGGAGATGAGAGGCTTTCCCCCCAGGGCCTGTTAGTGTGAAGTGAAAAATTTCAGCAACGATTGGGTACCCCTTGTTAAATTAAATAGAATTTCAGCAGTACAAATGGCTGATTCTTTAAGTGACCACACCACAGAGACAGTATTAAATAGTCCTAACATGATCATCTAGTTTTTGAGATCTATGTGTATGTACCTATCTTTATGTTTTTCTCTTATTTCTTTTCTGTCTCTCCATCCCTGTCTCTCTCTTTGAACCTCACTCTTTTATACACAGTCATACTCCCTCTATTCCTCTCTCTCCATCTCTCCTTCTCTCAGGCAGTTAGACGGCCTTTAATTGCCAGACATTAAAAAGAATGCTAGAGAAGAAGAATCCCCTAGGGCCACTGGCAGGCTAAATGGCAGTTCTGCTGCCATCGCCTCCTCCTACATGCAGCAATGAAGACGTGTCAACATAATCTTGGGCAATTTGCAGTCATCATCAGGGGGACTGATTAATTTTCTAACTGAGTGTCAGTTGTAAACAGCAAAATAGACTTTCTTCATTTCCTTGCAAGGGAATGATCAACAATCAGAAAAATGTATCCACATGGACATGGACATGTCTTTGAATATGGACAGTTAGACCTGTTTTTAAAAGGGGCTTAAGGCCCCTACACACTCTATAATATTCGAGATCCTACAGGTTTATTGTTATGTCACACTGTGTATGTCATCCATCTGCTCCGCTCTCACGTTTTGAAAATACAGCCAGTGTATTCTGCAACATTTCTTTCTGTCTTCAGATCACAGAGAATTTCATCGTGACTGACACTTCCAATTGGCGGATATGCTTCACAGTGCATTACACCGTAGGACCACAGGTGACCAAAATTTCACCACATTCCTCTTATGATTGTTAACTTTCACCTGGCACAGCCCAAAATCAAAATTGCACAGTTAAGGCCTTGGTGAAGCATGAACACTGAAGTCTGTTGTAGAGAATTGTACTTTTAGTGGATTCAGATTACCCTACTATATTTACTTTAAGAAGACATTCCATAATTTAATTGAAATAGCATTCCATAAAACAATGTTTTACAATTCACTCTCCCACAACACGTATGCTCACACACAGAAACACACTCTACCCTCTAAAATTTGTTAGGCTGAAGTTGAATGTTCCCTTTTCATTTCTATCCCACACATTATTGGTTTGGAGGAGAAGACACAATTCTTTCTCCCATTTAATATTCTTATCTCAGTTTTCCTGCTATGCCTGTAGTGTGTGGTGAACCCCCCTCCTCTATCTCCCAGCCCCAGAGTTCCCTCTCATTGACGGGGAAACTGTATCAGCACTGATACAGAGTGAAATGAATTTGGGGTTTATGAAACGCAAGGTCTCATAAAAGAAAAAAAAACTCCACAGACCTAGAGAGATAAGATATCGTACAAAGGATTTAGTCCCGTTTCGCTCCAGTCATTATCCTGTAGCAACTGTGATGGCTGAGAGTTATCCTCCAGTGTGAGAGTTTGGATGTGTCAAGGCTACCATGGCAGACATCCCTTTGTCATCGCCAACAGTTGGGAAAGACTTGAGAAAAATGGTATGCAGTGAAGGTCCAGGTAAGAAACAAAGTTGAGCATAAAACACAACAATAAAAACAGAAATTCCATACTGTACTCAGCTTGTGTTTATCTGTTTTGCCAAATGTCTTTGGGAGGATGTGGAACCAAAAGGTTATTAGGTGAACATATGTCATGTGAGCATCATTCTTTTAGTACAATATTATGTATATAGTATGCATGATTATGTCCCTTTTAAAGGGGTCGAGTTAGTTTGAAACATTAAAAAGTCAGCTGGGGACAGCATAATGCATAATACAAACGGAAAGCTTGATAGGCGTAGCAACTGAAGTGAAGGGGGGCATGACTTAGCTGTTAGTCCATTCCTGATCTCCACATGATGCTACTGAGTGTGTAACACCAAGAGAAAGAAAAAATGCAACATTGCACTGTTAGAGAGAAAACTGTGTTTTACCATTTACTTCCATTTGTTTAAATGTGGAACTCTCATCTCATCAATTGTGCCAAATGATTAGATGTAAATCTAGTGGCCATTAGAGGACTTACATCTTATGTGACCTCCGCATTGGCGTTAACATTCAGATTTATTTTAATTAATAAATAATAATAATTTTTAATTATTATTTTTTTCCATAAAGTGGTGGCTAGTCCTCCGGGGTTCCCCATGTGCTGTGATGGATGCTACCAACACCAGGGATGATATGCTGCCAGCACAGTCTCACTCCCTACTCGTCAAATATCTGACGCATGGTCAAGGCCCTTTGTCGTCGCTTTTTAAAGACTTGGGTAGCCCTTTTGCATCAATTATTGACGTTTAGGGATCCACAGTCAAGTTAGCAACGCTTAGCAACAATAAATATGCAATATCCGGTTACACTTTCAAGATAAAAC
>NC_060158.1:16252508-16287637 GCF_021292245.1 Micropterus dolomieu | reverse complement strand
CATGTTGAAACGCGCATAATTAAAGTCGTGAAACGTTGCAGTTTCGTTAGGTTTAGGCACAGAAAGTACTTGGTTGGGTTTAGGCAACAAAACTACTTGGTTAAGGTTAGGAAAAGATCATGGTTTGGGTTAAAATAGCTATGTATGTCAATTAAGACTTAAGTTAACTAACGTTAATGTCAATTTACCTCACTCGCCTAAATAAAAACATTTAATGTTTTGTTTCGCACGGGACACAAACCCTGTTCTCCTGCTTCAAGGTCCTGGCCCTCTATCCACCCCAATCACCTCCTTACTTTGTCTTTTCTCTTAAATATCATACTTGCCTTTACCATCAAAAACTGACACAACAGGGCTTCCCTCAATACGTCGAACTATGACGTCAAAGGGATCCCTAGTGCGTCACAAACTGACGATTATGGCTCTTGACCAAGCGTCCATTTGTGACGACTTGGGAGTGAGACCGGGTTGATGCTGCCTTGCTATTCCTGTCTCCTCCATCCACAGTTAGTTAAACGGCAATGTCCGCTCTTTTGGACATGGTGCATCAGCTTTCCGCAACAAACTCCAATCAGAGAGCAGTGTCTACTTTGCTTTCGCCAACACAGTGCTTGCATATTTCCCCAGCTGTGTGTGGTGGCTGCCCACACTGAGTTCTAGTGTTTATGCAGGTGCTGCAGCTGGATCTCTGCAATAGGGTTCCCCATGGACACACTGCAGACGGGCTGACTAGGCTGGAGTATTTCTTTTCACTGTTTACTCTGGCAAATCAAGTCTGGGCCCTGCTGAGAGCTATTCTTGAGGTGCTTAATTTTTGTCACTTTGGCTCATGTGGTGATCCACACCAGGACAGACACATAGACGCTCATTCTTTCTCTATTTATCCAAAACACACTCACACACACGATAACTGATCTCACTCAGTAAAATACCCGTAATAATCCACATGACGTTCACTTACCTGCCCACACACACACACACACACACAACCATCCGCATAATCCCACACAATCCTGCCAACGAAATTTCGTACACTCCACCACCACCTTACCTAGTTCTCATGAGACACCTGCAGAGTTCTGACATGTTCATTGCAGCCCTAACTTGACCCCCAGGTAATTATCCTTCAACTCTGTAAACACTAGTAGCACCAGTTAACACCAATTAATGGCCACTAATCATTGCCAGATGCTGCACCTTGAGTAATCTGCCCCACTTCCTACACTTGCTCTTACAATTTCCCACATTCACATGATTTTGGATTTCTGTGGTCTGTTGTACCCCCTTATAGACTATTATCCAAGGATGTTTGTGCACCACTGATGTCCTTGTAGTGTTTCACCTATCAGTACCTATATAGGTATACAAATTATGTGCAAGGGAAATGTTTCTCGCATTTGATCATCAAACCAGAAGGTCTTCCTTATTGTGAAAGTATCCAAATGTGGTCATCTCATAACAATTACAGTATTTAGGTAATGCAAGAGGATTTACATAAATATACAGTATAAATATGCTGAATATCAAATAAGTTTTGGAGGTGCAATTGCCATAACGACAAACAAGGGAACATCTGACAAAAATGTATAAAGATCCCTTATGCATTATTCATATTCCTTTAAGCACACAAGATGAAGAATAACACAAAGAATAGTTAAGCACGATGAGAACACATTTTACTAGATCCTAAACAGAACAGAGCAGCAAATAATCAAAAGCTTTATTCACTCCCCTTTTTCTATCTGCTCCAACATTATTCTTGATTTGCTGCTTCATTGTTTGTATTGATTAGTCGAGTGCGTACTGCTTGCTGTCTTGCCTGCCAACTGTACTGTTGCCAAGGGAAAGCATGAACAAACCTCTGCCAGTGCCAGGCTACGCCGGCAACAGCTGTGCCACATATGCTGCCGATCAATATAAACAAACATGGCCTCCCTGCACCAGGGATAAGGATTGACAGGTATGATTCATCTTCTGTGCGATTGTGGGAGGTGGAAGTAATAATAAGCAGAGACCGATCTTTTCCCGTTGTGGTACAACCACTGGGGTTAGTAGGGGTAGGTCGGAGAGATCATTCGCCCCCCAAGGTAACTGGCAGGGTTCCCCACATAACCCCTTGCAGTTTTGCTGAGGATTAGAGCAGCATGAGTCCACCAGGGCTGTAATTTGTGGAATTCCGTACACAGAGCAAGCAGTGAAGATGAATGGGGAATGGGCATGGATCATTGGTGCTGTGCCAGTCGCACTGAAAGTGAGCATATTCAACACAGACCGTAGGGAAGATCACAGTATCCAAGTGATTCATGACACATTGCTTTAATAAGTACTTTGTAAGCTACACCATTTCAGCATATGAACATCTCATCAAGCGAATGGTGTTTGATGCATTTCACTCCCAAAATAATGATGAAATTTCTATGCAAGCACCATTTAAGGATTTTGATCATTGCACTGTGGTCCTTTGGGGCTGCATGATGGGTTCAGCAGCTTGTACATCACATGTGCTATTGTCTCAGGGGCACAGCTGAAGACACGGGCCATGGAGGACAATAGCTGCATAGAGTGGGTATGACGTCCCCTTGATGAAGAGTAATGGCTTGAAACAATATTTCCCCAAGGAGCAGAATTGAAATCTGAACACAGTGATATGGTTTCATCGCCATGCTATTTGGGGATGTCAGATCAGTTTTGCTGGAGCCGGCACTGTATGAAGGAGCAAAGCACAACCACGGGAGGAATGGATGATAATACAGATAGCAATGCTGTTTTCATCAGCTGCACAGAACCTGGGCTATCTCATGGTGAAGGGTGAATAAATATAGTTTCTTAGAGTAATCATTAAATAAAATCACAAAACGATGGTTTTCATAAATATGCTAAATGTAAATATGTTAAGTGGAATTCATTTAAGATTTTTGATGTGATCCCTATTTGGCCAAAATAGTAGTGACTTGCTCTAGGTTTCTATTTATTTCGTATTTATTTTTTACTCTTTCTTAAAATACAAGTCATTGCAGTTTACAATAGGTAGCTTTTGAACCTGTCCATACTGCAATGTAAAATATTTTTGAATTACTGTCTTTACTAGTGAATTTTTTAAAAACTAAAACAAAGCTTTGCTGGATTTCTTTCGACACAACATCGTCCATAACTGAGTTTAAACAATCGTTTGCTCGCTTTGAGAAGTAATCATACATCTAATTAAGAGTTTTAACACCTCATAACTATCATAATTTTCATCATATCATCAAAAAAAGTATCTACGGTGTGTTCTTCTAACTCCCCTACCTAAGTAAGTCAAAATCCTAAATTCCATCTGCCACAGACACACATCAGAAAAACATTAAATATAAATGCTCATAAATCTCTTTTTGATGACCTCTGCCCAAGGTGGAGGTCATCAAAAAAAAGTCCTTTTGATTAAACTGATTAAATTACACGCACTAATTTGATACTCTTAAAGCCAGATATTTTGAACCCCGTCTGCCTGAGTTAAGATTATTGTAATAATTAATAATAAAATGTTCTTAATCAGTGCTACTGATATGAAGCTACTTAATAATCAGGGTTGATATTTAGATAAGGGTTGATTGGTGCATTTAAATCAGGCCCATTGTGCAGTTCAGTCATTAACAAGACCATGACTCTGTTGGAAACCTCTATCGCGAAGGCTGTCAGAAGTCACTACTGACAGTTTCCTCTGGCAAACTCTTTGCTTCACAGACTGACTTCCTCACACAAGTCCCAGCTGTAAGGGATGAACTCAGGAGAAGTCAAGGCTTGTGACGGTTATTTTGGTGAACTGATGGTTTCAACCACTCATCTTAATGGGCAAAAAAACCCCGGAAAAACAGAAAGTCAGAAGGTGTAGCAAGCATTGCAAAGTTAACAAGAAACGCTCAGAAGAAAAGAAAAGAAGGTACACCGATGAATTCAAAACAAACATCAAAATGCATCTGCTGTCAAGGCCATGGAGCAGTCTTTTTCTTGCTTATTCTTTGACTAGAGCTGCACAGCTGTGGGGATAATTTATTTGTTTACTTTATTTACCAGTCAATTACATTTTAATGTGACTTGCCTAATGTCCACATTCTGTCTTCAGATGTGGCCCATGTAATGACTGTGATAGATAAAAGACAGTTTAATTACACGAGACCCTAATTGTCTGCAAGCAAAGCCTCCATTACAGCCGCCTTGAATCTATACCATCATCGAGAAGGGAATGAGGATAATTTGAAGTCTTCATCTGATGGCTGATATTACAGTTTCCTTAAAATGTGAGGTAAATGTTGCCTGTGGGGCCCCAACAATGACAAAACAATAGATTTGTAGAAATTCAAAATAGCTACCCAAGCCGGAAATTGGAAGTATGGAGAGAATGTTTGAGCTAGCCTCTGCGCCTCAAAACATAACAGCTAAGATAAAAGATGATGAAGATGTAATG
Organism: Micropterus dolomieu; assembly: GCF_021292245.1. Taxonomy (NCBI): domain Eukaryota; kingdom Metazoa; phylum Chordata; class Actinopteri; order Centrarchiformes; family Centrarchidae; genus Micropterus; species Micropterus dolomieu. Next base: position 16,283,193 of record NC_060158.1, on the reverse strand, counting down.
TAGGTTTTATGGCAACAACAGCTGCACTCCTTTCTGTTTCCCAGTGACATACACAGCAGCCGCCCACACAGTTATCATTCTGTCCTGCACACAATCACCAGCAAGAAGATGTTAAGAGGAAATAAAATATTCTGGTCATTCCTCGCAGTTGCCAGGGTGTATTTTAGTCCCAGTGTGATGCCATTCATTACTGCCCTGTCAGAGCTCTCATGACTCAGGGCTCAACAACTAATTGAGATGACATTTCCAAATACACACACACTGCCCACACTACTATGAATTACGAGCGGTTACAGCCACACACACAGAGAGTCACATATACTCAAACAATGACATAAAACCTTTATTAGAGGTTATGTCAACAGAGCGGACTCCTGGTGCAGTGCCTGCATTATTTTTACACTATTTTCCTCTGCACTCAAACAAAGAACGCCCCTTTGGTCCTGTACTGAGGCAAAAATCCAAAGCAGAACGGACAGAAGATCAATTTATTTTCCCTAAGAACTCTACCATTAATATAGTTTCCATTGTTCTCTTGAGTTCAAAGTAGTGCAACCTTTATTACTGCATACAACTACACCTTCAAAGCCTCACCTCTCACATAGCAGCTTTATGGGAAAGATGATGTACAAAAAATTATTCTGTATTATATATCTCCATCGCTCTCAATTAGATGTATAATATATATTACAGCATCAATTAGGGCTGAAAGGAAATTCTCTCACTGCACCAGACAATTCCCCCCCGTTGTATATCACGTCCGTCTTTAAATGAACATGAATCAAATGTGTGAATTGATTGCAAATCCATTAATGAGAACCTGCCCAGTGTGTGCTCATCAGAAGAACAGGTAACACAAATGTGAGCTAATAAGATTGCGTGGTAACGCTTTATTTACAAATCAGTATTTTCCTAATAATTTCCCAAAAATTATATTTTTCCTGAAAATACCTATTTAATTTTTTATTAATAATAAGGAAAATAGAGGCAATGGAAAATTGGTACACATCGAGTTGATGAATTCCTCTTAATTGCTGATGTAACCTTCAGACACCCCCAGTCAGCACACAGCAAGACATGAACATACTAAAGTCTCTACAGCGCAGCATGCAACTCAACATTTATGAAGAATTTTCAAAAATAGCTTCTAATGATAAAAAAATTAATTAATATTTGCTTGTGCTCAATGTTCACTCCCAGAAAATCTTATTTTACTCATAATTAATAGCAAATTACATAGTTCTTTTAAGGAAACCTTCTAAGAAATAAAAAAGGGAAATGTTTGGGTCCTTGGGGTAAAATAATTTTATGACCCTTGCCTTCCTGCCATCGTGCACACTTTCATAATGAAGTATCCACTGCTTTCCTCCATCCTATTTTGCAGTAAGCACAACTTAGAGGAGTCGTAATGTGTGAATGCGTAAAATGTGCTTCACAGAGTCACAGCTGCGGGTTAGCACGCCAGACACTGTGATCACACCACAGAGTTTTTAGCTTGTGCTGCCACACAGAAAGACAACAAGCAGGACTGGTTTAAGCTTTAGACTCAAAACTGAAAACAAAAAAGCATCAAAATGATTGTCATTTTCTTGATTAGAAAGTTTACTGTGTGTTTAAATTTCCTTAGAAAGGGTATTATTCAAATTAAAGCTGACTTACATGTGGGACACAAGAGCAAAGCCTCATTTCACCTAATTTTAGGTTTCACCGCCACATGGATGCTCATACTGTATAGTGACTGTGTTTTTTACTGACAGCATGTTGTAGGTTAAAACGTAACAAACAACGGTGTTGTGCTTTTAAGTCGGCAGTAGCATGAACACAGTCTGCAATTTCCAGTGTCATGTGTCAGTCAGCATACTGAAGTTCACGATACTGAAGTTCACAGAACTGTCTCTGAGCAAGGTGGACTACCAATAGGAGGGGTCATGTACTGGTTCTTGACTGCATGGTTACAAGGAAAGGCCAGTACAACATTAAACAAACAGTTTTGCAACTCATTTAACTCTCTTCACATTTAACTTCTCTGCCTAGCATAATGCTCTCTAGCAGGCACCTCACGGTGAAAAATCATCACAATGAAACAGTGTTTTTCTGTTTCCATTCAATGTACTTCAATCATTGCAGAGCAGTTAAAGTATTGAAAAGTGAAGCCCAGCTTGACTAAAATAGACTGAAATACAGTCTGTGTTGTCAAACATATCCTGCAAATTCTGTTCAGTATTTTGAAGCAGTGTTTTTGACTGTTAGAGCAACATTCTCGGTGGATGCAGGATGGATAATGGGATGCAGCCTTGTGCAGTCCAGGTAAGTGGAATATACAAAATAACTCACAAAACTAAAGCAATAGCAATTTAACTGAAATACTGCTTGAGGATAAGATTGAAAATGATGATTTGGATTTAGCAGTAAATATCAAGTCCTCATTAACTGCAAAGCTCTTGAGTATGTTAGGAACAGAATGAGCAGTGGAGGGAAAAGGAAGATTGTACACGCACCTTGGCATATGCATACATAGGCAGTGAATTATAAATACACGCACACACTGAAATGCATCATTTGTTCCATTCGTCAGTGATGTCAAGATCCTATGGTCTTCCCATCTGTGCCGCAGCCTGATGTCTTTGTCTGCTCCAAAAAAAAGATCCATACCCAAAGTGTCTCTTCCTCTGATCACTCGGGAAATTATCATCAGACTCCACTGGTACTGGCACTGTGACCAGAGTGGTAAGGGTAACAGACTGTAAGAGTTTATGCCCGGAAAAACTGACCAGGGCACAGTTTTTGTGAAGCAAGGCAAGCAAGTTGCAGATTGTTCCAAACAAATACCATCACACATTATAACACATCCACATGATTCATTCATTTTATCTACAGTACTTTAAATGACAATTTACTGTAAGTTTATTATTCTCAGTTTTCAGCTGCAATGTAACACATGGAATTCCCAATATTTTTATATTAGGCAATGATGTTTCCCAGAGCTTCAAATGATTGATTTATACTAATTTACAATCTGCAAAATTATTAGAGGTGTCTACGATTTGAAGAACATTAGGATTGTGTTTATCTATTAATGTCAAAACCCACAAAAAGCATACAAAAAGCATAAAGATTGTATATGTGTCAAACTACAGTAGCAATAAAGTATCACAAAGAATCAAAATATCATGATGATCATCAACAGATCTTTTTGTTAAGTGATTTATATTAATTATTTTTCATTGTAACAACTGGGTAGCATTATTAAACCAAAACACATTTGTTTTCAGATCACTGAATAGGAACAACCTGGGGTCAGATCTTTTAGTTTGTTGTTTAATTTGTTAGTCAGCTAGAAGCAGTGGGAAAACATTTTCATTTGTTATTGACTGAGGGTGCTGAATAATGATTTGATTAAAACACAGACGTGTACAGACACACACACATGCACACACACTGTGTCCTCAAAACCTGGGAGACATTGCACATGAAAGGTGCTCGACATCAGAAGGAGTCAAATTGGCCTTGGCTGGGAGGATTGGTCCAATCAACCTCCAACCGTATAATTAGTAATTAGATTGGGATTAGAGTCAACTCTGAGTGGAGGAGCGTGGCCAATTTAAATCAGCATATGAAATGTGATTAAATTAATAAGAGAAAAATTGAAATATTAATGTCCTTTTTTCCACTGGGTCTCAGTTTGATTTTTTTTTAACTTTGGTTAATTATGGACTCACATAGAGTAAAATTATTGGTGGCTATTTTTAATAATGTTTATGTTATTGTACATTGCAACAGACCATTAAATCCTCAATAACACGCCAACATAAGAATAGATGAACTAAAACTAAGACAGAACTTGACAATGTGACAATATGAAACTGTTCTACATCATTCCCAAATATTTATATGATGATATATATATTATTATTTTCATATTGTGACAGGCAGTAAAGTTGTTTTACTCAGTTACTTTTAGTTTTTTGTGGTGTGTGTTAATGTTGAGATGTTTTTTCTCCTCTCTTCCCTGTGTTTGTCTGTGTTGGTTTATGTAACATATTTGTGATGCCAGTCTGGTCAAGACTCTCTCCAAAAAAAAGAGATTCTGATCTCAAGAGAGGTCAAATATAATGGGAAAAAAATAACAACAGATAAATATATACCAAACTCACTTTTTGAAAGGAATATACACTAGACTGAAATAATCCCTTGCCAACTGATTATCTGGGTTACACTGCTGCCCCCGAGGGTCTGTCATTCCCTGAGATTGTCTAAACTTCTCTGACATGCTGCAGAAAACTCCTGTTCACCTTGAGCGTTTGCACTTCAGTTTCCTAAAGTTTCAACAGAATCGAGTAGGTCAGAGCAGATTTCTTGGACTAATGGCCGTAGAAACAGGAGCTGGTGCTTGCTGCTCAATTTGACAAGGTGATTGAGCTCCTTTTGATTCAAGCCATAGGAGCTGCAGATAATTTACAATCAGCCTCCCTTTCAGTTCTCCAGTAACCATTTGTGTCAAAAGTTTCCTGTATGATTACTGCTTAGGCGTTAAAAGGATTAATTCTTAACAATATGCCTGTCATTGTGATCTGGATTTTTTAAAAAGACTTAATAAGTGTAGTGACCAAAGGGGTTCTTATGTGAAGCTGACAACCACTCATAATTTAAAATGTGTTCTAAATTCCATTATTTAAGCTTACACTATTCAGTTTAGTCTTGCAAAGAAATGTATATTGGAGACCGCTCCTTTTGAGACCCTCTTTTGAAGATGCATCTTCACTTTTATAGTATTAAAATGCTTCAATAATTTATCACATGACTTAGAGTTCTGCTATATTTGCATTTAAACCTGTGTGAGACACTGCTAGGCTTTTGAGCGCATATGAAAAATTCAGCCCCAACAAGCCATGTATGAAGGGAAGAAGTTAAATATTGAAGATGTAGATGTGTGTTGTGTTGTGTTGAGTTGAGTTCAACAACGGGGAATAGTGGATTATTACCAGCAGCCAGGTGTGTCTTACAGAAAACAATAACCATGAGTAAGTCCTGTGATGGATCAACAAATAGGAAAGCAAAGAGAGAGAGAAATGATAGAGAGGAAAGAAACAGAGGGAGATAACTCATGTGCAAACGTGCAAATAAGTATCTACCCTGTTTGACTCCCCTGCCGGTGCCCAGAGCAAACAGCCCTCAGATAACTTCTGGTCCAGCCAATAACGTGATGTTGTATCTTTTCTGAAATACATGTGTAGAATTCCAGATTCAAAACGAGGTGGAGGTGGAAATAGAACCAATTCTACAATTCTTCAATTCTTCAATTCACAGTTAACAATGGTTTAAGCGAGCTGGATAGCTAGATAGATATTTTCATCACCAAAGGGAAAATCTAGTGTTGCAGTAGCAGTGTTGTTCTTAGTCGAGCGCGCAGAACAACTAGTAAGCCCTCGTCTGAAGACCTAAAGCTGATGATACACAGAGCAACTTTTAGAGCAATCGTGCAGAGCAATCGTGCAGAGCAATCGTGCAGAGCAATCGTGCAGGGCAACGTTGCCGTCAATGGTAATGAGTAAAGATTACTACCGTAATCTCCTTCCCCCACCACCCGCTCCGCACTGCCGCTATCCGTTCAAAACATAGTCAGACTTGCCACTAGCAAGACTGCCCAGCAACATTGCTCAAAAAGTTGCCCCGTGTATCATCAGCTTAAGTCACCTCATGGTGATACGGGGGTGAAGCAGGTTGGAGATGTACCCTGGTGCCTGACCATGCAGAGCTCTATATGTGAAAACGAAAACCTTAAATTTTATTTTAAAACTGACAGTTGTCTAAATAAACTACTGTTTGCTAACAAATTTGCAATACCAGATGATTTTGTGCTGACAACTTGTTTCCTCTGCCCCAAAGTGGCCTTTCCAATTTTAGCTACAGTTACAAGTTATTTTACAAATTAACATTTTAATAAAACATGAGTTCGTAAAATATGATACAACTACTCAGCTAAAGTTAAAACTAGAGCAGCCTCAACTACCTACATCAGAAAAATGCTATGTTGCACGTTAATGCATCGGTACTAATCATCTTATAATATATCATAGTATAACTCACATTTTTCTGTATTAGGTAGTTTTACTTTTGATACATATGTACATTTAGGTAAAAACATAATCTTAGCAAAATGACATTTTCACTTGTAATGGAGTATTCTTACAATGTGGTATTGCTACTTAAGCAAAGGATTAGAATACTTCCGCATTATTTTGTTGTATTGTCATTCTATTAAATCTAATACAATGGGCTATTTCATTACCATTAGGCACTGAAGTAAGCTAAAACATAACATGTACCTGGTAACATTTGTATGATTTTTTTTTTATGGTTTGATCAAAACACCAGAAGATGTATGTAATTTTCATTTGTATGGATAAGAGCTTTTACGCCAACCTATTGTACACTACATTTATTGAAAGGGAGTGATTCTTGGCAGAGGCATCCATTATGTTTTATTAATGAAGATACTTGTACTACGGGGGAGGGGTAGAAATACTAGCACTTGCGGGACATGATTTCTCAGTGCATTAAAATGCATGATACAAGGGAGTTGGTAAGATGGTTATCTACGTGAAGAAAAAAGATGAATAAATATTGAAAGATCCTTATGAAATATTAACGGCAACACAAACAATGAAAGTAACTAAGGGATTTAGGAGTGGCCAAAAAGCCCGCAGGGGATACATTTTCAAAGGCAACAAAGCTGTATACAGTCTTTTAGACATTTTCACTAGAGGGGAATAGGAGCAATTTTCTGAAGCATCTCAGATGAACTGCTTCACAGCATGAGAAAATAAATATTTCTTTGAGATCACAGGTTTCCCCTTAGAGAATCCTTTGTTTTTAATGCATCACTGGGAGACAGAGGGGTGGGGAAAAAAAGAGCCCTGTATTAAATATAATGACTCCTGAGATGTTTGATTTATGGTGGGTGTATCTTTTGATGCAATATTTACCTAAAACAGCACTTGTAAGTAGAGAGGACTCTTTTTCTGATGGACAGCTTTTTCATGTAATGCTGTTATCATCATTGTTGAAGTGGTGAAGTTCCCATCTGTTCCTCTGATTTGCTTGTCATCCTATCACTCCCTGTTGTAGTGATTATACAGTGTTTTGTCTTAAGAATGTGCATCTAATCCCTAGTTTTTTATGTCACTACCCCATGCAAAATAAATATTAAGGAAGATTTTACATTCAGGTTTGTACTGTAGATGTGGAGCTGATAGTGTTGAATTGATCAAGCTGGCAAAAACATACAGAATACTGAGATCCTCCTGGGATTAGAAAGGGCAAGACAAGTATAACCTCCACATACACCGTCTCAATGCAGGAGCAAGAGAAGGAGACAATGCCAGAATGCTGATTGATACGCTTTTGATCTCAGTACAGTGTTCTGGGAGCAGAGCTATCAACTGTGGATGAGCTTGTGGAGAGAAACTTTCTCTTTTGGGAGAAAGACTTTTGAAAGATACAACAAGCTATCCGTTCAAAACCAGACAAATGTGAAACACTACACATGTCTGGAAGTCAGAAAGAATGGCATGTAAATGTTATAGTGATTTCATACTAAACCTATAAAAATAAGCAAATAGACATGAATTTCCTCAAGAAAATATGAATTGAGGTAGACATGTCTGCGCCAATTGAAAGTGTTATAATTTGGTAAACAAATGGTGCTTAATTCAGAGCTTAATAAGTGTACTTCATAGACGAGACAAATCCAAAAATGAGACTGGAGGAAAATAACAAAAAAACTCCTGGTGAGTTCTGCAGTCAGTCAGAGTCTGAAAGTTAGCTTTGCATTCTGTTTGGACACATATTGATTATATACCTCCTTATGCCTGAAGAATGGATGGCAAACAACAGGAGTCACTTCCGGGTAGACAACTGGCAGCTGATTTATACTGCGGAGATATGTAAAACTGGTAAATATATTTGTTGAGCCTTCTCTGCCGTTTGAGTCTTTATTCCCACTTTTCAGTCCACACCATTTTTCCCTTGTTTTTGCTGCAGATTATGGCATTTTTGTAATTGCCTGCTGGAAACCCACTGATCCCTTCATTGCCCTCCTAACCACGCAAATACAAAAGGACAGTGACAGGATTCCTGCTGTGTGGCAGAGGGCCTAAAGCACAAGGTGTCTCCATCTTTTCCATTCAATGTTGTGGTGCAGCAAGCTTGATGTGGTGCAGGAGTGGACATTCATAGTTGGAAGTAGAGGATCCAGTAGAGAATCAAAGCGGTACATTCAAGGCAAATCCCTCCAGAAGGTTGAACACAAAGTACTATGTCACTGGCAAACAATTAAAATAAATTGTCTGGGGAGCCTGATGTGGTGACAAATTACAACAAGATAAAGAACTGCAACTTTCCTCCACTGAGTGCAGGGCTTCTTGGCTCTGAATTTAATTGAAGTTTTGACAGCATCCATCATTTTAATTGGATCAAGTGTAAGGGAAATAAGACCACACTGTCTTATTAAGTACCAGAATGCTGGTTTGGTGGCAGGGTATCTGCCTTCCTCACGCTTCTTTACACCAACATATACATACATTAAAAATAACCACGCAGTTAGGAGTTGTGGACACACTGCAGATATAATATAGAACTTACTATAACTTATAACTTACTTATAATATAGAACACCCAGGTCCCACCTCCTCCACGTCCTCCTGTCCTCTTTCTTCCCGCCAGCACCATAGGATATCAGAGTCTCCTCCAATCCATCCTACCCACCTCCACCCTTCTGCCATTTAAGTACCAGGCCCTCAGGTGGGAGCCTGAGGGATGGGAAGAAACGTGTGTGTCTCATGCGTAGGAGTCCACAGCTGCATGGCGCGTCTGCTTCCCCTGCCTGTAGACATGCTGCCATTCATCGCCTCATTACCATGGAGGAGAGGAGCCGAGGATGGGTAGGCTGCACAGACTGCAATCAGCTCCCTGTTGCTGTTTCTTTTTCACATTTCAGCTTCTGCGTGCTCAACAGCCTCCAGTACCAAAAGTTACCAGAAGCCTGACAAGTAAAATCACAAGTAAAAAAACACATAGTTTAACGATGGTGGCATGAATCATGAACTTGAACCAGCAGGTGAGTGACTTACTATTGATTTTACATTTAGCCTTGAGACTCTCAATGCTAAAGTGCGGCTATAATACCATTTGTATGATACAGTTTCATGTTATGCACACATGCTCACCATCATTTGCCATTATATGTTAACAAGTTTACCACCAACATCATGGTGATTATTGATTTTTTTGATGTCATCTGTACAACCCTTAATGGTCTATGGGTAGATTGCCATTGCAGCCCACACTTGTAACACACTGACTTCAAAGTAACTCATCTGCTGTCTGAATTGGGCATTATTTAACTAAGCAGGTCATTTGGGATAGCATGTGTACACGTTAGCGAACAGGAAATGGTGTCCATCCATCCATCCATCGTCAACCGCTTATCCTGCGTACAGGGTTGCGGGGGGCTGGAGCCAATCCCAGCTGACATCGGGTGCAAGGCGGGGTACACCCTGGACAGGTCGCCAATCCATCGCAGGGCAGGCATAAGAACCAAATTAAATGCAGGAATCAAAAAGACAAACGTATCTCAATTATGATTTGTCTAAATAAGACACACATTCTATTTATCATTGTCAGGATATTGTTTAATTACATTGCCTTAGATTGTAGTTTTCAAAGCATACTCGCTCAGCAAATAATGTAACAAGATGGATTTTCATATGGTGGTGTCTCCTGTGTTTCAGTGCTATTTAAAGTTTGGCCATAAATTAAGCAGTAATGCATTATTCATGACGCCACTTCTACACTCTCCCCGGGGCTTTATGCAAAGTAGGGATCTCTCTCTCTCTTTCTGTAGGTATCTATCTATCTATCTATCTATCTATCTATTCAATTCAATTCAAATTAGCTTTATTGGCATGAATGTAATAACAACATTGCTAAAGCATCATATATACAACATAAGAACAATCAGCCCCATACATTTCATTAAACAAGTAATTAAAGCGTAAAGTAATCAAAGCATATGTTTGTGTTTAAAAATATATATATATATATATTAAAAATAAAATAAATAAATAAACAAAACAGTAAGCGTGTGTGTGTTTAAAAAAATATATATATATATATTAAAAATAAAATAAATAAATAAATAAAACAGTAAGCGTGTGTGTGTGTATGTGTGTTAAAATATATATATATATATATATATATTAAAAATTAAAATATAAATAAATAAAACGGTAAGTGTGTGTGTGTTAAAAAATAAAAAAATATATATAAAAAATAAAATAAAATAAATAAATGAAACAGTAACGTGTGTGTGTATATATTAATAGACAAAAAAAAATATTTTTTTAAAGAATTAATTGATTAAAAAATAATAAGAAAAAAAAGAAAAAAAATCAGTATCAAATGTAAAAACAAAACAATTACTAAAATATCAAATGTTTGTTTTGATTTAAATTCTAGTTATCTTTCAACATTTGTTTTCCTTCATTATATTAATGTGGGTTACAGCTGCCTGCAGTAAAGTAGAACTTTTCATTCAGCAGCAGTACAGACAGTAACAAAGAAATCATATTTCATATTCACAAGACGCTTCTGTCTAATTCGCCTGCAAACTAAAGCAAGCTGTAAAACCAATTTGCTCCCAGACTCCTTGTTTTGCGCAGCCAAGTCCAACCAAGTGTGAGTGATACAGACAGAAATGAAAGACCGCAAGGTATAGAAAAAAGCCCACAATATACAGAAAACAACAACCATTTTCTCCATGTGTGTTGGGGAGCCGAAGGTAGTAAATGTGGAGTTGTGAATGTACCATGGTGTTCCTTTCAGTGGGGGAGGGGTGGAAAGTGGACAGAGCAAGGCTGCTTACCAGAGCCTACCAAAGCTGAAAGGAGGGGGAAAATGTTGACAGCAATTTCACCACAGGGTAGGAGCACACACAGAGCGCCCCAGGTGCCCCGGCCCATACACAGTGTCTGATTGCAGTAAATTGTGGTGCTGTTTTTCGTACACAAACAAACCTTACTGTGTGTCTGCCTGCTCTGCTCTCTTCAGTGCGCAAGTTTGTTGAGGACAGAGGAGAGACAGAAAAGTCTCTTGGGGAATATTAGGGTTTACTTTAAGTTATGCCGCACATAATTTGTTTCTACCGTGCTTATGGTAAGGCAATAAACAGCATCAATGACGTCCAATATTGTTGTAAAATACTTTATGGTATTTGGTATTGTGGGTGTTTTGGAACTCCATTTGTGAATCAAAATTAAGGTAAGAGAAAAATTTGCAAAATGCATTATTCATACATATGTAATTACTACAATATTGAAATACATGGGAAATGTAATTTTGCAGTGAAAGTGTTGCAAGCTGCTCTGGTTTGTTCACGAACAATCCATTATGAAACAAAATGCACTCTCCTAACTTGCATTTTACAATCACACCCTGCCTTTTTATCAGTCAGAGCTTTTTATCAAAAGCTGAGAACATTTAAAAGTTATTACTGCAAAACGTTGTGTGAAAAAATGATGAAGCATGGCCATTCTAATAGGCTGCGACATCTCATCTGAGATTCCCACTTCGTCTAACAGTGCACTTATTTTCCAAAGAGCAAAGTATTTTCCTCCTATCTCATCCATCTCGCTTATGTAAATGAGTGTCTTAATTTGGTTAGGGGCAGAGTCATGTGGGAGATAGAAGAAAGTACAATCTTGTTTACCTTAATGGGAAATGTTTTTAGCCCAGTTAACCAATATGGAGGCTCATTTAGTCATGCTAGAAGTAGGAATGATGAGGCTAATACAACATGAATTTGACCACAGCATAAGAAAACCTTGTGTTTATAAGTACTGGTAGTATACTGAAATACATATATTTCTATAATATGTATAATCTTGAACATGCTGTATACTGTATATATATAATTTTATATAATATTATCTGTCCCAACAGTCATAAACTCTTTGTTTTTTATGTGTCACTACTCACATGCAACAACGTAATACGTAATGTAATGTGACCCTGCTGTGCAGATAACCATGGCGATGGGAACAATTGCTCCACAGAAAGTAACAATAATGATCTAAAATGGTACTGAGAATAAAGGGCTGAGGTATAATAATTACAGCTGCCACTGACCCTTCTGTGATAGCAATGCACAGTGAGAGGGCATGGGAGAATAATTATAGTCAGCTGAACCCAAAGCATTCACTGTGAATGTCCACTCGCTGTGTGATACGTGGTGCTCCTTTCTCTTTTTTTCTTTCATTAGTGTGCTCTGGCAAAAACATAAGATTATTATTTTTTCTGTGACCCTGATATCTTCTGATATCTTCTGTGCGAGGACAGTTTTCAGTGAAGTGAAGTCATAAAAGATGGACAATTGCACATGCGTGCACTTGACATGCTTATAAATATACAACTGAAATCTGTAAGTGATTATCAATCCAAGATATATATCTGGATAGGAACTTTGGACATGAAGAGTATTTCCTCGTGATGACAAGAAAAATATTTTGTAATCCCAACAGACCAAGCTTGTTATCTTGAGATTACAATTCATTATTTTATGATCATGAGAAAATAGTGTGTGTGTGTTTCATAGCCTGGTCAAAACAGATCACGGCATAATTACGTTCTGTTAATGTAATGTCTGAATCTCTTCTCACAATCTTAAGAAAACAGAGCTTGTTATGTCTAACTCAATGTATAACCATGATCACAACAGCAGAAAATATGAGAAATAATTACTTATACATTTTTCGCAGCCTTGTGTAATTAAAAAATATCTATAAACAAAATGTAAAAGCTGTATATTTTTATTACTTACATTACTGAAATTCATATGTGCTGAATACATAAGTTTGTACACTATTGTATTTTTATTTACAGTAAAGGCATTTAAACTCAGAGAAGGGTTTGATGAACTTTAAATTTTAAATTGTTCTCAATACAGAAAATAAGCAGGCTGGAATCAAACTCCTAAATAAAAGTATGTCTAACGAAACACAAATGCCAATGGGCAATTATTATCTTGCCAATATGCAACCCCTAACCTTTCACACCACCACCCACTAACTCTCTGCAGCAGTTTCCTCCATCAGTAGAGCCTGAGAGTAGAGTCACACCAGCATGCTCCACTGGGCCCTGTGAAAGGTTAGTGTGAAAGGCAGCCCGAGGGACTGTGTGTGTGTGTGTGTGTGTGTGTGTGTGTGGCAGGTAAGTGAACATCCAGGTTATAACCTTGTAGCGATGCCAGCTACAGTGCATCATTACCTGTGCACTTTGATGGGTGTGACATTCACCTCACACTCCATTGTGGTCATTCACCCACTCAAGACACACACTTATGCTTGCTTAAGCGTACTTTGGGGACGCATGTAAAAACTAAGCTCCTTCGGGGACACCACTTTCTGAGTGGTTTAGAAGGAAGATACTAGAAGGAAGTGCATTGCTATCAATCATACTTTTGTTTGTGATGGTACCACCAAGAGTCACCAAATCAGAAATGTTCAAATATTAGGGGTTTAAAGCATTATACCTTCAGACTCATATTTGACTTGAAATTGTGAGCAGTTGGTGATGAGCAGTTGGTGTTTTGAGGTATCCTGGGTGCAGTATGGTTATTCCATCCCTGCAGAACTACTCAGTAAGTCATATTCTGACGTCATGTGGTGTGTCATTTCAGCGGCCTGAAGGCAAAGCTGAAGTCTCCTTCTTTAATATGCAAAGATAACACTTTAGGTATTACTTGACAGAATGAGCTTAAGTTTGGGACCAAGGTCGTCAAGTCATATTCCCTACATAAAGTAAATACATTCTTCCTTTACCTTATAATCTAATACACACGTTCACCCACACTTGCGGCTATAGTGCACGTTAGGGCACCAATGAATATAAACCCTCGAGTCAATTTCTAGAACTTCCTATTATGTAGATTCTGATAACTTTAAAAGTAAGCATGACAATTTAAACAGCTCATGTACTAGAGGTGTAAACCCCTGGAGCACCAAGCTTCCAGTCCAGGCAGAGTCAGCTAATACAATGAGTAGCTGCATGGCTAACTGAGCTAACTAGCTAGCAGCAGCTACAGTTAGCAGAAGTTAGAGGCTAAAGCAACCGTTAACAATAAGTACAGCTATCTATCCATCAGCAAACTCGATAAATCACCGAAAGCTGAGGCAGAACAGCCAGAAGACATCAGAGGAAAAAACAGATAAAATTTGATCTAGTTTTACCAAAATCAGTGAATTCTGTATTTGAGGTGTAATTAGTGTGACCTAGCCATCAGAAACATATTGTTTTTCCAACCTAATTCTTGTCCCATTTGTGGTTATTGAATTCATAATTCAGAAATTCTATTTATTGTAGCTATCACAGCCATCGAGGATATTGGCAAGAGAATGAGGTGATCAGGGTCACAAGCATTGGTTACTGCCTAGTCTCGCATAGCCAGACTTATCTTCACACTTCGATTCAGCTGTGCCAGTAAGTTCTTGCTCCTTGGGAGGCTTCCGGGAAGTTGGCCAATTAGAAGAAAGTGGGCTTTTAAGGAGGGTGGGGTTTAAAGAGACAGGAGATAAAAGAGTTCAGACAGAGGGTGAAAAGAGGTGCTGAGGGAATGAACAGTTTTTTGAACATTAAAGCATGTAAACATGTTCTAGATGACACTAAAAATATAAGGATGAACCTGAAAATGAACATAATATGGGACCTTTAATTCACACTTGTTGGTTTTGGATTCTCTGCACATCTTTGTGTTGTGTCAGCCCACGCAGTTCTTCATAGTCTCACAGTGTCTCTGTGTGAGCATTGGAGCCATCTGTTGGGGTAAACGCGTTGTCAGAAACAGTGAAAGTGAGATGGCAGTGAAGAGACGCTCGCCCTGAGGCACTTCCTCTGTCATCACTCCTAGAATCCCACTGTGCAGACCATGAACATTAACTTCCGAAAGCACTCTGGGTAATCACTTGCTGCCTCACACTAGCCAAAACAAAGATTGCAGGGGATTTTCTGATGCACACAGTTGGCACATGGCGCAGGAATTGACAGTGAATGAACACTTCATTCAAGAATGTTTTATATAAACAGTGAGTGTTGAAAATCAGGGAGACGTGAAATAGAAAAAGTGACTTAATTTAGGTAGAGATCAGCATGGCAGATCTTTTGTTTATGTTCATGCTAACGCTTGAACGCCTGAATGCTTATAAAGAAACCATACCAATCTTTAGTAAATACTTATGTCCCCCAGGGCAGTGTTTGGCATCAAAAGACAATCTGTGGCACAATGCTAAGGTGAATGTATGGACTCTCTAATCCACTTGAACATTTTTTTTTTTCTGAGATAAAGACCTGCAGCAGTGAAACATCTGCCACAGTACAAAATCAAAATCTGATATATGAGGAAGCAGACAGGCAGCTGTTGAGGAGATAAACAGGTAGACAGACAGGTAGGCAGACAGACAAACATACAGGCAAGCAAACAGTCAGATGCACACACACAAACTCTACACACAAGTGCATCCAACCCATGCAGCATCATGGGCTAATTTCTTTTCTTCGAACTCCATCTGGACATGCGACAAATAGAGTCATCTGCCGGCAAGCGAGGTGACTATAATTTGTTTGCCTGCATGGCTGTAATATTTAGTTTCTCTCCAGGTTAAAACACAATTACTTCCTAGCAAACACGACTGGACTAAATCAGCCACAGCGCCCAGTCCAGCCATCTGTTGCTTGCTTGCAGCAGGATGTGAGCATGGCCGGAAAAATGGCTCCTGATTAGATGTTCCACAAAAACAAGTCTATTCCCTCATATGATACATGTATGTACATTTAGACGTCAACAAGCAGTATACAATGCACACAAACATGCTTGCACACAGTGTGTAATATGGCAGACAAAGAAATACACACCGACAAACATGAACACAGAGAGATGCAAAGTACAGCCTGAACAGGAATTTGATGTCTGAAGTCGTCAATCTGGCAGAAAAAGGAGCAGCGTAGAGTTTATCTCCACTATAAGACTCGATATATATGGAATGTGTTTTCACCCAAACTCAGCTGGATGCCTAATCACTTGAAAGTGTCCTCTCTTGATTCTGCAAAACTGTCAAGTTCAGCCACATAGACAACTTTTAAGGAGCAATTTTCCATACCCACAAGAAAATGTTCCATCTTCTGATGCCATACCTACTGCTGTTCTGAATTCATGCACTTCCAAAGAGTCTTGCAATATCTTTTCTCTAAAATATTGGGATGAACCTTATAAAACTCAGGCACTGTTGAAATGAATCTTGAAAACAATGAGAGGAGAACTACAAGTATAATCTGTTCATTAGATTTACAGTATTGTCTTTATGCCAAGAATCAAGAGCGAAACACCAGAGGGATGTTGTTAGCTTTTGTTTTACATTTGGCGCAGAAAGAAAGAGTCCTCATAGTAACAGCAATCACCCCCGGAACTTCCAGCCCTTTGTGTGTCTAAACCATGGCAAGAAATGGCCCCTTTCTCGTCCCAAATTACACATTCTTTTGGTGCATCCCATGAAGAAATTAAATAAATACAATATGCAAAACCATGCCTAAGCTAATTAGCAGTCGGCTGCCTCACACTGAATGAAGAATACAATTAATCAGTGTGTGTGTGTGTGTGTGGGTTTAGGGGCTTGCCGATGAACACATATGCTCGCTTTTTATTGACGCTCCCTTTGTTTTACCCCACTAATCTTCAGCCTTGTGTTTTTATTCGACAACATTGTTCTATCAAATCAGTTATTTGCACGCTTATAGTTTTGCATATACATAAACGGAGGCAATGTGCGTTTTTTTTAAATGCTATTCTTACAACAGATAAGGCATTAGGAAAAGTCTGTCATTTTTAATGCATCTCCATCCCCTGGTAAGTATCGTACCATTACTGTATGAGAGAAGGCTGTTTGCCTTTTTTGCTTTCAGCTCAGTTCAGCAGGAGTGTGTCCACAGTTGGATCCTTTCCAGATGCAAATCACAATGTAATGATTCGGGCCTATTAATAGATTAGATACATTCTTGTCTGGTGAAATTTATTTAACATGATTAAACATCTTGGCAGCAGTTGCAACTCAGCTAACCAACACAAGAATTAAATACCCTTACTTCTTCTCATAGTTAGAATCAATTAAGTCATCAGTTTGATAGTGTCTTTGTTTATTATAATTCTTAGATTAAAAAGTCTTTGTTAATTTATAGTAAGTCCCAGAAAAGCAAATGCTCTCATCACCACGTGAGGCACATAAAATGGTGTCAAGTATACTCCAAGTAGCACAAGTATATTTCTGATCAAGAGATCACTATGGATGGTTATAATTCTTAGCCTGAAATTTGAGTTCAGTGATAATGTATGTAGTATGTAGTTAAGTTAGAAAAATATATATGTTTAACACCACAGAATTTTCTCTCCTCATTTTATCCTCAATAAGTGAAAATAATTCTGATTTTGAAGCATGACGATGCCAAAATTACCACTGTCTGATGTTAGCTGGGGTCCGTGGAAACTGTGTGACAGTGAATGTGGACTGCATCAAAGTCTTCTGCAGTGGCAAAGAGCCACCCGTAACAAAGGGAGCCTTATGGCCGGGCCCGACGGTCTAACGTGTACCACAACCTCCCCGACCCCCGTCAGCCATCAGCACATCAGAGCGGAGACAGACAGCAGAAAAAAAGACTGGACCTCATCTCACCTCTCAAAGAGCTTCATGACCCTGTTGCTCCCAGCTGCATTCACGCCGCCTGACACCAAGTTCAAAGTAATTTCTTCTGTGTGTGTGTGTGTGTGTGTGTGTGTGTGTGTGTGTGTGGCGGTGGGCAGGGGTCGTCTGTCTATCTGGTTGGGTGGGTGAGAGAGTGAGAGATTGTGTGTATGTGTCCTCAAAGCCCCTCTCTGGGCTCATTAGGGAGAATGCATCGCAATTTGCGTCAGAGAATGAGAATGACACAGTTGACAGAGTCTTGTGTTCATGTGAGCGGAGCAGTCGGCTAAATGAGATGCTGAATGAGAGTTTGGAGAACATTAAATGAGGATAAAAAGCACACAGAGAGATTTAGGTACTTCCTCCTTAATTGACGAAGGGAGCTTTGTGTGCCTGCAAATGAGCAAAACTTTTGTAGTTTTTAGTTTGGAAACTTTATATTACTTTATTTTCAGCCATTAGTTTGATACAGTAAAAATGGTTATAAAAAATGGTCTTCTCGTGACATGTACTGTATAAGGTTTACTTGCAGCAGAAAGACAAAGCCTCAAACAAAACGAGAAGAGATACCATTCTGAAATGCTTATTCTTACTCAGGGACATGAGTGGACTGGAGTCTCTCCTAGCGAGCACACAAACTTGTACGTTGAGGCGATTTAAAGTTTCAAGTTCACACGAGCGGCATGTCTTTAGACTGTGGGAGGAAAGTAGTTTGGAATGGGGCGAGCATGAGCTTAACTCGTGACCTTTGGCCTTGTTTCTCAGGTGCGCGCATCGTCATGGCATGCAGAGACCTGGAGAGGGCAGAGGAGGCGCGGGCGGAGATCTTGGAAGACACGGGAAACGAGAATGTGATCATCAGGAAGCTGGATCTATCGGACACCAAGTCCATCAGAGCGTTTGCTGAGCTTATCAACAGAGGTAGTATCAACAAATGTGTTCACTTTCTGAAATACCGATGGGTTTCCGAAATGGGGAAGCTGGGGTTCTGCAGTCGGTTGTCCATTCATCACATGGTTTGTGGGTCAGTCCCTGTATCCTCCTGTCCGACTCTCTATGAGCTAGACACTGGGCTCTAAGTTGCTCCTGATTGTTGTGCCACTGCCTTGCATAGCAGCCCTGCCACCAATGATGTGTGTGCATGGGCTGGGAGGAGAACAGCAACATCACTATAAAAAGTGCAGTTCATTTACCAAACATCAACCGCATTTGTTATACCATTTATTATTTAGCATATGATAGTTCTGGGAAATAATTTCTAACTTCCTTATCTTTTTTGTGTTTTTCTATTCTTTTCAGAAGAGAAACAAGTGAATATCCTGATAAATAATGCAGGGATCATGATGTGTCCCTACTCCAAGACTGTAGACGGGTTTGAAATGCAGTTAGGGGTCAATCATCTGGGTAAGTCCTGGCGGAAATCTCTAACTGGATTAGAAAGTACATTTTTTGAGACTCTGTCAAGCAGGCATAAAATGGAGCAAAGTGGTTTATGATTATGTAGAGATAGGAGGGGTTTTCCTACTAAAGAAGGTATATTTTATATTTATGTTAGGTGGTATTACAACACATGTGCAACCAAGCTGACCGACCTGACCAAAATATCAGTCAGGAAAAGGAACCAGAGCTTCATATATTCTTCAAGCTATCAGTCTGTTTTCCCTGTATTGAATGACTTCCTTCCAAATGATCCTTTCCTCTGTGGTATTTCTGTCACAGGCTGAGAGAAGAACAATCTGTGCTTGAACATCATGGTCACCCACACACATATGCGCACACACATGCAGAAACAACACAAACGTGGCGGGGCGGGTGGGGGGGTTGATCATGAAAAACAACCACTTGTGACTCCAACTCACATGGAATCAGACGTACACCAATGACTTTCCTCAGGTCACTTCCTGTTGACTTACCTGCTGCTAGACCTCATCAAGCGTTCAGCTCCTGCCCGTATTGTCGTCGTGGCATCTGTGGCCCACACCTGGACCGGGCTTCGACTGGATGACATCAACAGTGAGAGGAGTTATGATACCATGAAGGCCTATGGACAGAGCAAGCTGGCCAATGTCCTCTTTGCACGCTCACTTGCCAAACGGTTACAAGGTGAGACGGTCGCAAGGTTGGTTTATTTTTAAATTTGATTCACATATTTGTTATGTAGCTATGATAGAGGGACACACACAGTTCTGTTAACATGTGAGCATGTACGCATGTCGGAGGGTTTTGCAGAGACACTAAGGAAAGTCGTAATGTCTGGGCTTGGAGGATTGATGGCTAACTTCTAATTGGAGAGTTTTATAGTGGGTGGAGAGAGGAAGAGCCTTTGCAGTTCTGCCTAAGAAATGTAAATCAGAAAAGCAGCATTGTGTTCAGTTTTACATAAGCACAGGCTGATGTAAGCAAGGCCATACTTACCATGACTTGCACACTGGATAGCTCGCTTGTTTGTCCTTATTGAATTGTCTTTTCTCGCTTTGAGCACTTCAGATTTTCACTGGAACTGAGCCATTTTGTCGCCTCAATCAATTCTTCTTTTTGTTCTGTTGCTTAATGGCCAAGAACTGAAAGAAATTACTTACAGCCCTACAGTCTAATGGCTGACTCCCTAGATCTGGAGTATAGCTATCAAAACTCAGTCCATTAGGATTTTAATTTAGAAACAACCAGAAGGTAAGACATTAGGAGGAAAGAACAAAATTAAAATAAAATGCAAATACTATGGCTAATGTGGCCTTTCTATTTTACTTTTGTCTGTCACTGATAATAGCTACTGTTTGAAAAAGAAGTACATTTTGCACAGAAATATGTGTAAATTGTTTGCAGAGTATGTAAATCTTAATGATACAGTCATACGTGTTTGTTCATGTTAACATGAATCTACAGTATGCGTCTAGGTGACCATGTAGGTGCCTGTATACGTGTTGTAGGAACAGGGGTGAGCGTGTTCTCTCTGCACCCGGGGGTGGTGCAGTCCGACCTGTGGAGGCACCAGCACCAGTGCATCCAGGTGGCAGTGAAGATCTTCAGGATTTTCACCAAGACAACAGTGGAGGGAGCACAGACCACAATCTACTGTGCTGTGGAGCCACATCTGGACAGCCAGAGTG
This sequence comes from Micropterus dolomieu, assembly GCF_021292245.1. Classification (NCBI taxonomy): domain Eukaryota; kingdom Metazoa; phylum Chordata; class Actinopteri; order Centrarchiformes; family Centrarchidae; genus Micropterus; species Micropterus dolomieu. The sequence continues at coordinate 16,262,306 of NC_060158.1, read as the reverse complement.
GAGGGTACTTCAGGTACACACAGTATTTCAGCCAAACTACAATTGGCGAAGCGCTTTGTGATTGCTGGCTTCATGCTGCTCAGTATTACTACCCGCTGACTAACAAAGGGTATACTGTCTGTAGCTTTGGGCTAACAATATTTATTCTTATTTAACACTCGCACAAAACCACCACACAGTGTGTAACGGCCATTCTCTGTCCCTGTGTGTGCGCAGTGACTGTGCCCCTGCAAGTTGCTCAAGGATTGCTTCTGATGATGACTTGGCCCAAAAACTGTGGGAGATCAGCTGCAACATGCTTGGCATCACCTGGCAGTGAATAGCTGCAAATGGACTGTGCAGTGAAGGATGTATAGAGGTATTAATGTTCCATGCAGTCCAAAGGTCAGTGGATCACGACCAAGAGCGCCTTTATTTTGTAAAATGTCAAAAATGAATCATACATTTTAGTCAAATTGTATTTATCAAACAAGATTGCATGATGTTTTACCCATATGTCTAAACAATTTGGTTGCATTCACTGATAGGCAGATTCATTTCAGTACTTTTTGTAGAAATTGAAAAAATACTCTTTATATGTTTTTACTGTACTTTTCCAAACTGTACACATTCTTTGTTTAGCCAGTTTTGTATCTTGAGTGCAGATGCTGTTCTATCTTGTTAGCTTGTAGTAAAGGCTTTAGCCAGCTTTGTTCTTGCTGTGGATGAAAATGAACTGGTTTGTGAAAGCCTCTCATTACATGTTTGTAAGCTCTAGTGTGGCAGTGGGATAGTTTTCGCCACTGATGAGAACAAGCTGACTCTAAACAGCCTCCAAAAGCCCTTTTTTTTAAAAAAGCATTTGAATGAAGTACTGTACAGTTAAAGTTGAAGCACGTACTGTAGTGGGTCTTGCTCTGCTTTTTTAGCGCTTAAAGTATCAGAATGTACATTTATTGATCAGTAAAACATGAACCATCAGTCTAAAATTGTTATTGAGGAAGGGAAAACAATGGTTATGTGGCTGTACTGAGGAAATACTGTCATCATCCTCAATACACTGTAATCATAATAATAATCATAATAAATTGGGATTATGTTAATGTAACAATATGTACATAATGTAAAAAATTAAATGTGTTGGACTGGCAAACATTGCAAAGTTGTGTATTTACTTAATGTTAATTATTTTCCAAGTTGTTGGTTTGACCTTTTTAGATTCAGTAACACATTCACACGGATGAATTTTGCCTTTGAGAGTTAGAAGAGATTAGGTAAGTTTAGTGTATGACAGAATCGAGGGTCTTAAAGTCTTAGCAAATGCCACCCAAACAGATGACTGAGTTTCAGTGTGACTTACTCCATGGTCAGTTCATTAAAGAGACAAATGTAAAAAGTAATGTCGGAACCCTGCTGCCAGTAGCATTGTACCGTTTAGTATTATGCACCATTTTGCTAATTGATTGAGGCCCCAATAATGAATGGAGAACCATGTATTGAATGCACACATGTACTTGTCTTTTGCTGGACAAGAGTATTACTGTAAGTGTGGGACTTGTCACACCAGGAGTCGGTATAATAGAAAACAAAGATCAGGTGCAAATGCCAGAATTCTATTTAGAAACTGTATCTTAATCTAAATCACATGAGGGGGTATTTAAGACGAAAGGAATGTGGCATGAGCAGGAGGAGTGGCTACGAAGAGTCTAGGACCAATACTGCCTCAGAGCAATGTGTGTATTATGATTTAGATGCATAACACTCACCAATCAACAATCGTGAGTCCGGATTTATTTTTTCAAGATACAAAAAAATACTTGACAGCTGCGAAATTAAGAATCAGAAGAGGAAATGAAAGTGCCATATGATTCAATGATTGCAACTATAAAGATTACACAGACAAAGGCAGAGTAAAAAATTGTAATTATGTAATTGCAGTTGGTAATGTTAAATCTTAAAAATAATTCAGGTTACCTGCATCGTAGCAAATGTCCTATTTTATGCTGTTGTTTTGGGAGGGGGGCGTCAATAAACTAATCAGGAAGGGAGGATCTATTATTGGCTTGACCCCTCACCCACTAAAGTGATCATGGACCAAAGAATGGGTAGGAAGCTTGGGAATGTTATGCAAAATGAGGACCATCCAACGTACAATGTTTTTAGCAAGTTGAAGTGCTCTTTTAGCAATAGGTTTGTTTTGCCCAGGTGCACTTCAGAGAGTCTCAGGAGGTCCTTTGTGCCTGCTGCAGTATCACTGGCTGTCACTGTTGACGGTGACGATCTGATGTCTGATGTTAATGAATAGGACGGTGGGTGTGCTGAGGATGGTGGAAATGTTATTGTCCATGAAAATGTTGGTGTTGATGCCATATATAGTTACTAACATATACTGATACAGTCACTATGAAGTTATGATGCCCTTGATCTATGAGGCATGAAGGTGATATAATTAAATGATAAAAATGGAGGTGATGAAAATACATGTGAATTGAAAATTCAAGGGGTAAAAATGGATGAGAAATGAATAATAGAGTGATAAATGATCAAGTGATTTGATTGATTTAAAGTTGATTTGATTAAAACAGTAGTAAAACATAACCTTGTTTCATCATTTTCATTTATCAATCATCATTCACAACCCAAAATTTGGCATTTATTTGGCATTTATGATAGCCTCAAGGGTGGAAGTAACAAAAAGTAAATATCAATCAAGTTTACCATGTCAGTCACCCCTTTATTTTTCAATTCACATGCATTTTCACATCACCTCCATTTTTATCATTTAATATTTGTTACTTTTACTCCTCATATTGATCTGTATTGCCTTGAGATATGTATGCTTTTTCCTTTAGTCTTACCTGTGTCTGTGTCTGTCTTTGTCATATGTATGGTGAAATATTTTGCAGCCTAACTAAGGATAGTTGGAATAAAGGCTGATATCAAAGTGAGTAAAACTGACAATATGTAGGCTACATAATGTAAGTTAACCATAGACTGTATATAAAAAGGTTAACACCTACCACTATTTCTGTAATCCAAACTGGTCTATTATTTAAAAAAAAAACTCCCGGACAGCAGGTGGCAGTGTAGACAACATTTCAAGCTCAAAGGAAACAGAGAAAGACTCTGTTACGCATGCGCGTGTAAAGTGTACGTCAGCTCTTCCTCTTTAACAAGCTGCCTGAAAGCTACGTGGCCCTCACTCCTCTGACTGTCTTCTCGTCTAACACGACCTCAGAAATAGGTAAGATAAGCGATATTCTATTAAACAGCATTGAATTTTCACATAATGCAAACCTACTAACTGGATTTTTAACTTTAATTTGTTTTATTTATTAGACCTCCAGCCAACCTGACGTTACGTCGCTCTGATAGCTTACATTAGGGTCAGGCAACGTTAGCTAGGAAGGACGAGTTAACTAACTTCAAAACATGTTTTTCAGTGATAAGGACACATGTTGTTTAATACACTGGTTATTATATGATGGGGAAAAAAAGAAGGCCGATGGTATATTAACGATTATAACGTCATGAGAGTCATGAAAGGCTCAGGCGGCTGAAGTCAACGTCAGCACGGAGAGCAGCCGAGGCTTTAACCCTGATAGTTGTTGTTTTTTTTTTTATTCCGCCCGCAGCCTAAACACCATGGATCAGGTCATGCAGTTTGTTGAGCCCAGTCGGCAGTTCGTCAAAGACTCTATAAGGCTCGTGAAGAGATGCACAAAACCTGACAGAAAAGGTAGGTTCATACTGCTTTCATTTGGCCCAGGCTTTGTTGTGCTGGCAGCGTTGAACCCTCGTATAAAGCCCCAGCTGCTCAGCTGCCTTTAACACATTTGGGGATCCAAAGAGCACGATGGGTATTTTTATTTTGTTTTATTTATTTGCTGTATTTTGATGTTGATTTATTTTCCTCCTTCAGAATTCCAGAAGATTGCTATGGCCACAGCGATTGGGTTTGCCATCATGGGTTTCATTGGTTTTTTCGTCAAACTCATCCACATCCCCATCAACAACATCATTGTGTAAGTAGTAGTAACAGATGCATTATTTACATTGTAAATTGTATCATACAACTGGTGATTTCTTAAACCGTTTATTTGTTAATAAAATGCTTAAAGAATTGTTACACTCTGCAGTGATGAATGGGGGGGTGTTTCTAATGACCCACTCCCCTCTCCTGATCAACTGCTTTATTGTCTCGAAAAATATTTAGGTACAGATGAATTGGGTATGCAGGATTTCACTGAAAAGTGTAATGTCTGGCGATCTGTGGTACATGGCAAGTTTATTTAATGTAAAACATATCAAAACGGCAGCATTTACAGAGCCCCCCCTCCCCCCCAGCACTTGTGCTTTCCATACCGCAAGACCGTACATTTTTAGTCACCATTAGATAGTGTCAACAAGAATCTGAATGACCAACTGCTAGCACAAGTTCCCAGAAAGCGAAGCGATTTAGTAAGGCCACTTTTCAACAAGTATTTAATGTGAACACTAATTTATTTATTTAAATCTGATTTAGGACTATCTACTGCATAAAACAGACTTTATTATTACTTAAATCATGGAACAGTTAAACAGGCATTAATGCAACATCATTGGTTATTAGATGCATAGTTATGTTTTATCATTAACACAAAAGATGACAGGTCACACTTTCATTCACATTCATTTAGGCTGTTGTCATAATATAATGAATGTACAGTACACTGCAAAAGTTGGATTGTCTGTTTTTTGGAAGGAAAAACTCTTTGCAAGTGATACTTACATACACAATCATTGTATCTTGGGGTGGCTTTCTTAAGCAGTAATTAATTGGTTTGCTTGGTCATTAAAACTGAGCATTTCAGTAAAATATTTCTGTTCATCTATCAAATTTCTAGATCACTAATTCTGCTTTTCTTTTTTTTTTTTTTTCCTCCTAGTGGCGGTTAAACCCTGGTCAATTCCTGGGGACAAGTGTTATTGGGCTGGTGCGACTGGGGGACAGAAGGGATGGCATTTTTACATTCTGTGTGCAACATTTATATTTCAATGTGTAAATAAATCAAATGGAAACCCACAGACTGATTTGTCATGTCTATTCAAATAGCCACGTTTCCTTTTCTGACTTTCAAAAGCACTGTATTAAACTCATCAAAAGGCACAAATACTTTGAAGCTGGGTGTACGGTATTTTGTTTTTCATAGAATATAACAGATATTGTTAATAGGGAACAGGACAAAGGCACATGTTGTGAACTATAGGTATAGTGATATATCCAAGTCTGCACCTGATATCAAAATTTGTTTTTGTGAAGGGAACAAATGTTTGTATGTAATGGAGCTTGGATTCTGGTCTTATGAGGGGCATATTCACAAGCAGAAATCCAGTACAATGAAGAAACACACCCACATGAGTGCCACTTTAGTAATTTTAGTTGTTATACCAATCTATTTCTGTCAGTTTAAGATCTAACAAAGTCATTCATCATTATATCACCCGTAGAAACAATGTGAAGTTTTTGGCCACATGAGATTATGCTTTCATCTTTTTCTTTTCCACTTCATACTGTATAAAGCATACAAAACTTGAGTTTGCGGTCGCTCAGCTGTAGAATAGTTGTTGCATGTCCTGATGAGTCAAATACTGGCTGAGTAGAAGTATTTCTTCTGTGTCATTCCCTTTCCTTGCGGATGCCCATGCTCCAGAGCAGAGGTTGGTCTGTTGTAATGGTTACAGGCTTCCTGGGCTTTCCAGGGGAAACGGGTTCATAGGTGTTGGAGGTGCTTACTAGCTTCCCAAATTGCAGGACGTGGTTATCTGGACAGAGAAAGACACATAATTAAATCCAGCCGTAATGAGGGCCCACTGAGTGATACCGCACTTAATGGATACTTTAAATAGTCTAGTTAAATTATTTAATTGGTAAAATATGATAATTAGTTTTCAGTGTGACTACTACTTATCTTATAATGTACACACAGCCTTCTGTCCTTTCTGTTTGACTACTGGCAATGCAGCTGTGTGTCAATGCCCTGTTAGAGAGGATGTGGTGTGGAGCAGTCTGTGTCCCTGTAGAGCTCAGGCAAGGTGGTCCACATAACTGTCCACATAACAAGGCAGCCTGAGGCCAAACAGGTTTCACAGCCAAATCCACACGCATTCACAAAGGCTATTATGCTAAGGGGTACTGAGCCAACTCTCTCTTTGTGGTTACTGAAGTGCTAACAAATCCGCTCAACGCGAATCCTTCAGCCACCACTAACAGGAAAGGTGACCACTGAGGTTTACGAGTCACATACGGCTTTTTGTTTGGCATGAGCAGTGCGTAAGGGAGAATTAACTCTTCAAGGAGACAGCCTTTATGATGCAATTTTTAGATACATGTTTCATCCATATGATGAGCACAGATATGTAATTTACGCAATTAAATTAATATAATATTATAATATACATTAGTTATAGGTGGTAATTGCTTTAATTTCCATGTTTAAATGTTCCTTTGTGCTGTTTTGGTGCTAAATGAACAAGTTCACTCTCAGTTAAAAAAAAATCAACATGCAAAAAGATGTGATTTACTTTTTTTTTTTTTTTTTGAGGGCACATATCACAATGTTTATTTTCCAAAAAGTTGAACTAAAAGTGATTTGATTTATCTGAATCCTTCAGACCTGAAAGGACACCTGGCCAACACTGACATCTAGTGGTCAAATCAGGAAACTCAGTTGTCTCTATAGTTGTAGACCAGGGGCATCAAATTCTCCCAGTACGACAGTGAGTGGTGCGACTCAGTGGTCAAGATATCAACAGTTAACTGAATAAATCAGTAATTATCTTCGACCTGATAAACTTCTAAACAACTTCACAAATGAATGGATGGTACTGTAAATATAGCACAGTTTTTAGTTTTTGTGAGGAATGTAGTCGTGCAAAATAATTAATCTTTAAGGAAAATAACAAACCACTGACCATGTTTCAACAGGCACAAATGTCAGGAATACATATTTGCATGTAACTTTTTCCATTGCAGTTGCATTTATTCACGCAGCAGTTGCTCTGAATAAGCTGAGCTGACGAACGTCCTGAGAGTGGAGCTGTGGGATCGCGTCTAATGTGAAATGAGCAAACTCACCACAGTAGATTTACACCTGGCGCTTTCCATTGTTCATTCACTATTATCTGTCACTATGTTCTTACAATCTGCAGCAAATTAAATAGTAAACCATTTCTAACACTGAATTTCTTCTGACTTTATAGGTCAGCAAATCTAATAAAAAATCTGCTGTCATTGTGTTTGCAGACAAAAAGCTTCTGCTGTAGCTTTTGGCTCTAATTCAAACAGAGTGTGTGGGGGGGGGAGTGCTTTCGCCTGTTTATGTCTCCCTTTTAGTCTGTAAAGCACATCTCTCAGCTCCCTCCTCAACTCTGGCTGCCACAAGCATTGACTTTACTTTTTTAGCCATCTTGTCTAATTAGCTGGTTTGCCTGCTTGGTGTCAGCAGGCCATGAGCAAAGTCTGTTGGACGATTAGTGCTCGGCTGAGTGGCACCAACCACAGCTGTAACAGGTTTTGTTTCTACCTGTCAATCATTTCCACCCAATTAATAGCGGTTTTATTTTTTATTTGTGGGAATAGCATTGCCATCTGCTCTTCTGAATAGTTTTCAATAGCTTTTCAAACACTGACACTGGTAACAGAGCATGAATTTGTTGTCGTGTTTGTGAAATCATTTAATCTGACAGTTGTTGCTGTCTAGTTAAGATTGTCCAGGTAATGTATTACATATTATTTAGTAAAGTTTAGTAGAGTTCAACAGGAGGAGGAAACCCTACAGTCAACATGATTCAGTTGCAGAATACAGTAAGCCCCCACTGGCCACAATAAATGCATTGTTCTTAGTTTTCCACCATATCTATCATTTACACTGATGTCAACAGTACTACATCCTTATAGTACCCTATACTAAACTAGCATTCTTCTGTACAAAACATGCACAATTCAAATGTGAAAAACAAAATTGCACAAACGTTAGAAATTTGATTTTATGAAGGTATGTATGTTATGTTACCTACATACACAGAGTAGATTTAGTTTTCATGAACCTTGAATCGGAGCTCAAAGGGATTACTTTAGAAAAAGTCTACATTAATCATTAAGCTGCAATTCTGGGTGTATTTAAATGGACAATTTTCCTCCAGTCTCAAAAAATTTGGTTCCAAGGCAACTGTGGTGCATCATTAGTGCAAAATATCTTAGATTAGTCCAAGTGTTTTGTGGGGTCTGTAAAGTTTCATGAAATAAAATTCAATACTCTACGGTTCTTACAAATTAAATACAACTTTTCTATATATTGGGAATTCAATGCAGTACACATTCCGTCCTTTTGTGAAGAATAAGGAGAGTAATTAATCACACAACCGGATTCAGCAAACATTTTGCCTAAAAAACAGTATATTGCACGCTATTAACCCATACTAACACCCGATAATTGCATTATTTCAACATCGTCTGGAAGAGACAAAACATGCGTTAATAAAAATAAAATTGTTATGAATATGCATACATAGTTTTGGCGCAATCACGTCATGAAAGACGAAAAAAATGAACAAAGGAACAAAGACAGGAGAGCATGAAGCAAATCATTTGTCCACAGGCGCCTGCACGCATATCAAACAGGGACCTATTCCGCTTCAAAGACTGCCACACAAGCATGGTATTAGACCAGCTTGACTCAGAAAAAGGGAGGAAAATAAGCTTTATGAAGTTGGGGTACTTAATAATTAGAATAGAGTCACAGTCATGCTATGAATGTATGAGAATAATGTCTGACTGTGCTTAAGTGCAGGCCTGAAGTTTTCACTCGGCAGAGTAATGCAATTCCACCAGGTTCCTACCAGCAGTGCCACGGGGTTGCCTCAGAGCTGGAAAAAATACAGATATTATTGTAAACTTGCTGCTCAAAAAAATAAAGGGAACACTTAAACAATACAATGTAACTCCAAGTCAATCACACTCCTGTGAAATCAAACTGTCCACTTAGGAAGCAACACTGATTGACAATCAATTTTACATGCTGTTGTGCAAATGGAATAGACAACAGGTGGAATTTACAGGTAATTAGCAAGACACCCCCAATAAAGGAGTGGTTCTGCAGGTGGTGACCACAGACCACTTCTCAGTTCTAATGCTCCCTGGCTGTTTTGGTCACTTTTGAATGCTGGCGGTGCTTTCACTCTAGTGATAGCATGAGACGGAGTCTACAACCCGCACAAGTGGCTCAGGTAGTGCAGCTCATCCAGGATGGCACATCAATGCAAGCTGTGGCAAGAAGGTTTGCTGTGTCTGTCAGCGTAGTGTCCAGAGCATGGAGGCACTACCAGGAGACAGGCCAGTACATCAGGAGACGTGGAGGAGGCCGCAGGAGGGCAACAACCCAGCAGCAGGACCGCTACCTCCACCTTTGTACAAGGAGGAGCAGGAGGAGCACTGCCAGAGCCCTGCAAAATGACCTTCAGCGGGCCACAAATGTGCATGTGTCTGCTCAAACGGTCAGAAACAGACTCCATGAGGGTGGTATGAGGGTCCGACGTCCACAGGTGGGGGTTGTGCTTACAGCCCAACACCGTGCAGGAAGTTTGGCATTTGCCAGAGAACACCAAGATTGGCAAATTCGCCACTGGCACTCTGTGCTCTTCACAGATGAAAGCAGGTTCACACTGTGCACATGTGACAGACGTGACAGAGTCTGGAGACGCCGTGGAGAACGTTCTGCTGCCTGCAACATCCTCCAGCATGACCGGTTTGGCGGTGGGTCAGTAATGGTGTGGGGTGGC
>NC_060158.1:16143866-16252408 GCF_021292245.1 Micropterus dolomieu | reverse complement strand
ATATATATATATATATATATATTAAAAATTAAAATATAAATAAATAAAACGGTAAGTGTGTGTGTGTTAAAAAATAAAAAAATATATATAAAAAATAAAATAAAATAAATAAATGAAACAGTAACGTGTGTGTGTATATATTAATAGACAAAAAAAAATATTTTTTTAAAGAATTAATTGATTAAAAAATAATAAGAAAAAAAAGAAAAAAAATCAGTATCAAATGTAAAAACAAAACAATTACTAAAATATCAAATGTTTGTTTTGATTTAAATTCTAGTTATCTTTCAACATTTGTTTTCCTTCATTATATTAATGTGGGTTACAGCTGCCTGCAGTAAAGTAGAACTTTTCATTCAGCAGCAGTACAGACAGTAACAAAGAAATCATATTTCATATTCACAAGACGCTTCTGTCTAATTCGCCTGCAAACTAAAGCAAGCTGTAAAACCAATTTGCTCCCAGACTCCTTGTTTTGCGCAGCCAAGTCCAACCAAGTGTGAGTGATACAGACAGAAATGAAAGACCGCAAGGTATAGAAAAAAGCCCACAATATACAGAAAACAACAACCATTTTCTCCATGTGTGTTGGGGAGCCGAAGGTAGTAAATGTGGAGTTGTGAATGTACCATGGTGTTCCTTTCAGTGGGGGAGGGGTGGAAAGTGGACAGAGCAAGGCTGCTTACCAGAGCCTACCAAAGCTGAAAGGAGGGGGAAAATGTTGACAGCAATTTCACCACAGGGTAGGAGCACACACAGAGCGCCCCAGGTGCCCCGGCCCATACACAGTGTCTGATTGCAGTAAATTGTGGTGCTGTTTTTCGTACACAAACAAACCTTACTGTGTGTCTGCCTGCTCTGCTCTCTTCAGTGCGCAAGTTTGTTGAGGACAGAGGAGAGACAGAAAAGTCTCTTGGGGAATATTAGGGTTTACTTTAAGTTATGCCGCACATAATTTGTTTCTACCGTGCTTATGGTAAGGCAATAAACAGCATCAATGACGTCCAATATTGTTGTAAAATACTTTATGGTATTTGGTATTGTGGGTGTTTTGGAACTCCATTTGTGAATCAAAATTAAGGTAAGAGAAAAATTTGCAAAATGCATTATTCATACATATGTAATTACTACAATATTGAAATACATGGGAAATGTAATTTTGCAGTGAAAGTGTTGCAAGCTGCTCTGGTTTGTTCACGAACAATCCATTATGAAACAAAATGCACTCTCCTAACTTGCATTTTACAATCACACCCTGCCTTTTTATCAGTCAGAGCTTTTTATCAAAAGCTGAGAACATTTAAAAGTTATTACTGCAAAACGTTGTGTGAAAAAATGATGAAGCATGGCCATTCTAATAGGCTGCGACATCTCATCTGAGATTCCCACTTCGTCTAACAGTGCACTTATTTTCCAAAGAGCAAAGTATTTTCCTCCTATCTCATCCATCTCGCTTATGTAAATGAGTGTCTTAATTTGGTTAGGGGCAGAGTCATGTGGGAGATAGAAGAAAGTACAATCTTGTTTACCTTAATGGGAAATGTTTTTAGCCCAGTTAACCAATATGGAGGCTCATTTAGTCATGCTAGAAGTAGGAATGATGAGGCTAATACAACATGAATTTGACCACAGCATAAGAAAACCTTGTGTTTATAAGTACTGGTAGTATACTGAAATACATATATTTCTATAATATGTATAATCTTGAACATGCTGTATACTGTATATATATAATTTTATATAATATTATCTGTCCCAACAGTCATAAACTCTTTGTTTTTTATGTGTCACTACTCACATGCAACAACGTAATACGTAATGTAATGTGACCCTGCTGTGCAGATAACCATGGCGATGGGAACAATTGCTCCACAGAAAGTAACAATAATGATCTAAAATGGTACTGAGAATAAAGGGCTGAGGTATAATAATTACAGCTGCCACTGACCCTTCTGTGATAGCAATGCACAGTGAGAGGGCATGGGAGAATAATTATAGTCAGCTGAACCCAAAGCATTCACTGTGAATGTCCACTCGCTGTGTGATACGTGGTGCTCCTTTCTCTTTTTTTCTTTCATTAGTGTGCTCTGGCAAAAACATAAGATTATTATTTTTTCTGTGACCCTGATATCTTCTGATATCTTCTGTGCGAGGACAGTTTTCAGTGAAGTGAAGTCATAAAAGATGGACAATTGCACATGCGTGCACTTGACATGCTTATAAATATACAACTGAAATCTGTAAGTGATTATCAATCCAAGATATATATCTGGATAGGAACTTTGGACATGAAGAGTATTTCCTCGTGATGACAAGAAAAATATTTTGTAATCCCAACAGACCAAGCTTGTTATCTTGAGATTACAATTCATTATTTTATGATCATGAGAAAATAGTGTGTGTGTGTTTCATAGCCTGGTCAAAACAGATCACGGCATAATTACGTTCTGTTAATGTAATGTCTGAATCTCTTCTCACAATCTTAAGAAAACAGAGCTTGTTATGTCTAACTCAATGTATAACCATGATCACAACAGCAGAAAATATGAGAAATAATTACTTATACATTTTTCGCAGCCTTGTGTAATTAAAAAATATCTATAAACAAAATGTAAAAGCTGTATATTTTTATTACTTACATTACTGAAATTCATATGTGCTGAATACATAAGTTTGTACACTATTGTATTTTTATTTACAGTAAAGGCATTTAAACTCAGAGAAGGGTTTGATGAACTTTAAATTTTAAATTGTTCTCAATACAGAAAATAAGCAGGCTGGAATCAAACTCCTAAATAAAAGTATGTCTAACGAAACACAAATGCCAATGGGCAATTATTATCTTGCCAATATGCAACCCCTAACCTTTCACACCACCACCCACTAACTCTCTGCAGCAGTTTCCTCCATCAGTAGAGCCTGAGAGTAGAGTCACACCAGCATGCTCCACTGGGCCCTGTGAAAGGTTAGTGTGAAAGGCAGCCCGAGGGACTGTGTGTGTGTGTGTGTGTGTGTGTGTGTGTGGCAGGTAAGTGAACATCCAGGTTATAACCTTGTAGCGATGCCAGCTACAGTGCATCATTACCTGTGCACTTTGATGGGTGTGACATTCACCTCACACTCCATTGTGGTCATTCACCCACTCAAGACACACACTTATGCTTGCTTAAGCGTACTTTGGGGACGCATGTAAAAACTAAGCTCCTTCGGGGACACCACTTTCTGAGTGGTTTAGAAGGAAGATACTAGAAGGAAGTGCATTGCTATCAATCATACTTTTGTTTGTGATGGTACCACCAAGAGTCACCAAATCAGAAATGTTCAAATATTAGGGGTTTAAAGCATTATACCTTCAGACTCATATTTGACTTGAAATTGTGAGCAGTTGGTGATGAGCAGTTGGTGTTTTGAGGTATCCTGGGTGCAGTATGGTTATTCCATCCCTGCAGAACTACTCAGTAAGTCATATTCTGACGTCATGTGGTGTGTCATTTCAGCGGCCTGAAGGCAAAGCTGAAGTCTCCTTCTTTAATATGCAAAGATAACACTTTAGGTATTACTTGACAGAATGAGCTTAAGTTTGGGACCAAGGTCGTCAAGTCATATTCCCTACATAAAGTAAATACATTCTTCCTTTACCTTATAATCTAATACACACGTTCACCCACACTTGCGGCTATAGTGCACGTTAGGGCACCAATGAATATAAACCCTCGAGTCAATTTCTAGAACTTCCTATTATGTAGATTCTGATAACTTTAAAAGTAAGCATGACAATTTAAACAGCTCATGTACTAGAGGTGTAAACCCCTGGAGCACCAAGCTTCCAGTCCAGGCAGAGTCAGCTAATACAATGAGTAGCTGCATGGCTAACTGAGCTAACTAGCTAGCAGCAGCTACAGTTAGCAGAAGTTAGAGGCTAAAGCAACCGTTAACAATAAGTACAGCTATCTATCCATCAGCAAACTCGATAAATCACCGAAAGCTGAGGCAGAACAGCCAGAAGACATCAGAGGAAAAAACAGATAAAATTTGATCTAGTTTTACCAAAATCAGTGAATTCTGTATTTGAGGTGTAATTAGTGTGACCTAGCCATCAGAAACATATTGTTTTTCCAACCTAATTCTTGTCCCATTTGTGGTTATTGAATTCATAATTCAGAAATTCTATTTATTGTAGCTATCACAGCCATCGAGGATATTGGCAAGAGAATGAGGTGATCAGGGTCACAAGCATTGGTTACTGCCTAGTCTCGCATAGCCAGACTTATCTTCACACTTCGATTCAGCTGTGCCAGTAAGTTCTTGCTCCTTGGGAGGCTTCCGGGAAGTTGGCCAATTAGAAGAAAGTGGGCTTTTAAGGAGGGTGGGGTTTAAAGAGACAGGAGATAAAAGAGTTCAGACAGAGGGTGAAAAGAGGTGCTGAGGGAATGAACAGTTTTTTGAACATTAAAGCATGTAAACATGTTCTAGATGACACTAAAAATATAAGGATGAACCTGAAAATGAACATAATATGGGACCTTTAATTCACACTTGTTGGTTTTGGATTCTCTGCACATCTTTGTGTTGTGTCAGCCCACGCAGTTCTTCATAGTCTCACAGTGTCTCTGTGTGAGCATTGGAGCCATCTGTTGGGGTAAACGCGTTGTCAGAAACAGTGAAAGTGAGATGGCAGTGAAGAGACGCTCGCCCTGAGGCACTTCCTCTGTCATCACTCCTAGAATCCCACTGTGCAGACCATGAACATTAACTTCCGAAAGCACTCTGGGTAATCACTTGCTGCCTCACACTAGCCAAAACAAAGATTGCAGGGGATTTTCTGATGCACACAGTTGGCACATGGCGCAGGAATTGACAGTGAATGAACACTTCATTCAAGAATGTTTTATATAAACAGTGAGTGTTGAAAATCAGGGAGACGTGAAATAGAAAAAGTGACTTAATTTAGGTAGAGATCAGCATGGCAGATCTTTTGTTTATGTTCATGCTAACGCTTGAACGCCTGAATGCTTATAAAGAAACCATACCAATCTTTAGTAAATACTTATGTCCCCCAGGGCAGTGTTTGGCATCAAAAGACAATCTGTGGCACAATGCTAAGGTGAATGTATGGACTCTCTAATCCACTTGAACATTTTTTTTTTTCTGAGATAAAGACCTGCAGCAGTGAAACATCTGCCACAGTACAAAATCAAAATCTGATATATGAGGAAGCAGACAGGCAGCTGTTGAGGAGATAAACAGGTAGACAGACAGGTAGGCAGACAGACAAACATACAGGCAAGCAAACAGTCAGATGCACACACACAAACTCTACACACAAGTGCATCCAACCCATGCAGCATCATGGGCTAATTTCTTTTCTTCGAACTCCATCTGGACATGCGACAAATAGAGTCATCTGCCGGCAAGCGAGGTGACTATAATTTGTTTGCCTGCATGGCTGTAATATTTAGTTTCTCTCCAGGTTAAAACACAATTACTTCCTAGCAAACACGACTGGACTAAATCAGCCACAGCGCCCAGTCCAGCCATCTGTTGCTTGCTTGCAGCAGGATGTGAGCATGGCCGGAAAAATGGCTCCTGATTAGATGTTCCACAAAAACAAGTCTATTCCCTCATATGATACATGTATGTACATTTAGACGTCAACAAGCAGTATACAATGCACACAAACATGCTTGCACACAGTGTGTAATATGGCAGACAAAGAAATACACACCGACAAACATGAACACAGAGAGATGCAAAGTACAGCCTGAACAGGAATTTGATGTCTGAAGTCGTCAATCTGGCAGAAAAAGGAGCAGCGTAGAGTTTATCTCCACTATAAGACTCGATATATATGGAATGTGTTTTCACCCAAACTCAGCTGGATGCCTAATCACTTGAAAGTGTCCTCTCTTGATTCTGCAAAACTGTCAAGTTCAGCCACATAGACAACTTTTAAGGAGCAATTTTCCATACCCACAAGAAAATGTTCCATCTTCTGATGCCATACCTACTGCTGTTCTGAATTCATGCACTTCCAAAGAGTCTTGCAATATCTTTTCTCTAAAATATTGGGATGAACCTTATAAAACTCAGGCACTGTTGAAATGAATCTTGAAAACAATGAGAGGAGAACTACAAGTATAATCTGTTCATTAGATTTACAGTATTGTCTTTATGCCAAGAATCAAGAGCGAAACACCAGAGGGATGTTGTTAGCTTTTGTTTTACATTTGGCGCAGAAAGAAAGAGTCCTCATAGTAACAGCAATCACCCCCGGAACTTCCAGCCCTTTGTGTGTCTAAACCATGGCAAGAAATGGCCCCTTTCTCGTCCCAAATTACACATTCTTTTGGTGCATCCCATGAAGAAATTAAATAAATACAATATGCAAAACCATGCCTAAGCTAATTAGCAGTCGGCTGCCTCACACTGAATGAAGAATACAATTAATCAGTGTGTGTGTGTGTGTGTGGGTTTAGGGGCTTGCCGATGAACACATATGCTCGCTTTTTATTGACGCTCCCTTTGTTTTACCCCACTAATCTTCAGCCTTGTGTTTTTATTCGACAACATTGTTCTATCAAATCAGTTATTTGCACGCTTATAGTTTTGCATATACATAAACGGAGGCAATGTGCGTTTTTTTTAAATGCTATTCTTACAACAGATAAGGCATTAGGAAAAGTCTGTCATTTTTAATGCATCTCCATCCCCTGGTAAGTATCGTACCATTACTGTATGAGAGAAGGCTGTTTGCCTTTTTTGCTTTCAGCTCAGTTCAGCAGGAGTGTGTCCACAGTTGGATCCTTTCCAGATGCAAATCACAATGTAATGATTCGGGCCTATTAATAGATTAGATACATTCTTGTCTGGTGAAATTTATTTAACATGATTAAACATCTTGGCAGCAGTTGCAACTCAGCTAACCAACACAAGAATTAAATACCCTTACTTCTTCTCATAGTTAGAATCAATTAAGTCATCAGTTTGATAGTGTCTTTGTTTATTATAATTCTTAGATTAAAAAGTCTTTGTTAATTTATAGTAAGTCCCAGAAAAGCAAATGCTCTCATCACCACGTGAGGCACATAAAATGGTGTCAAGTATACTCCAAGTAGCACAAGTATATTTCTGATCAAGAGATCACTATGGATGGTTATAATTCTTAGCCTGAAATTTGAGTTCAGTGATAATGTATGTAGTATGTAGTTAAGTTAGAAAAATATATATGTTTAACACCACAGAATTTTCTCTCCTCATTTTATCCTCAATAAGTGAAAATAATTCTGATTTTGAAGCATGACGATGCCAAAATTACCACTGTCTGATGTTAGCTGGGGTCCGTGGAAACTGTGTGACAGTGAATGTGGACTGCATCAAAGTCTTCTGCAGTGGCAAAGAGCCACCCGTAACAAAGGGAGCCTTATGGCCGGGCCCGACGGTCTAACGTGTACCACAACCTCCCCGACCCCCGTCAGCCATCAGCACATCAGAGCGGAGACAGACAGCAGAAAAAAAGACTGGACCTCATCTCACCTCTCAAAGAGCTTCATGACCCTGTTGCTCCCAGCTGCATTCACGCCGCCTGACACCAAGTTCAAAGTAATTTCTTCTGTGTGTGTGTGTGTGTGTGTGTGTGTGTGTGTGTGTGTGTGTGTGTGAGATGGGGAGAGAGAGTAAATTAGGGGGTTTGTTCAGGTTTTAGTGTGTGTGTTTTTGTGTGCATGTGGTTGTGTTCTTCTGTGTATACAGTATATGTGTGTGCAAGTGCATGCTTTGAAACACTTGTGTACATATGTGTCTATACAGTATGTGTGTCTTTGTAAGTGTGTTTTATTACAGCCCCTGCTTAGCTGAGCTGAACATCTGTCACCACAGCCTGCTCTCAGGTCGATCCGTTTCCGGTGGAAAGAAAATAAAAATATTCCCCTTTCGGCAGCTTTCTAGCAGCAGAATCACATTTTACACATGCTCATTATTTGTTACATGGCTAAATGTTTAATACCAAGGATGTTTTTCTTTATCAGTCATCAACTAAGAGTCAGCGATGGGGGTGACAGTGGGCATGACAACTGTGTCTTACAAAAGAAACTATAAATAGAGTAATTTACATAGTGTAATAACACAACAAACTCCCTGTTTTGCATTGTCTTAAAGACATAAGGCCTTCATGAACAGTACACCTGGTTTTTTAAGAGAAGTGAGAGAAAAAGAAAGAGACGATGAGCAGATGTAGGTTGATGCACCTCAAAGGAGTCATCTTAACCCCTCTTCTCTCCCCTCCATTTATTTCAGCACAAAGGCTTTCTCTTCTGTCTACAAGACCGATTTAACACATGAGTGGCAGCGTGTTCGCAAGGGGGTTGAAGGTTCATAAAATTGATGTACCTCGACATCAGCTGACCTCTGTCAGATAGGTCTGTCTGCTGAGGCTTTCTCTGTCAAATGTACCAAGCTTCCTGCCTCGACTGAGCTCATGTATTTTTTTTTTATTTATTTTTTTTTTATAAAACATTATCGCTGATACAGTTTCCTCCCAAAAAATGCATTGTACTGAGAAGCCATTTTGTGTATTCAAGACCTATGAATATCAAATCGTTTTTCAGAGGTAATTGATCAAATGTTTGAGGGGAGCCAGGCATCAATTTCATTGCAGGGAAATTTGTATGGAGGTGTTTTTTTAAAGTGGATGGATTTCACAATGTAGATGAAGGCAAAGAGGCAGGCTCAAAGAAACTCCACTATAAAAGCTCTGAGAAGTATTTCCAACAGAATGGTGGGGTTAAATAATACTTGTCAGTATTCAGCACAAGTAGAAACTGAAGATATATCATCAAGTCAATCCTGACAGGGCTGAACCAGATGGAATAAGATACCGTTTCAAGTAAACTGCTGATCTCCACGGTGCAACCAAAGACTTATTTTCAACAACTTCTACCAAAATTACTCTTCTCTTTGAACAGGATTTGCATGTGAATTGGCAAAACTGAGGCTAACACACTTGTCACATTTCATCTTGTACAGAGCACCATTGTGTAAAACATTTTGTTACTTTCTCTTGCTGTGTACTACGGCAATTATTCTTTTTTTTTAACTATATGAATATCTTTATTGGGTGTGAATGCCGTAAGCATTCGCATCCTATGTTGTTGCTAACCTTTATTATTATTCTTCCGTCATGTTTTTTTGTCCGCTAACTAGTCCCACAGCTTTTGACATAGAAACTCCGTTCAAACTCCAAGTTGTCCAGCTCAATGAGGAATAGGGTGCTATTACTTTTGTCATTGATACCTTGAATATTTTCCAAATTATTCAAGGTTTTCCTGGAAAATCCTCCCATTGTAAGTGAATGGAGAGACTGTCGAAATCCTCCTCATACCTACTCCACTTTGAAAGCTCACCAGTTCAGCATACTTTCAGCTACAGACTTGATTTAAACTGTAAATTGGTCACAAGAAGTTCATCTATTAATGATGTATTCAGCTTTTTGATATGTTTTATGGTTTGTTCACGGACGCTGTCGAAGTTTTATGCTTTTTTGAGCTCTGAGTTTATAATGGGTGTGTATTGCGTGAGTTAGAGTGGGTGACATCATCACTACAGTGTAGTTGGCTCGTAAAATCTTCTTAGATTTTTCTCTTTAACTCGCTGGCTTGACCACAATTTTAACTCTTCATGCATAATTTTACACCAGAAACGTAATAAATTTTGTTGTGGTTCCTCACATGGGCTTTTTAAATCCCTCGGAGTTATAGATTTGTCTCTGTGTCCTTCCAAAGGACAAGAGTGACAGAAAATTCTCCATTGCCAAAGTGGTCACTTTTTTCAACTTTATCCAAACAAAAAATAGATCATATTGTTCACAAATGCCTTCTGCCGCTCCCGGTCAAGTCATTTCGTCGATACAACCTATAGTTTAGTCTCTGAGGAGGTTTGTTTGAGGCAACGTCTCAGAGAGAGTTTCTTATCTGTCTATACAGTCTCAGTCTTATAGTCCACATGTCTCTCTGTGTCACAGTCCCTCTTACAGTCTCATTGTCCACCTGTCTCTATGTCTCACAGTCATGGCCTGTTTGGTAGGAGCAGGGGAAGCAGAGCTGTGCTTCAGGTTAAAACTCAATGAGAGCAGCTGTCTAAACCCGCTTTTGCCATCACCATGGCAGCCTTAGAATGTAGGCACACAGATGATGTGTCCTGGCATCCTTGCCAGTTTGGGTTCAGGAAAAGCTACTCCACAGAGTCTGCGTGCTGCTACTTGATAGAAGATATTAAATCCAGTCTTGATGGTGGAGGTGTGGTAGGGGCGGTCTTTCTGGACTTGAGAAAGGCCTTTGATACAGTTAATCATCAGCTTCTCATTAGCAAACTATCTGATTTTTTTTCTTTTGACACAAATACAATAGCATGGATTCAATCTTACCTTAATGACAGACAACAATGCGTTGTGGTTGACAATAAAAAATCACCATTAAGATCCTGTAGCATGGGAGTGCCACAAGGTTCCATTCTGGGCCCCCTGCTTTTTACCCTTTACATAAATGATCTACCAACTGTGTGTAAGAGTAAAATCATCATGTATGCTGATGATACGGTGCTATATGCACATGGTAAAACTGCGGAAGAAGTCGCTCAAAAACTGACCAAAGAGATTAAGAAAGTTTCTTTGTGGCTGAAAAACTCATGCCTCACTCTAAATTTAGATAAGACTGTTTCAATGTTTTTTAGAAATAAATAAATACAAATCTACCCTAATATTTTAATTGAAGGACAAATCATTTGAAATCAAGAACAGGTAAAATATTTAGGTGTCATATTGGAACCAAATTTAGGCTTTAAAAAACATATAAAAAAGTTATCAAATACAATAAAATTTAATATGGCACAATTCAGATACATTCGAAATTCCCTTACAATCGAGAACTCAAGAGTCTATCTGAATGCAATGATAGTTCCTCATTTTCGATATTGTATGACAAGTTGGTCACAGGCTACTAAAACTGCCCTCAAGCCACTTGAGTCATTATATAAAACCTCTCTAAAGATTCACGATCAGAAAAGCAGACGATTTCATCACTGTCATATTCTTGTAAAATACCAATTTCTCAGCTTTGAAAATTTGATAATTCATACCAATCTGTGTTTGATGTATAAGATCCTTTATGACAACGCTGCTCCTCCTCTAAAACAATTTATCTCTTTGGGCTCTGAAACAACAACTCGAGCCACTAGATCTACAGTGCGAGGGGAATGCAGGATCCCTAAACGCAGGACAGCATTTGGAAACTCTGCTTTTTCTTGTGTGGCCGCTCGTCAGTGGAATATGTTACCTACAGAGTTGTTTAAAAGTACAAGTTCTTACACGTTCACACGCCAGGCAAAGAAATGGCTTTTATTAAATCTATTTTGTTCCCATATGTGACCAGATGTATGTATGTGTGTGCTCTAAGGTCTGTATATGAAAGGTGTGAACATTTCCTTTTGTACATTTTTATTTTGTCATTGTAAATCTTATTATTTATGTATGTTTTTTATGTATCTTAACTTAACATCAGCCTGCCCAGGGACTATGGGTGAAAACCCGGTACAATGCATCTTCCCCTTTGAGGTTAATGTTTATTGTACGTTGTCCCTGTTTCTCTAAATAAATAAATGAAAAAAAAATGAAAATGAAATGAAATGATGTAATCAGGTCAGTTTGATTGACAGACACAAAAAACACACACTTACACACACATACAACACACACACAAACACACACACAAATTACAAAATAAAAGCCTGGTTATGGTAATCTTAGGTTGAGAAAGGATTCTCAATAGCTCTCAGGACCCAATTTCTTCCAAATTTCTTTTCTCACAGTCTTATAGTCCACCTGTGTCTCTGTCTCACAGTCAGTCTCATAGTCTCACAGTCGTATAGTCCACCTCTCTCTCTGTCTCGCAGTCTGTCTCACAGTCTTATAGTCCACCTGTCTCTCTGTCTCACAGTCAGTCTCACAGTCTTATAGTCCAGCTCTCTCTCTGTCTCACAGTCTGTCTCACAGTCTTATAGTCCACCTGTGTCTCTGTCTCACAGTCAGTCTCATAGTCTCACAGTCGTATAGTCCACCTCTCTCTCTGTCTCACAGTCCCTCTCACAGTCTCACAGTCTTATAGTCCACCTATATCTCTTTCACACAGTACACATGTATGCAAAACTGTGCGCGCATACACACACACACACACACACACACACACACATTAAAGGAGACTTATTAGGCTCTCATGTATAATGTTTCAATGTCAGATGTTCATGTTAAACATGGCCAAAGCTCTACTCTTGACTCTTAATGATGTCATACAGAGCTGGTTTTCCATATATGCTAATTGCCTGCAGCCTCAATAACAACTGGAAACTCCTATGCTTAGTCTGTCTGTACTGCTGAGCGGCATAATCATCCTGCTTCAGGATCTCAGCCAATCAGAACACAGTGGGCTTTGTGGGGGGGGGCACTTAAAGAGACAGGAGCATCTACTGCTTGTTTAAGACAGAGGCTGAAATGAGAGCTTGCATGAAGTTTAGCAATCCAGTTTAGCATTAGCCTTCAACAGCCAGCATTCACACCGCGGTGTCTAGTTTCTCTTAAAATACTTGAATTTATTGTCACATATTACTAGTTTTTTTTGAGGCGTGATTAGTGTAAACAAAATGAATTGCACTGATAGACAGCTTGAGTCATATCATCTTACTTTTGACTGTAATTCATTCAGATTTGTTCTAACTAAAGAGAGAGTTCATGCAAAAACCTTGACTCAAGTTAGAACTCAGTGGATGTTTTAATGCATTGGAACAAAACTGAGGCAGTGAATCAAGGACGAGCTATCGGGAGCTGACTTCCCTGGCATTCTTTCAAAGCCCACAATAAAGCTTGAGACCTTCCATGTCATTGCCGTGAAACTAAAGCTTTAATTTGTCATTGCCTGCAGTGCCAGCAAAGCATGCCAGCAAAGAAAATAAATAAGACACAAATGAGTTCCTCTAAAAAGAGCCACAGCATATAGAAGTGAGCAGAGGTAATTCACAAAACGTTCCTTAATAGGCTTTTCATCGTGGCTGATTGCAATGGTGGCTGAATTTCTGCTACCACGTCAATTAGTAAAACTTTTCTTTCTCTTGCCCTCTTTCAACTCTGAAAAGACTATGAAATTGCCACCGCCTGGCACAAAAAGAAAAGCCTTTTATTACACTTGCTTTTCAAACAGGCTGTCGACAAAATAAGTTTTCCACCTGCAGCAGTGAGCTATTTAGGACCCGAGAGCGAGAGAAGACGCAGTAAAAAAAAAGCCCGACTGATGACTTTGCTAGATAAACTAGATGATTACCTCAATTTCCATTAGTGGCCTAATAATTTGTATTTGTATATAATTTATAACTTATATCAGTGCTAGTTTGCTTCAGCATCTCTATTAGTTGCATTACTAATTATGACCTTGAGTGCTGTATATGATATGACATGAAAAGCTACTTTTATTCTTAACTTAAACCAAGTCATAAGGTCAAGAGGCATGATCACTGAGAGTTTGACCACAGTAACACAGTAGCGAACAAATTATTTTAGCCTAAATAAGGTTAGGTTGGATGGAAGAGGAATATTGACTTTGAACATGAAATAATTCTTAAAAGAAATAGCAAAACAAAAATGATTTTACACATAAATGTACCCATCCGCTTCTTTCTTTCCTTCTATGGCTTTCTTGGCAGATGAGGCTGAAGCATCAGGATCAGAATTGCTCTGGTTAATACTTAAAACAGGTACTACCATGTCTACTGTATGTGTGTGTGTGTGTGTGTGTGTGTGTGTGTGTGTGTGTGTGTGTGTGTGTGTGTGTCTGTTCATGTAGGTGTGTGTACATGCCCACATGTGTCACACAGACCCCGCACCCCTGGGTCTCCATCCGCCCGGCAGCTCAAAGCAGGCCAAGAGTGCTGATGGCATTAGGCTGCACGGGGGCCAGGGAACCAGCTGGCCACCAGCTCTCAGCAGCCCTTCCAGCCCCAGGACAGGCATGAAAGGGCCCCTCGGACCTCTGGGGAGTGCTTAGTGTCTTGTTGGCCATTGTGGCCTTAATGGTCCCCCGCAGTCACACTAAGCATTCATAGCTGGCCATTATATTGGACCGAAACCAATCGCTTTGCCACGCCTGTTGGAGTCAAGAGGGGACGCAGCCTCCTGTTGAAACTATGACAGCGGGTAGAGCTCGCACAGACTCGGACACGGGACTGTCTGGATTAGGTCTTTTTAGTTCTGTCACTTCTCTTCTAGTTTCTTTCTATTTTCAGATCTCTTTTGCCCTCCACTCCGCCTACCCTCTTTCTCTTTCTCTTTTTCTCCGGTCAGCTGCTGGACTGTATGGGGTTGACAGGGCCCTCCAGGCCCACCAGTAGCCGCCACCTGTCCACCTTCCAGAGGATGAAGGGTCACACAAAGACACAGCGGACATCAATAAGTCTGGAGGGCAAAATAAGATCCTAAGAGGCTGTTCTGAGCTCTGAGCTAAATTGATTTTTCACACTATTTTTTACAAGCTAGGGGTCATTCTCTTTGATTTAGGTTTTGTTTACAAATTACACTCTTCCATTACATATTTACAAGAAATCATTTAGAACGGACACAAAGGGAATATGACACAGGACAAAATGAAGGGAAGCCATGTAGACAGTAACTTATCAGAACAACACTTTGGATTCATGTCTCTGTTTATTGTAAACTTTCATTCAGGCTGATTAAAGGCTCACAACAGGGTGCCTGGTAATAGAATTTGTTACATTACTAGAGAGTGCAGAGAAATTGACATGCAAGTGGAAAGGCAAACTAACAAATTCCTTCCCAAGATCACACAAACAGACAGGCACAGCCAATAGCTAACGTTCAGCTGCTCTTTAGTGTACAAACCACAAATCTACATTCTCAAAGTCATCCCATCAAAGCTGTTATCAACTGGGTGGCGAAGCACTTTGATGTCCCAACTGTCTCTCAGGTGCACGCAGGCCAATTAGCGCGAGTTATCTGTGTGTGGAGGTTGTATACAAGTGACCTGATGGTTTGATGTCACAGTGAGTTCAAAGGGCTGACAGTGTCAAAGAAACTCTCCTGGGGGCTACATGAGTGAGAGTACAGCCTCTGCTATGCAAACACAACCCCCCCCCCCCCCCCCCCCCCCCCCCCCCCCCCCCCCCCCCCCCCCCCCCCCCCTCCGAAGCCCCAGAGCTCCATGCAGGGGAACGATATCATGTCGAGCTGGTGAATCTCTAATGCTGAAAGTAGGAGACGTGCACATCCACACACACACACACACACACACACAAAAAGAGATGAGGGGAAGACTTTGGAGATTAATTCAGGTTTGTGTGCAGGGAGGCAGGTAAAGTGTGGATTGAAAGCCAGAGTGTGGAGAGAGATTTTGTCTATAGGGAGGACTGATGGGAGAGTCAGAGATACAGTTTGAAAAGTTGGGTAACTCATATCGATTGAACACATGGCTTCAATTCAGCAGTGCAGAAAGGGAAAACTTTTTATTATCTTTCACTGTAGTTTTCCTTGTAGAATTGCGCAGCAGTAAATGTCATTTGAACCGGCATACGTCCAAAATATCCTGATTGGACTTGGGTGCTTATATTTTAACAATCTGGGACTGAAGTTTAAAAATGTTTGATGTATGGCCCAGACTAATGAAAACAATTTGTCTCTTGAAATACCAGTGCTCCTGCTACATGGGGAGCCATCAACAAAGTCCCATTTTGGGTTAGGACCCTTATCTTCAACAAACACTGTAAGTGTTCGGCCTCTGAAATACTTTTTTGCTGCCATTGTTGATTGCATTTTTCCAAAATGCCAAAAAGAAGTCTTTTGTTGAGATTGTGGTCATGTGGGAATACAGGCAATAAAAGTGTGTTTGGATTTCTTTGAACAACTGTCGTCTTGGGTGGTATTCAAAACTAAGGGACAGATAAAAGTTTTCCTACAGCTAGTCATTGTCTGCTGTGTTTGCACCCACCAGGGACATACAGAGAGAGGACTACAATATTAGTAAGTTTATAAAATTTGACAGATGCAGTGAGAAGTAGAATATGGTATGTAGCTCAACATCATCCTCCCTATATGGACTTGATTTAAAATATTTAACAGAAAGTCTGCATTACAAACTGACAGTCTACCAGACCAGGATCCTCTAATTTGATGGGTGTGGCTCAACAGGTAGCTGCCATCAATATGTGTGAAGAGATGCAAATTAACAAAGTTTACCATTTATGATGAACTATTAAATGACATCAGGGAAACTGAAGGATCCAGTGTGTCTGTGCCAGAACATTTAGACTTTAAGATTAGAGTACAGCTCAATATCAAATTCATTGATTGATTGACCAAAACACGTGTACAGTGTGTGTGCGTGTGTGTGTGTGTGTGTGTGTGTGTGTGCGTGTGTGCATGTGTGTGTGTGGTTGAGTGCAGACAGCATGCCCAGAGACAAGAACACACAGACTACTTCAAGCTTGACGTGCAAAGATATGAACACAAACATACAAGCACACACATACACACACTTTACAGTACATACACACATCATGTTCCTTCTCAGCAGTGCGGATAGGATGTTGACCCCCTGCAGCATTACCTGCAGCCAAGTCAGAGGGCACCCTTAAATTTCAACATGCTTTCGGCAGACCCCCCCATGACCCAGGAAGTGTTTAGCTTTCTGGTCACACACAAAACACCAACAACTCAAGCTCACACAGTCCATCCCCATCCTCCAGCCTGCTCTCTGTGCAGATAAATATTGTGAATTCTAGCCCATGTGCATTTCTTTAGTATAAAAAGAGATATTTTCCTGTTAGCCAAAGGCATTTCTGTTGTGCAAAAAGGATCTGTCTGTTTGCGTCTGTCTTTTTCTCTTTCTCCTCTTTTCTTTTGAGGTTCAAGGACACGGCACTCAGTGACAGCACAGAGAGAAACTGCCGCGCCATCCCTCAATATTTTTTTTCTCCCATTATTAAGTGTCCTATTCTATAAAACATTCCTCTACTTTCTGCAATGAAGTGAAGAAAATAAATAACAAGGCAGGAAAAAGCCTGAAGGGAAAGTGACACAAAGGTTCATGCCAGTCCCCCGGAGACTGAAGGAGGAAGAAAATGAAACAATTGAAGGAGAAGTGAGGGACCTGAGGAGAAAGGGGTTAGTGGAGGGAGATGGGGTAGAGAGAGGCTTGATAGATGATGTGGATGGGTTTGTTTGTTGTTAAGGTCTGAAATAATGTGATTACAGAAAATTTTATCAAAATTATTCCAGTTTGTTATAACGTGGGTCTTTTTTTCTGTGGTTTTGTCCATCATTTCTTTCAGTAATGATCACTTTGCTCTCACAAAAGTAGTTGTTAAGATCTAGGAACACAGCAACAACATTGTTACAGCAAAACCACGCAAGAAGCAGTCAGATGATCAGACGGGTTAAAAAGCAGCACAGCACATCAGGATTAGTAGGATTGTCTAAACCCCTTTAGTTTAGAGGTTAACAAGAAAAGATCATGCATTCAAAATCATAAGTAGGTTCAGTTAAAGTACATAAGCTAACCAAGAGGAGAATTGGGAAGGACAAGGGGAGAGCAACAAAGGCATGAATAACTGAGGAAATGGGAGAAGAATGTATAAATGAAGAGAGAACACACAAAGAGAGTGAACTCACTGCTGCAACTAATCAAGGAAGCTACTTGTTCCTTTGCCGGTGGAGAAGTAATATGATATTTGATGTCTTGTGTGGTAGAAACCAAGGATCATGATGACTAATATTCAAGAATGTTAGATAAATAAATCAACTTTTTTTTTCTTTGTGTGACAAAATGATTGTTTATAACTTCAGTAACAGTCGGACAATCTTTTGTATGAATAAAATAGCATCAATATCATGCCCCTTAGTAAATAGAATTACAGCTGTACTTAAATGAACAGAGTTTCAGCGAAGGCATGGCATTCTCACATGCAAACAATATAAAAAAAGCAGAGTGAGATGCATAGTCAATTGCACTTACGTGGAGAGAATGACATTGTTTCTCATATATATTTCTTTGCTATGTGTTTCTTTGTATTCTGTACGTCCTGTATTTTTCTCCATTCTTCACCATATTTTCCATAAATTCAACTTCTTTTGCATGTCTGCTGGAACAGTTGCTCTTGATTTTTTTAAAAAACATGTTGTTTTATGTATTGAATGTCTGCACAGTATGAAATATTACACTATGTGATATTTATTGTGCATGCCGCTGTGGCTTTCAGTGTATTTATTCCTGTTCATAACTGGAATGACATTTGAATCTTTGGAAGCACGCTCTCATATTTCTGTTATATATCGGGGTGGCTGCAGAGCCTGGCAAAGAATCCATTCTGTCTAGCAGAAAAAGGAGGGAGAGGAGGCACTCATGAAGATTTCAGCAGACCTCAGTACCTTTGAAATAGTTCTTTTCAAAAGCACCATGGCGTGTATCCATACATATTTCATTGTGCATGTTCAGAGAGGCAATGGGAATTATTTATGTGGTCCAAGAAGAGACTCGATAAAGGAAAAGAGAGATAAAGAGAGAGAGAGAGAAAAGTCTGACGCCATTCACACCAAACTTCATCACAGATTACGCAGGGCAGAAGCCAGAGAGATATGTGCTCAACTAATTAAACGTCTAAATTAAGTCATTAAGTCTGTGGCCTTTTTTTATCCAATTGCCTCTGGTTAAAAATAATTAAATCTCCCCTAAGTTTCGCTCTCATGCTCTCTCCTTCTCCTTTCTTTCCTCTCCACACCTTTCTGCGACTTTGTTTCATAATACAACTAAAAAGACGTTGGCAATAAGCCCACAAAACACTCCTGCATGCCAATTGTCTCTCACTGAGGGCGATTTGCGCGTAACACTGGCACTCGCACAAACAATCATGTGGTTTGATGCTGCGTGGTCTTTCCTCAGCTCGAGCAGAGTGAGCAGGCCACTCTCACAACAAGTCATTAAAACAGCGGCTGCAAAGACGAGCTCGGGGGAAAGGTGGGCGTAGAAAAATGAAATGTGTTTGAATGCGTTTACCGAGTGTGTGCATGTGGGTGTTTGGCGGTGGATGTGTGAAGTCATGTGTGGGGGGGATTAGTGAGCACAAGAGGTTGAGCATCTGCTGACATCTAGACAACTTGTCAAACCTGTGACTGTGCATGTGTGTGTGTGTGGGGTGGGGGGAGTGGGGGTTCTTAATATGGGATGTGTGCCTGTGCATGTGTATTGTACGTCCCTGTGCATTCCTCAGTGGTGTGGGAACATTGTGATGTAGACATCTGCTTGGGGTTGCTGCAGTCTTACCTGGTGTCAAGTCTCGGGGGTGGCTTGTTTTGCCAACTTGACACAATCCCAGCATGTTCTTTACTTCCATTTCTTCAGCTCAGCACAAATGAGCAATGAAATACACTCTTTCTTTATCTTCCTCTCTGTCTCACACACTGCTTGCATCTCTCCTTTCCCTTCGATCACATTCCATCAGACCTCAAGCTTCGATAGCTATTCTCCTGCTACAGAACCATCAAAATTTTTTTTATGTTTTCCCCAGAGGTCCATCTGAAGCCTCATAACTAATTCTGTCTTCTACATATATATGTTTTGTTTGCAT
Organism: Micropterus dolomieu; assembly: GCF_021292245.1. NCBI lineage: Eukaryota > Metazoa > Chordata > Actinopteri > Centrarchiformes > Centrarchidae > Micropterus > Micropterus dolomieu. The sequence goes on along the minus strand of NC_060158.1, from coordinate 16,232,743 downwards.
CAAAAAATACTTTGAAGCAGGAATAAACTCGCATTTCTCCGTGCTATTACACCGAAGAGCCAAATCATTGTACTCCACGCGAGCACGATGTTAATTTATTGAGTTCTAGGGAAGGAGACAAAAGGATAAGGATGTGGTGTGCGTGTGTGTGTGCACGTGTGTGCGGGAGGGGGGCATATTTGTCAATTAGTATGCAAATTCATGCGGGTGCCTCCCTTAGATATCCAATCAGGCTGTCACCTCAGCAGGGGGTGTGATTATGAAGTCCCTATGAAGTGTGGCTCTTAGACTGCTATGCAAAATAAGGGACAGGGCAAGCTAGGGACAGGACGACACACTGTTTAGGTGACCCATCACTGTTTGATGTTTTAAATCAGAGATGTACACGTGTGATCATATGACGACTGATGCCACCTCTGTATAAGACCAGAATAGATAAAAGGCATTGTTGTTTACCTCAAGTGTGCTAGCATAACAATTTTTTGTCATTTACCACTTGCTCATGCTCCTCATATCACTGTAACGTAATATATAGAAATAGGACATGGATAGAAATGTGTGATAAGGACATTAACAGGTAGGGTCATTTAAAAATGTTTTTTGTTAAATCACAAAAAAGTATATATGGTGTCTGCAGTGCAGGATCTCTCTTTGCTGCCACCTTCTCTTTATCACTCCCTCCTCCTCTCTATTTCTTTCTTTGTCACTATGTGTCACTTTGCCTTGAATCAGTCGTAGGCATACCTGCATCAGATGTACACACCTCCTCTGTGTGTGTGTGTGTGTGTGTGTGTGTGTGTGTCACGGCCGTCACCGCTCACTCTGCCTGTCACAAGGGGAAATGGCTCGTGAGAGATTAAAGCTTTGTCTTGTCATAATGAAAGGTTAGAGCGATGGAGAGATCTGAGTCCAATGAAACGAGAGGGACAAGACAGACAGTGAGAGAGAGAGGGAGAGAGAGAGAGAGATGGAGGGAGGGAGGGAGAAAAGGAAAAATAACAGGGGCGGTGGAAAATGAAGATCAGAGGCACTCAAGCATCGCCCCGGTGGAGTCTCGCCGTTTTTCTCCATGAATTCAATCAGGCGAACGACAGACTGCCACTGACAAATGTTACCTCTGAGTTCTCTTTCTCTATCTTTTCCCTCTCCTATTGTTAAGCCCATGGATCAAGGGGTAAACACTGGTCTATCTCCACCGGATGGCTGTACAGAAATTGCAATTACAGAAAACAAAACAAAGCCCATTTCCACACAAAAACGCAGCACCAAGCCCTCAAATGCATTTTTATTGTGTCCTTCAAAACAGCGTCCCTATTTTAAAAGACAAATGTAGAATATCTTACCTTTTTGGTCATTTGAGGTGCATCTCTGACGCTTGCAGTACACAGTACATATTGTGTTATGTTATGTTATTTTGTGTTATGTTATGTTATGTTATGTTATGGTATGTTATGTTATGTGCCAAGATTCTCTGGCATTTCTTTGGCATTTACTACACTGCCAAAATATCATGGGAGCTCTCTAATAGTATACCACAGCTCCCCCTAGTGGAGGGAAGAAATTAAATCAAACATTGGCTCTTTGCCTCAGTTCATCCAAAACCTACTGTAATGTTGCTGACATTTGGTTATTGAGGTATTGAGATAGGTTTTTAACAAGTGGGAATCAGCAGTGCACTCACTTGTCAATGTGGAGTTTTTATTCCAAAGTTAAACGTCTGCAAAAGTTGCAGCAGCTTTTGTTGGTGTAGCAGTAAAAGTTAATATGGATCATGAGAGTCTATGGTATCAAAGTAGTACATTTTATGAGAGTAATCATTTATGCTTTGAAAATATAAAGCAATGAATCTGCCCTTTTTATGGGGTTGCCATTCTATCCCTTTACCAGAAATGTTTTTTATGACAGAAGGACTCTATCAACAGATATCAGCTGCGAGTGTCACAAAAGCTGATACAAAGATTGCCAGAATCACTATTCACTTACAAAGTGTTGTGCACAGGTTTTTAGAGGCAGAGTGGAAAAATGCAAAAGGGGTACTTCTTCGATGTACAGGGTTAATTGTTTTGCCCTAAGAGGTGACACCAGAGTGGCACTTGAGCTAAACACAGGGACATTTTGGATGACCAGATGGGCACTTGGGCAGATCGGAGGGGCACTTGGACCAAGTGTGAGAGAGACACTTGGTGCACTGTGGTGCCCCTCCACTGTGACATTAGTGACATGTGCAAAAAATGTAAAAACAGAAATGTCCCAATAGGGCACAGATATTTTCAGGTTAAATAAAGCATTTTGGTTGTATTCCAGAGACGACAGATGAGTAAACTGTTGGATTTATGCTCTGGTGAAGTTATATATGTATACCACAACAGCTTCGTTGTTAGAGCTAAGGTCTACTCTCTCTAAGCTATTTCTAAATTATTTTGCTGTCACTTACAGACATACAGTATGTAAGGGAATTTAAGGTCATTGTATTTGTGCCTTTGACCTTGTACTGCATGTGTTATTCAGCATCTCTGACAGAGGACTTCTCTTTTCATCACAAGCTGGTAGAGCGGTGATTTAATATTCAAGAACAGTTGAAGGGCAGTACATCATTCATCATCTTCCCGCAGCACCCCGAGGATGATATTCCCTGCAGTGTCTGGGACTAAACCATATACACACATGCATATGCAAGCATGCACATACCAGCACAGCACCTTAGGCGATTAGGAGAGAAGGAGGAGGAGAAGGCGGAGAAGACTGTGTGCCGGAACAGCCAGAGAGATACCTCATGTCCCAAAATGCCTCAGGCTCTATACCAGGAAGTGAGCACTTCCAGACCTCCAGCTGGATCCTGATTCCTGCTGTGCTTCTGGGCACATGGCACCCACAACAATGCTTTTAAAATCACAAAAGTCACAAACAAATGAACTATGGCAACTGAATTACATACTAGTCTCTAATTTGTCCCCCTCTACACACTTCTGACTGGAATCAATGAACATCGTTCAGGAAGTATTTTATGTAGCATACAAAATGTGTCAAGCACACCGCTAGTATGATAATATGTTTACCTTGGCTGTGCATGCAATTCACAGCTGCGAGTCAGTTCAGAGCAGTATTTAAATCTCCCCTCCCCCCAGGTAATCTGTTTGTTTTGGGTGGAGAGGGATACATTTGACATCTTCTATTGCTGCCATTACTTCTTCTTTCTTTTTTTCCATTTCCTTTCATGGCTAGTGCAAATTGGTCTTCCCAGCATCCGCTTAGCGACATGGGAACCCAAACAAGCTTGTATAATGCATTGGCCACCGCTGGCACCGTAGCTAGCTTGAGTGGCTAAAAAGAGAAAAGCCTGGCTGTTGTCTCTTCTATTCTGCTCTGTACTGGCATTACTATTTTACAAGCAAGCAGGCTCATTACAGAACCATATGCTTGGTAACGATGAAAGCTGTGGGTGCATCCCTTGTATGAGCTGGGATGCTTAAATTATTAAATACACCACCGAGGCTTGATTCAGATGTGGCAGGCAGCCCAGTTCTCTCACACACACACACACACACACACACACACACACACACACACACACACACAGAAATGAATAAAGGCGTGGGGTAAAACTTCAAACACCTTTCCTGTGCATTTAGTGTAATGAACAATGCCTTAATTGAGATTGGCTAATTACCCAATTTCAACATAATTAATATGATCCTAATTAGCATATGTAAATGGGACGTTGCATAATTGAGAATCCCTGTTTTGAATTAGATGACTCTAAAGTGAACCCGCACGTGAAAAGGTACAAAGCAGCTATTAAGAGTTTGATGCCGCATTAAAACAGGCCATCATTCAACGTGCGTTGATGAAACTCTCAGCACCGCGCAGATGTTCAGAAACATTATGGAATGTTGTTGATTATTGTTGATATGTTTTTGGGACATTGCTAATTAGAAGTCATTACCTAGTTATCACTTTTGTGCCACTACTTAAGCAAGAATGAAAACAATCTTGGTGCTTGAACTGCCATTCATGTACAAAAGGCAAGCGATGGTGATGTGCACATTCAGCATTCAGCTCATCTGTGTCCTTGGAGATTTGTCAGCAAGTGTGTTCCTGCAGCCAAGATGTTCACAATAAGATGGTGCAGTTATCATTATGGAAAATGCACCTTTTGCTGTGTACACTGCTAATCAATAAATGCAAATGCCGCCATTTACAGTGTACATGCTTGTCAGTATCTGCACTTGTCTGGAGCATTGACTGGTTGCCCAATTTATGCCAGCTAATAAAGATCCAATACACACAAAACAGAGAAATAAATTAAAAGGTGTCTCTCTCTCTCTCACTCTGTCAAAGGTTGAAAGCCAATAAAGCAATACACAAACTCAATGCACTTGGTACACTATAAACATGCATTCCTTACGCATGTTCTTAAAGTATTATCACATTTAAGTCTAAAAAAAAAAAACGTATTTTATTTTTTGCATTAAAAGTGATTTTTTGCTAAATGTATCAGTATCAATGCATGCATCTCATGTGCAGCAAATAAACACTGAACATTCTGATACAGTATTGTCTCCCAACCCAGCTCCTGATGCTGCCTAACAATGGGTTGTCTGACCCCTCAGTGGTGGAATGACATGTTGTCCTCGATGTGAGCTAATATTGATCTGGTAGCAAGTGGCAGTTGACTGAGCGAGCCTGGAGGGCAGCAGTAATGGGAGGGCCAGGGGGCATGAGGGGGCAACCAAGCACCTGGCTCACCCAGCTGGTAGAGAGGCTCCTCAGGCACACAGAGGACCCTGGCTGGCTGGCTGACACCCACGCTGGGCCACACACACACACACACACACAGATAATACACACAGCCCAGACAGAAATGCACATACTCTTTTCTTCCGTCTCTCTCTTTGGCTCTCAGTCATTCATACACTCCAGGCCCTGTCCAGACTTGTGGCATCAGTGCTGTCAGGACACAGGCCTCCACGTTGGATTTGATCAGCAGCATTGTCAGTCAATGGCACACACACTAACATAGACACACAGGTCGCCGGTTCTTTCCGCCTTGGCAGAAGGGGAGCATGTTGTCCTTCCAGTGTGATTTCCTCTTCCCTCCCACCTGCCATCTCTGTTCCCTCGGCCCTGTCAGCTTTGCCCCTTCTCCTTGTCAGCAGCCATATGGCTACCCCTCCACCCCCCTATGTCATCCCCTAGACTCCTTCCCCATGCCTCATCCCCCTGTTGGAGCTTCACTGACAGCTCTAAATGCACCACTCAGCCTCAGGATCACTGGACGTACTACACTATGCTATCATTTTTACAGATGATACAGAGACTACATCTTTCATACCGCTATGGCTAAACAAAGTCTATTTAATGACTCTAATGAATCTTTATGTGATTGCTGCACACTTTTCCAAATACCCTCAACACAGCAGTTAATGTAGCATCATTAAGAGAGCATCACTTTTACTTTAAGAAACCCTCAGATACCTGGATGTGGGTGGACGTTCGTAGTTATCGACCATTTGTCTTTGATTTTAACCTTCCTTGGAATTCAGATACCTAGTTTAACATTACTTTATGAATGGTATGTGTTACAGCAACTTCTCAGTAAAACGAAAATAATCAATAGTATTGTGTTGCAATTTTTTAAATGTAATTTCTACATACTTTTCATATTGTAACTTTAATTTATAGTAATATTATTTTTAATCATTTTCAAAATGGATACAACAGCTTTCAATAAACCTAGCCAGGAACTACTTCACTGTATCTAAGAACTGCTCTTTGTAATAACATTATCGGACCTTTCATTCAAGGTATGCAGTCCAAAGCCCGTCAAAGCGACACCCCAAAACACATTTTCATGCGCAATAAGTGCACGGGCAGAGTGCATGCAGGTAGACAGGCAGATAGGCCAGCCAATCATTTAATTTGGCTTATGGCACAGCCACAGGTAGGCCTACTGTATAAATCAAATGTAAGAGCGTTGGATTTACTGCTTGCTGTCGGGATGTAAAGAGAATTTCAACAAATATAACAACAAATGCTTCTGCTTCACTATTTTTTATTGTTCTTGTTAATCTATTTTCACTTAACCCGGGCAAAAAGCCGGAGCAATCAAAGAGAGCTTTATGTGACAACTCGTTAGCACTGAAATGCAAGAACATTAAGTAAATAACTGATTTGTTTGACTTATAAATTATGAACCGAAATTATGTCCACATATCTCGTGGCATTCATAAATGGATGATGACCTGCTGATAAAAGCCACGTGATGTGGCTGAAAGCTTTTGAAGAGATGTAGTAAGTGGACCTTGGGTTAACAATGTTTTGCACTATAACTACTACTATTTGTAAAATCAAGTAAAAAATTTCCAACCACTACTGCGACTGTACTATGGAGCTACCATCAATCTGGGGTCCTGTGGGGACAAGTGTGAAGGTGTGTGTGCAGTCATGACTGTGTGTGCTATGTTGTGTGATGGGAAGCAGTGAGGAACACCATGGTCCATACAGTAATAAAAAGCGGGGGATGTGATGGGGGCCCCAGATCTCTCTAGTCCAAAAGACATTATGAGAGAAACAGAGATGGAGAGAGAGAGACCAAAAGTTTGCCGGCCAACAAATCTGGCGTCAAGACCAAGGGTTGTAAAAATGTGATGGCTAAAAGCTAAAGTCAGAAGTTATGTGGAGCTGTCATCTGCTATTAGAGAGGATTATTGCCACCGTCTTGACTCCGAGAAGGACAGGGTCAAAGGAAAGAAGAATAGAGCAATAGTGAGTGAGACCCACAAGCAAGAGCGACAGAGGGCATGCAAAAGAAAACAAGTCTTGTCGACAAGAGACTAGTCAAAATAGTCAAATACTACATTCACACACTGTAAATGTGTGTCAATTTGGATCTATTGGTCAGATAATTTTTTTGTTTGTTTGTTTTGTTATTTGGCAACATTTTTGAAATATGGCCTATGCAGATATCACTGTGAACTGGTCATGTTTTTGAACTGACCCACATGTGCAATAGAACAATAACAAAGATGTCACACACAGCACGCTGTCTTAAGGATATAACATGGAGGCCACTAAAGCAGCGTCTACAAGCCAGCAAATTTGTGAACAGATAACGATAATGAAGATGAGGAGAAAGAGAGCAACATTTATAATTGTGGAGCAATATATGTGATACTGTTCAGACTGAGGTCACACTGCAAAAAATCTGACCTGTATCTGATATGGGACCACATATGAAAGTGGCGGATAATCAGAATTGAAAAGATCAGATTCCATGTGGTTTGTGCTGTTCACAATGTTTGTGCCTTTTGGCTGCAGTCTGAACGTAGCCAAAGAGTGAAGAAGAGTGAAGAACAAAGACATTTTGAATGTATAATGGTGACAGGCTGAAGACTGCAGCACATAAACTATAAACTGCACTGATCAACGCTCATGGCTGAAGGCATCTTGCTCTTAATAACTGTCATTGTGTATCAGACTAAGGCTGACTGATTGTTGGTAACAAGATCCTTAAGTCCTAATGGCCTCACATCTAGTCCCAGAACTCAATAGAAAGTTTTAATCCCCTAAAGTACAGCTGTAATCAGGATAGAAAGGATTTTATCTCATGTGATGAAGCAGATGAAGGATAATTATCTTCAAAACACTTCAAATGTTACAGGAGTAGTTATACAGAATGTGTCCTCTTTTGGATGTTTATTCTTTGGATAAGCTACTTGTGTATATGAACACACTGTAAATTTTTGTGGTTTGAGGCATTTTAACTGCTCCCCTCTTCAAATCAATTTATGAGTAATTCCTAATAATTGCTTTAGTTTTTCTGCCCAATTAACAGCTATAACCACATGAATTTCATTCATAAACAGAATTATTTTGCTGTGTATCAATTTAGGATGAAGTGCACTCTGGGAGTTGTTTTGTGATGAAGTGTTTTGTGAACAGTTTTTTTCATGTACTTTTTCTCAACCTGTCTTATCCACTTTTATCTCAGATAGCAATTTCCTGTATTTCCCGGAATACCTTTGACAACACTCAGAGAAGTGGCAGAGTATGCCTAAACATTTCAAAATAAAAATTCACATCCAGGCAACAATGTGGATGTACAAATTAGTCAAAATTAGTTTTAACCCTTTAAAGGGGCTATATGTAAGTTTTTGATTTTAATAAATCAAATTTTCATTGCCTTATTGTCAATGGGCTCAAAACTCGCTTAGAAATGAAGCACACGCCTATTTTCTCCATTGCTTGCATCAGCCACTATTCTGCTTTTAATGTGAGGTCTCCGGGTCAGATTCAGCACTGTGAGCCTCTCTCAGACTACAGCGACAACATGGCAGCTAAAGACATGCAGTCCACTAACACCATAAAACAACCGGCTCACAGCAAAACACAGGCTCCACTTAAGGATACAAAACAACAATAAAGGTTTATGTGCTAAAGCCCATCAGACCAAACAGGTTCAGATGATGTCGAGTAAGAACAAAGTGAGCATTAGTAAAGCTGGAGAAACACAGAGAAAGTCACATCAGCTCGCCGGCTAACGCCGAGCAGTTGCTAATGTTATCTGGTGCAAAGCTATATTGCTTTCCACATTACTTCACCAACTAACGCCACCCATGTTACTATCCTGTGTACCACTGTTGATTTAGCCTGCAAGAAAGAATGTAATGTCAAAAAGCAAATGTGGAGCGATTTGTTTACTAACATTAAAGTGTTGCAGCCAGGAGCAGCCATCTAACGCTACAGTAGCTCGGACCTGCCGCTGTTTTCTTCATAATGTTCAGTTTATGTTTAAGGTGGTTTTACCAATACTCAGGTACACAGCTTCTCCACCTCTCAGTCGCTGTAACTAACATGACCCGCATAACATAAAACACTGCAACAAAACGGTCACTACAATACAGAGGAAGAGCCATCCACTATCACTAGTTACAGTAAAGTTACTTACTGCGGTCTAACTGTTATAAAGTGTGACACAATCTCATTATAATATCCATTCCACTAACCGTTTCATTATCATCCAATACATGTAGCTGTGCTGATATTACTGAGCCTCCGGTGACAGATTCAAAGATAGTAAAGATAGTTAACGTTACTGAAAAGCAACAGGCGAGTTAACAATGTAGCACGTCAGCTAAATGCAGTAAATGTAGGAGCATGGATTAGTTCAACCTACAGTTGATAAAACTATTACTGTAATGTTGCAGCGGGAGTTTACCTGAGTTTACAGCTCTGTCTGTTCTCCCTGTCTGTCTATAGCCGCAGTCACTCTGCCTTTTTTCGGGAGTATTGAGCCAATAAGCAGCTGGCTGCGCTGAATGAAAGGTACTGCGATGGTGTTGATCTGCCTCTGAGATTGGACCGTTCTAGTAACAGAGCCTGGAGAAAAGCCACAGCCTGCATGCTGGTGTTCCTGCGTTTATTGTGGTATTCCCGTATGAAGGAAAACAACAATTTTTCAAGGCCAGGTATTTCCTGGAGTCTCCGCTAGCTGCCTGGCTATCATGTTTACACTTTGACTTTAAACATTACATCGTGTTGACTAGTGAGCTTTACAGGTCATGTTAGGCAGATCTTTTTACTAGCTGTTTCACTCTGTTTCTAGTCTTTATGCTAAACTAAGTAAACTATCTGCTGGCTCTGGCTAGACATTTACCACACAGAAAACTGTTTCTTTAACACTAACTTCTATCTTTCCTGTGGGGCAGTCATTGCAAACTCAAGCTGTGTAGTCCAAAAGTGTACACATAACTTCATTTAAAATTTCAGTGGAGATCCCAGGTTTTCTACAGATACCAAATATGTCAGGCTGAAATTTGGGCAACTGTATCAAAATGATGCAGACAATATTTAAATTATTTCCATTTGATTCAGTGGTGCAGCCATAAAAAACATGGAGTCTTGGGTTCTAAATCTTCACTCAGCGTAAGCTTCATGTGTACGTCTATAAGTGATACTATCAGACAATGTGAAATAAGATGTTTTTATACCTTGAAAGTACTTTCACTATGGTGAAGTAAAAAGATAACACTGTATGTTCAAGGGTTAAGAGTGCTAAATGATGAACATTTATTAGATATATTACGTGAATCTTTCCTTTAATTGCATCAAGGACGCAAAAATGGACTAGTAAAGCCAATTACACTCCCTAATTTAAAGAATCTATCATCCTTGAAATAGTCTTTAATGTGGCCCTATAGCTCCATCCATTGTGGCGAAACCCTACAAAGAACAAGTTTTAATTGAATCTCATTTACTGTTCTGTTGATTCCATTAAAGCTGCCAGCAAAGCACTTTTCTCCCTCCATGACCAGCCTGCCTGTCAGTCATTATCACCCGCTGCATTCCAGTACCAGCTAATACATAAAAATGACAGTAAATCCACTAAAGGTCTGGAGCACAGGAGCCATAAAGTAAATCGGCTGCTTTATATTTACTGTGCTTAGGGGGGTTATGGCTAAAGGAGAAAGAGAGGGAGAGAGGGCATTAAATCTGAGACGGTGCTGGGGGGAGTGATGCAGGTGGCATCAATCACATCAGTGTACACATATGTAAATGTACGCACACATGTAGACACCCATGAGAGAGGAAAATTGGAAATTTAGTACATGGACTGTAAGATTAATGGTTATTAATAATGGCAGCTGCCCATTTCGACAGTAGACCAAACAGAGTATGCACGCATTTGCACATACAACACAAGTAGCACCCTATCATCTGTCAAATCACGTTTGATTATCATTCCCCACTCTATCACGCACACACGCGGTCATGATGTTGACATCTGCAGCTCAGTGTGTACGGACAGAGAGGAGCTCGCAGGCATCAGTGAGTGTGCTGTGAAGTCTCCCACCACGACTGTTTCTGATAGTTATGTTAATGGGTCACATATGGGTGTGACAAATGAACTTTGTAGTGACACAAATGCCTGATAAGAGTTACTTATAGACGATAACATGGAAGTGGGGTGCCATCAAGGGGCTTGTCTGTCATTGTTGGTTTGTTTGATATCATTTAGTCCCAAAGGACAGAGGGTTTGTATCAGGGTTTGAGATTATCATTTGTGCCGACTCGGATTGGATGTTAAATAACTTGTGTGATGGAACATTAACATTAAAACTATAAGCTACTAAATGCCCCTCAGGGACAAATAAAGGTCTTAAATTGAATAAAAGCTATAGGTGTATTGATAAATACTGTAAATACTATGTTAAAATTCCCATTTCTTTCTAATGATGTTGCTGATGCCACTTGCCTTAGAGAAGAGCATTCCTTGTATACCTGGTACTTCCATCTTCTGCATAAGCTCATAAATGTCACTGATAAAATATGCAATAGATCCCGTTAACATCATAGTAGATGTAATGTCCACTGTGACAGGTTTCAATATTTTACAACACCAAGGTGTGCACAAAAAGAGCAGAGATGGAAATGTAATGCTTCAACCTGCTGTAGGACACACATCTGAATAATGTTGCCCATATAGTAGGCCATAAAAATCAGTGGCTATGTCCTAACTGTGCATTTACATGATTTATGCATTATTACTCTTTTAATGCATCCTGCTGGCCACTTTATAGCCGGCCACATATTGTGGATTGCTGTATTATCCTGTCTACGTATTGGTTAAGGAAAATGCATACTCTGCATTGCAACATTATATGATAATCTCATATAAAAACTAAATTCAGCAAACACATCGTATGTTTCAGTCTAATGTGTGACCTAGCAAAGCAATTCAGACGGATCCCTAATGTGCCTTTGGTGCTGTTTTTGTACACTAAACATAGCTTAATCATTAATTACTAATGAGTTGTACACGACTTTTCTAACTCTTTGCCTCGATACATTTGCATACAGAAAGCTCTGCATTGTAGCTGACTATTTCCTAGCCCAGCTTTCTCCAGTGTAGCCTCCTTCAAGCTCATTAACTGGAACAATAGCCAAGGTGGGAAAAACAACAAATGACTATATGGATTTGCTTGGAACTATTTTATATTTTAAAGCAACACACCCTTTGCAACGTAAAACAAGGAGCCACTCCTGTTTCTCACTAGACGATGAAAGAGCACACAATGTCAGTCTTCAGTGGGATTTGATGATGTGAACACAGTGTAAAGAAGTGATCTTTTGAGTGTACTTGAAGCAACATGTCCGAATTAGTTTGGTTTCTTATAAGGTGATTGCCGTACAAATTGCTTGAGGGAGGAAAACAGATATTTTTCACAAAGTCATCAGAAAATTCCTTTCTATTTAAGCAAACCTGAATCTACAGAGCATCAAAGGCAGCACTTAGAGCAAGGCCTAAGGCTTTTCTTTGCGTTTCACAATACATAGCACTTTTTCCACCCAACAAAGCAGGTCCAAGTTATAAGTCTGTTAAAGATTGCGTTGTATCACATCTAACCAAGGTTTGAATTATACATCACTTTCAGAATGGCCAAAAGGTTTTATTCTGTCTTTGAGACAGATATCCTTAAACAATAGCTCAGAGATAAAATAAAAGAAGTTGAATGAGAAATAAAGAGGCAGACTGCAGAGAGAACGTCTCCCCTGCCTTCTGTCCTTAGTGTGTCTGTGTTTGTCCTTTTGTTGTGGTCTGGGTATGAGGGAGTGATGTTCCCTGTAGACAGCTGATACTGACCTTGTACACCTGGAGAGAAAGAGTACAGGTGAGTGCCAGAGAGACAGTTATAGTGTGTGTGTGTGTGTGTGTGTGTGTGTGTGTGTGTGTGTGTGTGTGTGTGTGTGTGTGTGTGTGTGTGTCTATACACAGTAGGCCTACATGTCTCTGCCTGTTTGCCTGTCTTGTCTGTGACAAGTGTCTGGTGTGACTGCACTTCTGTGTATATGTGTGCATGTGTGGATAAGTGCGACGGTTGCTTGCCACATTCATGTGCTCCTATGTGCGTGCACGTGTGTCAGTGTGTGCGAGCGAGGCAGAAATGAAAGGCAGGAGCCCCATCTGTTGTGGTGTAATGACTGTGCTATTTGGAGGCAGGAAAGGTTTGGTGCGGGAGCAGCTGGTACCTCGCCCGGTGACCTTTTAGCATTCCTCCTCTCACCATCTGACAGATGTGTCAACTCGATTATTTCAAAAGGCCCTGAATAAATAAGCGATTGTGAGAGAGCGCGGCCCGCTAACCCAAAGAGTCGATGAAACGTAGGCACATACACACAGGTGAAAGTGGATGCAACGGGAAATGCACCTGCAAGCAAACACACTCTTAATACTTGCAATGACAAAGACAGTCACTAGCACATGCACAGTGAGCAGCACAATCGAATTCGCCTCCACTGAGCAAAGTAAATGATCGTAGAGGTGAGCGGACGCATCACCCCTGTTGTTGCGTCGCTCTTTCCTACCTTCCCTCGGTCTCCTCCACTCTCTCTTTCTTTTCCCATCATCTGCTAAATTGCTGTTGAGCCGCTGGTATGCGGCTTGGTAAAAGGGGTACAATGGGGGTGAATTGAATGCCATTGTGGTTCGGGTGCCCTTGGAGCACCGCTATTAGCTGACTGTGGGTGGAGGGAGGGGGCTGGGGCTGGGTTGTGGGGGGCCTCAGGTGTTGCTGGGAGCTCACCGATGGACTTTCATTCCCTGGCGGAACCCACAGAGGACGGAGGGGAATGGGAGTCTGTTGTGCATATTGTACATGTGTGTGGGGGTTTGTGATTGTGTGTGTGTGTAGGGGTGGGGGGCTAATTGACTCACTGAGTGATTGGGGGACTGTGAAGAGGCGACCGCAATCAGACCTGCCCTGATAGAGTTTGATGCCTTCCTAAATAGTTTTCAAATGGAGGAGCAGGTGCTGTTTTTCCGAAGCAATCCCCACTGCCCCGGTGTATAAGAGAGGAAAGTGTGTGTGTGTGTGTGTGTGTGTGTGTGTGTGTGTGTGTGTGTTATTGTGTGTGAGCATGTCAGTCCATGTGCAGTAGTATCCAGGTGATTGTGTGGGTTTTGTGTCACTGTATGGCTCTTTTTTATCAGAGGGAGAGTAATCACAATCGGTATGTGTATTATTACATGTATCTATTTTGCTTTGTGCTGAGGTCACCTTTATTTTCAAATGTAATGCCCCATCTCAAAAAATTATTCTCATTAAGTCATAGCTCTGATTACAGCAAAAGTAAAAAGATGCCAAAAGAAATTATCACGGTGGGTTACCAAATGCAATGGCGACAGATACAGGTCCAGGTCCAGGTAAAACAAAGCAAAAACCAACAACTCTCAATTAACAAAGTGCATGAACTGGTATATGTGGTGAGTGGCTGATGAGGGACTGAGTTCAGGTGAGGCGAAGTAGGCCATTTATCTCGGAAGTTGCAGCTCAGGAATCAGATCGATGTCATATCCATTAAAAAAACAAGGACACCCGAGTTGGAGGCAGTTCGTTTGCCACGAACACAAGTCAAAGCAACATCAACGAGTGTAGTTAGCAACATTGACCTAGCCAATTTTAGCAGCACCAGTTGATAAACAACACATAACGCGGTATTTCACGCATAACAGGATCGTAGTAACATGCCTGTAAAAGAGTACTGTGTATACGACTTACTAAATGGAACATAATAAAGACAAAAGTGCTAAAAAAAACTTTAACACAGCAGCTTTTACTACAGTCAATGCTCTTTGCATCTAGCTTTCTAAACTCGGGGGTCCTTGTGAGTTCAACCAAGTTGATGAGCAGAAACTCCGACATCGGTGGGCGTTCCATTTGTCACTTCTGGTCTAGGAACTCAGAAAATAATGTGGAAAATGAGTTCCGAGTCCAAATGGAATGCACAATAAGTGCAGGGCTGGTGAGAGAATTGGAAACGTGTTTAGATGGGTGGGTAAGTCACGGTGAAAGTGTGAAGGCATCTGGTGGACAGCTTGAGGAGGGGGAGTTGAGGGAAAGAACATGGCCTGAGAAACAGGACAGATAGAAAGTGTAATGCAGAGAGCTGGAGATGAGAGTGACTGAAGAGCAAACTGTGACAACATGAATGGTGAGCAAATCCAGATGAGGGGTAAATCCTACCGGTGGTGGTGGTGAGGAGGGGGGGGGATTCTGTTACCTCAGAATTCAATTTTGGGGACTAAAATTGGAGAAAAGCCCTTCATTTTGTCTACTCCTCTGTGTTAAGAATGACCTGTTCGGAAAATCCTCAGACGTCCTTGTTCAAAACCCCCAGGGATTTTAACAAGCCTTGGACTGTCCATCTCTCTCAGCAAGTGTGAAATGGGATTCATCAAATCATGCCCAGTCCTCTTGATTTTACCCAGTGCATCCAAACTGGTTTGGTCTGGTTAGTGGGATGTCATGCTTTGAGATGTGTAGAGACAGACTTGGCACAGCCCATTCTCTGCCTGTTTTATTGCCTTGTTTTACATCAACTCCATATGACATGCTTTGAATAACTCACCAAGTGCTTAGGAAAATGGATTATTCAGAGAGAATTTACAACACTTCTGGCACAGGAGTAAAGACATGTGGGTGAGTGCTTCAAACATATGCAACACTCCGAAAACTGACTAAAATCAATTAGAATTTTTCAAAAGCCAGTTTGCAGCTTTCTTGACAGTCCAAACTCATATCAACCCAACCTCAGCACAGATACAAAATTAACATCAGGGTTTTTGCCCACTGGGTCAGGACCACGCACCATAACCGTGGCCTGGAGTCCTGTCTCAGAGCTTCTGTCAGCAAAGCAAGTACTCCCCATCTATCATCTCCATTGATCTACACTAATGACAGATGGTCGTTATGGGTGGGGGAGACAGACTGCCTTCAGCACAGCATGGCTTCACAGGCACGTTCAGGCAGCACAGACTGTGCGTGTGTTCTCTGGGCGTACTGGAATATCTGATATCTTATTTCTTCTGATAAACAAGGGCCCAATTCTGTTTTGACTCTTGATTAATACAGAAACTTGCTAAGAGACTGCAACGCTACTTCAGGATTTTAAGAATTCAGGCAGAAGCCATCCCGTACCATGAGCACAGGATAAATGTTTCATTATAGTGACATGCAAGTGGAAGAAAATATAATCAAACCATATGTAGTTATTTGTGTTTTGATATCAATGTCTTACTGATTTAATGTTTATATAATTTCGAAAGAGGAATATCTGTCAGAGTTGGAAAAAAGGTATTCTAATTTTTAGACACCTAAAATCCCATTAGAGAATCTGGGTCACTAACCCATTCACTTGTCTAATGTATCCGGACACTTCCAGATGCGTAGCATGTGGAACGAAGCAAAGATGCTTACTTTCCACTATTACATTTAGCTGAATTGTTGCATATTATGCATTTTGTATGGGGCTGCTTCACAGACTGAAAGTGTATTTAAAAATGCACAAGCCATGTGTGCATCTCAGCTGCTGTTTCATGAGAAATCATCAGCATTACTTTAGTTTTGCCCCAAAGCATCGGCATCTGTTAAACTATCTTAAATTCTGATCGTCAGTATTAAGATGGGATGTCAAAGTCAGACTCAAGGCCAGCATCTGCAAAACCTTTGTCCTGTTCCCTAGTATTTATGGTGATTGCTATTCAGTATCTAATAGCATTTCCAACAGTCAGGAGTTTCATACATAGTATCATAGTATATTATGAATAATAACTGATATCCTTGTTTAGGTCATGTTGGCAAGAACTTGTTTATGTGAATCTTCATAACACACAAGTATCCTTGTATACTTGTGCAATCAAAATTGGTAAGTACTGATAAATCTGGCTGTGGTGATGATGTAGTGGATCAGACGCATGCCTTTGGTGTGAGAAACCCGGGTTCAATTGCACACTGTGACACAGCCTGTGTGCCTGAGCAAAACACTTAACCCCTAGTTGCTCCAGAGGCGTGCAACCTCTGATATGATTAGCAATTGTAAGTCGCTTTGGCTAAAAGCATCAGCTAAAATTAATAAATGTAATCTGGCAATTATATCTGATTAATCAATATGTTGTTGTGGAAAATATCCATCACAATTTCCCAGAGTCCAAGGTTACATCTTCAGATGTCTTGTTTTGTCTGACCACTGTCCCAAATATATTCAGTTTCCTGTCATAGAAGACAAAGAAAACTTAAACTAAGAAAAATATTCAGATTTTTGTAAAAAAAAAAAAAAAAAAAATCACTTATTGACATTTCTGTCAGCTCTAATATCAGGGAAACTGAACTTTGCCCAGATAACAAAAAAAAAAACAGTAGAACAAGGTTAAGCATCTCCATGCCTGCAATATAACAGATCAGCTTGTGTGAATAACTGTAAACAGAACATCAAGCACCAACTCAACAACAACATATAAGCAATGCAATAAATAATAAGGTCTCACTGTGGATGTTGGGATGTTAATGAAGTCAGAAATGGTCATGAGGAAGTTTATTTGTTCAGAGGAGTCTTTATCCTCGTATTGTCACAGCCTTCAGAGGCAAAATATTGTGTTTCAGGTCACACAACAGCAGAGCCTTGGAAGACTAGCTCTAACTAGCTCAGTATGATTTATTCATAAGACTGGATCTGCATAAAGCCATGTCAATGCAGCAGGCTAGCTTGAGGAGGTCAATAAGTGATCGATACATAGCGTGCTTTCATGGGAATAATTTATCATCCTTTTGACTGTTCATTCACCATCATGTCAGAGGACATCAATATTAAACTTCAGTTACTACTCTTATTAAGTCAGGAGGGTAGGTGAGTTGTCATTATTTTAGTCAGTTATTTGATGCATGCGCAGGTTTTTCTGGTCATAAGGTTCGATTAATCAATTATTCAGTCCTGTAGGACCACAGATCCACAGAAAAGACACCTCCAGACACATATATGAGATGTAAGAGGTTACTACTGATTAATCAAAGGAGATAAAAGGTTGGAAAGATGAACAAGCAGATGGGGCAATAGAGTGAGTGGTGAATTACTCCGTATTAATTGTCCGTAGAATGAGAACCAAAGTCCTATTTCTTTTGGACAAATCAGGAAGTTTGACGGTACCACAGTTTTAACAGATGCATGAAGTGATCTCAGTCACTAAAGCACACAATGATGGAACCAAAAGCCAGCTCACCCCACATTTAAAATCCACATTTGGATACAACATGGCCTTGCTTCCCGCTGCTGCCTTAAGGCCACATAAAATGGGACCTGGCTGTGTAAACCTTGTTCTTGAGTGCAGCAGCAAAAATAACATCTATAATTCAAAGTAGTTATTAGGGGTAAGGTGGAACTACAATCACAGAGATGCCCCAGTTCAAGCTAACTACCATGAACTTAGATCTTAAAAGCTTGGGTCCCAAAGGTCTCCAGCACCCTTGGACCCAACACTGGCTCCATGATTTAGATGTGGCCATAAAATTCTAAATGGAGGTGGGAGGCTAGTTGCTTAATTGACCTTTATTGGGCTTTCTGCTTCATTTGAAGGCTGGATATTAAATTAACATGATAATTCAGGCCCAGCATGTTAATGCCACTATTGCCCCCTACCCCCCCCCTACATTTCATCACCTTGTAACTTTTATGGCTCCCATTGATTTAGCACTGCTTTTTATTAACTGGTTTTAATTTTCCATATTGGCACACACTTACACACGGAAGGTTTTATTCCAAGTGAGCAGGGCACAGTTACAGGAGTGAGGTTTATGAGGCCATTTCTATTAAAAACCTCCCCTATTCTTACTGCGACATGTATAGGCTGTAACATGAAGATGAGATCTGTTATGTATAGGGGAGCCTTGGGGTTGGTTATTGGAGCAGTGGCTATAGTACTTGTGGCAAGGGTGTTAGTAGAATGGTTTTATTATGTATCATGACCAAGTGTTGGACATAAACGCTTGCAGGAATATTTCACATAATTAGGATCATAAGAGAAGATGTCAGATTCATAGGCAAGTACAGGAAGAGTACACCATTAACTACTCAAAACACACATATACATATAACAGTCATATGTTAACAGTATGTTAAATGTTTTGTCACGCTGACTATGTGAATCCTTCAGACTACAAGTATTTACATACCATCAGTGTTGAAGTTATGCAGCCAACAAACGGAAGAGTTTTGTGGTTTGGCCTTTACAGAGGAGGCTGAGAGAGCGCTACTGTCCTCTTGTGGAAGCAATAGAGCTGACATGTGCAGGCAGTGGAGATCTTGTAGGAAAAGTGCTCAAATAAAGTCAAATTAAAATAATAAATAATACGGTATTTCCAACTGTTGGTCATAAACGGAGCTACAGTAGTTTAGGCAGGCACAAAAGTAATTTCATAGTATCATGTTCGATCCACCTTCCAATCACGAATGTCCACGACCTCTCTCTTTCTCTCTCACACGAGCTATTTAAACATTTGGTGCTCATTCAGTCTGCATATAACAAGGCTGAGCTCTGTATCCTTGCTGCTACACTGCTGCCTACTTTCAGAAATGCAACTCCCTCCACCTCCCCCACCTTTTAATGTGTTGATGTTCATTAAATGTTGAGAATCTTAAGTTCTGCCACACCACCAAATTAAAACTTGTTTTGCTGCAATAAATGGTTTTAACTTTGAGTGTCCTGACATGTCCTGTCATGGTGATGTAGTGGTGATGGTGGTACAAGTGTCTGACTAAGCAGATTCAAATGGTCCACAACGTTGGTGCCTCAGCAACCTTTGGATCATTGTAAACCTTATCTGAGATTGTCATTGCTGAATTAAGTGTACAAATCAATGTGCACACTCACTGTTGCCACCCCTTAATAAAGAAGATAATTCATATTACAGATCACACTGTGTCTGATGACTGTGGCGAGTTAGCAGTGACCTGTGCACCAAAGCCTCAAAGCCACACTCTGAGCAGTGTGTGTGTGTGTGTGTGTGTGTGTGTGTGTATGTGTGTGTGTGTGAGAGAGAGAGAGAGAGCACTTAAAATGTAGATGGGACAACTCCGCACAAATACACATAGACAAATAGGGACACACACTGCCAGTCTGACAAAAAGCCAATAACCCAACAGCACATTAGAGGTGAATTGCTTCCCGGATGCAGCCCCTTTTTCCCCTCTCCTAAGTGGATGCATTATCATTTTGTCTCTCACAAAAAAAGAGGCACCAAAGAATATGAATATGCGTTTACATCTGTCTTCCATTAATATGCATGCCTGGATCCACAGCTCAACACAAAGCCAATTTTCTGGCCATCTGGGGGATGGCTGGTAGAGGTAATGAATATTCTTTATGAATATGTTTTATTTTGCGTGGTGGCGATACATCATGAGCATGCTGCTATCATTCTCTACTCTCTGCCGCTCTCACACCGCTCTCTGCCTCTCTGAGGTGCTGGGAACCTTCACTGCACAACATGATGAGTTTAATTAGACTGTATAGAGGAGGGATGGATGGATGGACAGATGGAGGGAAGGCTGGATGGAAAGAATGAAAAAAATATCTTTTACCACACAGACACTCTCTCTCTTTCTCTCTCTCTCTCTCTCTCTCTTTCTCTAATAGGGACCTTAATAAGCCACACACCTGCTCTGAATAGTGATGATGGACAGAGAAATACAGCTGAAACTAATAGCTATCATGACTTCTGCAGCAACCATAGTCTACAGTCCTGATGTTCATTTAATTACCAAAGTAACTTATGACTGGGGTCCATGTTTTCTGTTTTTTGTCATAAGAAGAAGAAGGTTATTCTGAGAAATGAATTAACTGAACATATGTAGTGACAAACTATTACTGAAAATTCATAAGTAATTCAGAAGATTTATACAATTAGTTGGTTTCTCTCCGGTAAAATATTATGCTATTACCTAAATCATTTCTGGCACAAACCCCCAAATTGCTTCTCCGATATCAGCTGTGTCGAGCTCTATGTTGCCTAATTATAGGGCACATGCATTTTTATGACATCCAGTTAAGAAATGAGGATAGAGAGGTGGAGCGTAGGATATGTCAGCCCATAAGCACCTTTATATGTCACATCGATGATTTAGATGTCAGTGACAGTATTACTGTTGCTCGCAAGTCTCTGGGGCTTTGGCACACTCCACTGGCTAGTAGTGTCCTTTAATGATTTATGATTGAAGTTAGCCTGTGAGGTCCCCAGAGGATCCCCCAGAGCGAGAGGCACAGGGAGTGACCAGTTTTATGGCAGGACTGGGAATCAATTATGCTAACGGTGGCTAATGAATGCACTTGAGGGAACTGCTCCCCACACTCAAGGGCCATTTTTTTCCATTTGCATATTGATGGCAGAAGGACAGTGGCCACTTTCATCCGTCTGTGATGGAGCACCATGGAAATGGACTTCTGTGTGTTCCTTTCACTCTTGTTGTAGATGTAGATTTAGTTAATTTTTTTCTCTTTTTGTCTCCTCTTTTTTTACAGAAATAGTTTATATTTAGTTTACAACATCATTTTAATTTAGTTAACATAGGAAAAGTGGTCTACACAAACAATTTTCCCCACCTCTTCACAATATTGTGCCCTCAACTAAGCCTCTTCCTCTTTTTCAATAGTCTGAAGTCATTTTCAATTATGGCTCTTTTGCGGTCGGTGGGTGAGGAGTCCTGGAAGTGCTCCAGTTTCTCCCCAATGGATTCAGTACGGTTTAAGAGGAATAATGGCGAGGCCTTTTACTGCCACCAAGGTTAACATGCATTAAAAGCATCTGTTTGCAAATGGACGTCTGGCAACTCTCGCTCTCACTCCACTAAAATGTATTAAGGTAAATAATGCCAGGCCGAGAGAGAAATCACTATGTCCGATGCGTCTCAGGGAAGTAAAGAAGGCTATGAATATGAAATGCGCTATGAATAAGTTATGTGGTGGTGGTGACACTGCAGAAAAGGCTGGGTGCGAGATCAAGGCTTTTTCAGAATGCTGAGGTGTTCCTCATTCAATGAGATAATGAAAATGATATTGAATGTATATGTATATGAATGTTTTGACATATTTAAAGAAAAGGTTCATTCACTTTCTTGCAGAGAGTTAGAAATTAAGCTTGATACCACTGTCATAGCCGTCCGTTACATGAGAGACAGGCAGCGGTTAGCAACAGCTAGCCTAGCTCTGACGGAAAGTTGAAAATAATCCAGCACCTCAAAAGCTCACCAATTAACATGTTTTATCTTGTTTCATTCAACAACATTTTTTTTATAAAAACTACAGAGTAAAACCAACAAGTTAAGTTTTACTCTTGGCCAGCACCATGTCTTCTTGGTGTCTCCGCTTTTTGCCCAACAACAAAACATACAGCCAAAAAATACATAACTCCCCTTAAAACCACACCTTAATGTTTTTATGCTTAATTTTCCAAATTAATTTAATTTTTATTCATTTATGCTAAGCTAAGGTAAACTAACTATCACCTGGCTCCAGCTTCATATTTAACAGACATATTTGAGAGATATATTCTCATTAAACTCTCTGCAAGAAAGTGTAATGGAAATTTCATGAGAACCATCTTTAAAACACTGCCATGTAACTAATCACACTAGGGGCCTCCAGCCTCTTAGGTATGGGGTCAATGGAAGGTAAATGTGTGTGATGCTTTAACATACGTCCAGAGGGGTCAGGACTTTAAGGGGTGTCTTTCTATTGATCCAGATTGAGTGTCCCCTAGGGAACACTGAAAGACACCATGTTCCTTTGATACAGTACTCCGACCCTGAGACTAAGATAAAAGCTGCATGAGCTGTTACACTGCAGCTCACTCGGATGATACTCTCTGATGTGTATGTGTCCCCATGAGTTCCTTCTGTTTGCCTGAGCTGTTTATTCAAACACACTTTTCCAATCAAAAAAGCCACTAAGCGTTCATCCCAAAATGTCAAACTATTCCTTGCTAAACTATTCCTGCACTAAAATAAACATCCTAATTATCCTGTAGAAAAAAATATGGTGAAATTATACTTTTAAACAACTTCGCGAAATATTACTTCTTACAACAGTCATAGAGCATCATACCTGGGGAAGTTTGGACACAAATAAACTTCTGGAAACTTCCATGAGTGACGCTATCACTCCGTGGAATAGACAGACAGAGGCAGACAGGCAGTGTTGCAGGCTCCCACTAATTTGATCTGGTGACATTTTCTACTCCAGCTCCTTAGGGGAAAAGAGCAGCAGAGAGGGAGTGAGGGAGTTAGAAAAGGAGATATTAGGGAGAGAGCAAGAGAGACAGAGATGGAGAAAGAGAGAGAGAGATGGCGAAGGAGACACTAATGAACGCAGACAACGAAGACCCTAACCTGAGCTCCAAGCCCCCGGAGAGACGGAGAGGTTTCTCATTGGGTCAATAAAAGCACTGGACCGTGTCTGCGTTGGCTTGCCCTTCAAGCACCCGCTTAACTGCAGAGGGAGGACTTTTGTTCAAGGTTGCTGGAGTTAAAGGGGAATATCACTGAATTTCAAATCTGAAATATGTGATTCAGGAACCCATTTGTCATGGCTGTCTGTGCACAGGGTGAAAAGATATGTGACATCTTGTTTATGTGTCAGACTGATGTACATCTACATAAAGAATTCATCAGGAAAGATGGAAAATGCTTGCTTTGACAGCAGAAAGGATTACTACATCAGTGCATTTTATTCAAAGCTGACAGTTAGCTGGATGCTAAAGCTGAACTTAAAAAGACTGACATCTTTATTGTCTGTATGATAGAGTTGGAGATTTTATTTTTTATTTTTACATTCTCCAGAGAAGCATTTAATTGCATCTGAGAACAAATCAATTCTTAATTTAAGGACGAGGTAAAAGTTATAAAACTGAAAACTGAATCTGAAGTACAGAGAGAGGATGGATATATTTCCCACTGGATATTTCAGGGTTAATTTCTGCAAGAGAGTAGTGCCGTGTCCCTCTGCCAAATCAGAGCAGAATGTAGCAGAGAGCAAGGTTAGCCAAAATCAGCATGATGAGATATTGACTCTTGGCTTGTAATTTCATTTTATGCACCAAGTGGCAAACAAGATATCACACTGTTCGTAAATCCTCAGCGTCCCTGAACACACACCTCCCACAGACTCCTTCTTGTTATTAATGGGGATTCTAAAACCGTATATGTGTGCCTCTGTGGGGGAGGAGAGCCTCAAGTCTGGGGTCCTTACACCACGACCCACACCTGAAGGGGCAGAGTCAACACACACACACGCATACGCACATACAGGCATGCTGGGGGACACATACTTGGTTGCCCCACTAAGTCCCCCCACATCTGACATATGTCACTCCCAATCTGTTCAGCAGGCCACACATCTCCCCAGTGTCGTAATGCTACTGTGGCGTATAGGGCTGCAGAGGGGGAAAGTCAGGCAGAGAGAGCTGAAGACAGAACAAGAGGGCAAAGCGGGACAAAGACAGAACGAGAGAGAAGAAGAGGGCATGAAAGAGGTAGGGAGAGCTGCCGCTAGTGGTTGGTTCCCTTTCCGTGCTAATTGGTAGTTTGGAAACAACACCATCTGTTCTTTAAGAAAGTCAGATGCACAATCTAAAAAGATGCCACCACTCCTGAATACATTTACCAGCAGCCAAGGCAAATAATTCAACAGCCCAAGGCTTCTTTCAACACAAAGATCCTGCAGGACACTGGCTAGACAGCCATGTGTTATATTTGCTATAATGTTTAGGAATTTTGAATCTAGTCCTGGGTTACTGCCAGGGAGTCCTAAATAATGCAAACATATGATGATGAGGAAGACAGCAAGGAGTGACGTGAGTGAGTAAACTCTTTTTGTGCATGAAGGAATAATTCACAAACATCTCAGAATCCACCTGTAATCATGCAAATTCCCATTAGGGGAGGGAAGGGAGGTGACAAATGGAAGTGGATTGCCATCATGTGGCTGAGTAATGCAATCACACAGAAGAAACTGAGAAACTCTGCCTTCTCTGCAGACTCTTCTTACTGTAATTGTATCATTGTAACATTATAAATCAGAGAAGAAAATTTACACGTTGAGACATGATGCAATTCCTTTTCTGAAACATAAACGTCTATAATTAACTTTACAACTGCAAATGACGCATAACTGCCAGATTCTGCTTCTTCTTCCCCCAAGCCATTAAACTCCTTTTAACCTCCTCCATACAAACACATGCACTCACAAACACACACGCACATACGCAGACACAGAAAACTTGCACTGCAACTACTTGTTTTGGACATGTATGATGTTTTGTATGTTTTTATCCAAGTTGTATCTGTATCTTATATGTACGTTTTGCTCAATGCTGTTTAATCAAAATTCAAACGAGATGAATTATATTTTCCAGGGAATTTATCACAGCACTCTATAATCAACATAAAGGCATGCAGGATAGTTAGTATTTTTATTAAATCGTCCCAAAAAAAACACAGTGTAATAATCGATCAGCTGCAGCAGAGGAAGGTTATATCAGAAGGATTTAATAAAAAAACTGAATACCAGCATCAGCTGTACCACAGAGTATAAACCAGATCCTCTTGGGATTCCAGGCACACAGCTCAATGGAATGACCGTGTTTTACATCGCCAATCTGTTACAGTGGGATCTCCCCTGCTTCAATCCCATGGATGATTAAGCGTGATAATTAAGGTTTTTGGACATTTTCCACAGCAGAGCAGACGTGGCAGCTGGTGACATTCATGCATTCCCAAACACAGAGGAGGGAATTACAATGAGGGCTCCATTCATTTCAGTGATCACAAAGTCTGGTCTTGGCACCAGTTCAAAAACAGTCAAGCTGTTGTTGAAAAGGACTGTTTGTGGCCCTCTTTGTTGCAATGTAGGCAATGTACCTTGATCTATTTGGGGAATTAGAAACCATAGGAAGCAGCCAAATATTTGGTTTTCCAGCAGGGATATTCATTTGCTATTGCCCAGGAAAGAAACCATGGAGATTATTACATGTTTGATATTTTAGTTAAAATCTCTAATAGGCATGGTACAATACTATAAAGCTGCTTTTATAGCTTGTCTTTAGAGTAGACTTTTGAATGTGGCCCAACAAAAATGATCAATCAAAGAATTTAGAGCCAAAATTAGAGAAGGTAGAGCTACCAGCTTGAAATGCTCTTTTTATTATGAAGGCCTTTATTAGGTTTATTACAATTCATTTCAGATTTCCCTTACAGAAGAAGACAAGGGATTAATATTAAACAATGTCTGAAACACCTCAGTGAATCAGGTGGATACTTTAACAAAACATGTTGGTGTTGGATGAATGGGGCATTCATAACAATAAAAACGTTGTTACTGATTCAATAAGAAGTCATTGTCTCAGTTAGATAGTACAGTAACAGATTTACCCCTACAGCAGGGGTCGGCAAATAAGTCTGACATCGGGCCAAATATTTTTCAAGCCGTTACATGGCGGGCCAGAACATTAGGCTATGTCAGTCAAATTATTTCAAACCCTTGGATCGGCCTTAGGTGCAGGTTTAGCTCAGTCGGTAAAGTGCAGGACTCCCATTGCAGTTGTATGATTGATCCCAAACTCCTGCAGACGTTTTTTTTCTCCCTTGTTAAACAAATTCATTAGGACACTTTTTCACCTGCTCGCAATAAAGCGTGTGCCTCATTTGATCCGCATTCATAAACCCGTGGACACTAATTTTCATTTCCCTGAGGAAATTTAGGGGAATCCAATCACACATTTGCTGACGGCTTTTTAAGAGGTGTGTCACGTAAGTCAGAGACTTTCGAATGTCCTTCAGAACTTTTCAAAGTAAAAGCTTTCAATAAACTCAACATGAAGCATTGCTGCATAAAACGTTCTTGCGCTATTATTTTGGAGGCACATTCACTTAAGAGGAAGTGATTATGTGAGTAACTGTTGCTGTCATGACTGAGATCTATTTCAGCACCAGCTGCTATCAATTTATTCATTTTTTATTTTTCTGCTATCAAAGCAATCCGGCTGCCTATTTGCTATATTCCGACCACTGCCCTACAGCCTTGAAACACCTTCTAACCAGAGACAGAACATAATGTAGTAAAATGTCAGTAAAACATACTTTATAATAAGGAGTAGGCTAAAGTTATTCCTTAACAGAAGTAGTGAGCAGGTGCGCAATGCCACACTGTAAAAATACTTAATAACAAGTAGGCTACAATTCCTGCATTTGACATCTAACGTAAGTAAAGGTACTGTGTTCTACCTGTGGCTCAGCGGGTACAGCAGGCAATAATGGGTTGGTGGTTCGATCTCCAGCTCCTATTACCATTGGGCAAGATGCTGAACCCTAATTGCTTCTGATGGTTTGGACAGTCCATTAGGCTACATGGTAGCTCTGCCGCCATCTGTGTGTGTGAATGGGTAAATGAGAAGTAGCCTACATTGTAAGGAGTTTGGGACAAAAGTGTTAAATATACAAATATATGAATATAAATGTAGTCCAATCCTCAGTAATCAGTTAAACATACTTAAAGAATCAAAAGTTGATGTAAGATAAGATAAGATATAACTTCATTATCATCCTCAGCACTGCTCCATTGAATATAATTTATTTCTGTTTTTTACCATATTTATAATTGCTTCTATATTAATGTATATTGTCTGCTATGAAACAGAAGGGAGTTACAAACTCAATTTCACTCTATAACCTGTTATATTATGTGACAAAATAAATCTACCTACCTACCTACCTACCTACCTTATCCCCTAGAGGAAATTTAGGTTGACATAGCAGCACAGAGAAATGTAAAAGAACAGATGCAGTAATGTAGAATCAGTAACATTCAACGCAGATATATAAATATACACTGTATACACATTATATACAATAGATATACAATTAACATTCTACGTAGATGTTTAAATATTTACACACTATATACAATCAATATATGATAATTATTTACAACCATTTACAACCAGATAAATGTCGTCAAAAATATAAGTGTTATAATAGGCCTATTGTTTCATCATTATTTTTGATAGATCTACACGTAGGCAACATTATAATGTTGTTTGGTCAAAGTGGATATAGAGTAGTTTAATTTATTACCATGCACCATATCTTTGATCGTGTATCATACCTTAATCTTCTAAAAGCTACGAACTACTGCAATATTTTACTAATTGTTACTGATGTAAGCCTAATATAAAGTAGCATAAAATGAGAAAGCTCAAGTACCACAGGAATAGTACACTGCTAAGAACATTAACTATATGGACTACAACGCTTGTACATTCCACAACTGCTTTAAAAGCTATTTCACTGAGGTAAGCAAAACAAAAGAAAAATTATCAGTAAAAGACTATGTTGGCTCACCTTCAACTTTCTGAAGAAAAAAAAACTGCTCAGAGCTGGCTCGTTGTTTCGTTGTAGTAACAACTTCAAAAAGGAAAACGGAGAGGAGAAAAAAAATAGTCAATCAACAACTCAGTCTCCCATAATGCATTCCTCAAGCGGAAACGCCGGGGACTCCATGGAAACGGCAGACTGGCGTGCTAGCCTGGGAGAGAAGAAGTTAGCTAGCGATAAATCTGGGTGCCGATTAACTTAGGTGGCTGGACACTGAACAACGTTACATTTTATTAGCTGCCTTTCTGTAAAGATGAGTCGTACGCCCGATGCAAGAGCGAGGTAGGAGATTGTCAACGTGTCAATCTAAATCCTGCAGGGGAACATATAATGCTCGGTAACGTTAAGTTAGCGTTAGCGTGTCTCACGTTTTACACAATTAACGTACCGTTACAGATATAACGTTAGCCGGGAACGAGTTTTCTGCTGTAAACGCAAGACCCCTTTTAGTGGACCTCGACATGATTTTCATTATCCCCAAGCTGGCTTTTCTCTAAAGTTATCAGCCACAAACCGGTGAAACTAATTTTCGTTTAAAACGTTAATCCTCAAAATAAAGCGCAAATGCTAACGTTAACATATCCGTTATAGAAAATGGCCTTTTGTCAAACGGTAACTAACACTAGCTAATAATAGGTGTTAAATAGTACATAAGTTGGTTTCACAACACTTATCTGGCTAGTTAGCAAGTGTCATCAACAATGATAATATAACTTGAGACTTTAGGAAGTAAATTTTAAAGCAAAACCCCGTAAACTACATCCACAAGATGTTTTGATTATCGATGGCCTGCTACACATATGTTTGATGTAGTTAGAAAATTCATATGACTAGGGCTGCAACGATTACTTTATTAGTTGGCAACAATTAACTGATAATCGATTAGTAATTTTAGAGTAATTTAAGAAAACAAAAGTCAAAATTATCACATTCCAAGCTAAAACTTAAAAACAAATATTATCTGCTTTCTTGACAGTAAGCTGAAAATCAAGAAAAACAAGACATTTTCTTGGGATTTGGGAAACACTGTTCAAAATTTGTCACCATTTTCTGACATTTTATAAACCAAACAACTAATTGATTAATCAAGAAAATAATCGACAGATTACTCTACAATGAAAATAATCGTTAGTTGCAGCCCTACATGTGAGTAATGTGACTAATGTAGAATATCTTCCCTGGACAAATGTGTGAAACAAATTCACTTTTCTGTCCCTAAACATTATTTGATTACTACTCTCAATTTTGTCCTTCACCCTCTACAGGGACAGCCAGACAAGAAAGATCCAAGAAAACATCACCAATGTGGAGAAACATTTTGGAGAGATGTGCCAAATGTTTGCTGCTTACGTCCGTAAAACAGCCAGACTACGAGACAAGGCAGATCTGCTGGTTCGGGAAATCGGCATTTATGCAGACACAGAAACGCCAAACCTGAAGAGGGGTATGAAGCAGTTTGCTGACCACCTGGCCAAGATTGAAGACTACCGCCAAGCTGAGGTAAAACAATAGGATTTTTAATTCCTGCTGCTTTGATTTAATTCATAATTTCATCTTTACATCCATTGTCTAAATTTATTGTTAGGTAGACTAGATACAAACTCGAGGTTATTTACCTTACAGGTGGAAAGACTTGAAGCCAAAGTCATAGAGCCATTAAAAAGCTATGGAGCTGTAGTGAAACGTAAAAGGGTAAGTGATGCTTTGAGCCGCAGCCATGTTGACATCTACACTGATCCCACGTGAGCCAAATGCCTAATCTTAATCTATGTTCCAGTGACAATTATAGTAAAGCTATTACATTGAGAAAAAATTTAACTATTTATCTGGGCACTGACAGTACTTTTCTTGCTTGTTAAGATCTCACATTTAGTTACAGAGAAACACAGCAACTGTTGCACCAGCTAAAAGTGACTTAAAATGTCAACAGGAAATTGACAAAGTCCCTCAAAGATGGTGAAATTGTTTACATCCCCATGGCCCCTCTCACAATAGTCCATCTAAATTACTGCAGTTTTTTGTAGTACACATTTCAAGATTAAATGTGCTCTGGCCTACAAGGATGCAGCAGTTGTGTCACCAGAATGAGCAGTTTAAAAGGCAGATTAGGACCCAGTGCGATTGCGTCTTAGTGTTATTACCACTGCATGGCCACATGAGGGCAGGATTGATTTGATGATAATATCCCACTAGCACGTCAGCTTTTCTTTGTGCCATTGTCAGTAAATCCTCCTCAGCATCTTATTTTAACCAGATTTAAAGTACCATTTCTGGCAAAAAATATATATCAAATACATTGTTTCTTTGTGACGTTTGGAGTCTTTCTCATACAGTGTTGCCGTAAATGATCAAATTACTCATGTTATCTCGTGTTGTCCTGTCTGATGGGTCATTTGTTATACACACAGAGTGAGCATGCCAACACTTAAATAAATCTGACTAAATTAAGTTATTTAATCATGAAAAAAAGTGAACATGGCTAAATTGAATTTTCTGTCAGTGCTAAAACAATAAATCATTCCTTTAAAATTACCGACTGTGCCACAGTACAGAAGACACAAAAACCTGCACAACAGGGTGTAGTCGAGGTGTTGATCTGGCAAACACTGAGCTACACCAAATATTTGTAAGATTATGTCCTTTTAGAATTAAATACAAATGTTTAATCTATCATTGTTGGACTACTGTGTCATTGTGTGCTCGTGCATCCATGCAGGAGGATCTGAAGACAACTCAGAGTGCCAGAGACAGAGAAGCCAAACAGATGGCTCAGCTTGAGAGGACCAGACAGAGAAACCCCTCAGACAGGCAGATCATTGTATCCTTGCTTTGTTTCTGAAACTCTGTAATAACAAACAGACAAAAGACTTTTCATGTTACAACAACCACCCACATAGTTTTTAGTGCAGGTGACAGCTTGGGTACAGTTTAATTTCTTCTTGGATATTGAAATTATTTCATGTTGTAACAAAAAAATAAATGTAGATTCATTTTGAATGTTTATCTTGTTGGAAGAGGTTTACTCTACAGTATCTTTACATCCACTTGTTTAAAAAAAAATTGGACCCAGGGTTTAGATCAGGATCTACTTGCAGGAGTAGAATAACACAGACAGCAGGCTAATATTTTTTGGTGTTTCCTTGACCAAGCCATCAGTCCCAGGTGCGTCCCATGTAATTTGTGCATCTCCTCACTGGGGATGTTTCTCCACAAGAAGAAGATGTTTAGTTATTTTCACATCGGTTCTACACAGCAGCACCTATAGAAAACAAAAGTAACAGGAGCAGCTTATATTACATGGCTCCTGTTTTGTGTGTGTGCGCCATCGTGCATGTGTGTAGTGTGTAAAATAGGTGTTAAATTACATGCATGCATGAGACACAAGTGTCAAATTTGCAGAGGCTATTACTTTCTCTTTCCTGTAGAAGCATGTCAATATCTGAAGAGCTCTTGGTGATAGGTGGCACAGGCGGGTCTGGGACTTCAGGCCTGAAACTTTTGGTACTGCAGATGTGGTTCGGTGTCTTGTGTTTCATATCAATAAAAGTAGTTTTGTGCATTGTCAAAAACTACTAATTCAGGTATCAATTACCCATTTTTGGAATGATTAAATCAACCAGAACAAAGGGATCCTTTTAAATTTCTATGTTTAAATTGTATTGTGACACAGCGATTCTTTACTCAAACACTTTAGCCGTAACCTCTCGTGTTGGTCAGATATGTTTTGTAGTATGTTGTTTATTCATTTGTTCTCAGGCAGAAAGTGAGCTCCAGAGAGCCACCATGGATGCCACACGGACAACCAGGCAGCTGGAAGAGACCATAGACGAGTTTGAGAAGCAGAAGATCCGGGACATCAAGGTGGGCCGCTATGAGCTTTCTGTCCACCTCAAATTAAGAACTAGAGTTTTTTTTTGTGAGTGGCGGGAAATTTACATCTGTTGAAGCAGTGGGTGGAAATTGAAGTAAAACCAGAGAGTAATGATTTGAAGGGTCTTTTTTGACACTTCCCTTAATCCCCCTTCAGCTGTTTTGAAACTATTCTGGTTTTGTCATTTCAGAATTCTTTTTTTATCATGTCTTGTGGTCACAGAGCCTAGTCAGAGCTGAAATCTTATCCCTGCCTTTCCCCTTAATAGAAAATCTTTGGTGAGTTTGTGACAGTGGAGATGTCGTTCCATGCCAAAGCCTTGGAGGTGTACACCTTGGCCTACCAGAGCATTCAAAGTGTGGACGAGGAGGAGGACCTGGAGGTAGGCTGTGCTCAAGGGTAACCATGGTCCAGTTGTTATAATTAGCCTGCCAGCAAAGGTGTGTCTGTGCATCAGAGTTCATCAATGTAGACTGATGTGTAAGTATTGACCGGACGCAATGATTGGCGTGTCACTGATAAATACATGATTTATATTTCAATGTGACCATGCTTTTGCAGTGCATTTGATTAACCTGACAGTTATATTTAACAGGTCTACGCTATCATAGTCGTAACTCCCATTACTCATCGACTCATTGCTCATACATACATAGTCCACACCTGTTAACTGATGTGGTGAATTTGAAGTAACTGGCGGGCTTAGGCACAATTCAGAGTCATGCTAGCTACTTTCTTCTGTTTACAATTCGGATTGAGAGCTTTGCCCAACTTTTTTGAGAGACAAAGCCTGTAGTGAGAAAAGAACAGATCAATGATATTCAAGACAGCGAAGTTCGTCCTGCAGATGCCCTTGTGCTATTTATCTCCACCCCTTGCCATCTCATCTGTGTGTTTTGTGCACTGAATCATCTCCCTTCTATTCATATTGAAGCGAAACTCCTCACCCAGACGAGGCTGTTTTTCAATGACTCATAGAACAAATCATGGGAGACTAAATCATCTGTAAAAGGCACAATGACAGGCATGAAGATAATCCTGATCAAGAGCTCTTGCGGAATTTATTTGTTCATTTAAACTATCAGTGTGGTTTAAATGGAAGTTTTGGTATGTTATCAGAGGCATACCTTCTGAGCTGCTTTGTTTATGTGTGACCAAGGAACGATTCAAGTTGTGTGTTTTTTGCTCCTGGAGACTCTACAGTGTGTTAAATAAAATATTATCTTGCAGTCTGTTCAGTGCACACAAATATTACCGATGGGTGTGTGTAGGCATTGCTTCTATTCTCCTGTTTATCTTTGGAAAAATATAGCACCTACTGTCTTTGGCAGGTGTTCAGGAGTTCTCTGCACCCCCCAGACTACCAGTCACGCTTAGACATAGTGCGAGCTAATTCCAAAACCTCCCTCGATCGGACTGGATCGTTCCTGAGTACATCAGGGACTTTACAGGTAAGATATAGATGGTGCATAGATGCTCTATTACAAAAACTGGAATTTCTCCAAGAAGATCCCTGTTTGATCAAGTTTCTGTTATGGCATTGCTTTTTATCTTTGACTTTGACAGTTGCAAAAGCTTTGTCGTGATGATGATTACAAAATTATTTTTCAAACCCAGTTGTCTTCCTCGTACCAGTAGAGGCTGTGTGCTCGACTACTCTGAGTCTTATCAGTTGTGCGCGTGTTTAAGCGCAGCATCACTTCAACATTCATTCAGTCATTGCATGCCGGTAACATCATGCATTTCCTCCTACATTCAGTTTACACCAGCATCTTAACAGCTGAACTGCACTAACATGTGAATTTAAAGGATCTGTTCGTAAAATGTCTGGACACGTCTTCATTTTCCCACTAAAAGAGGAGTACCACTTTTAATATCCTTTGAAGATCTTTATTCTTTAGGCCGCTGGGTGTGTTCAGACGTCCTATATTGTATCTAGAGATGTTCAGATTGTAGCTTGCCGAGGCAGATTGCCTTAAATGTGTCTTGCATCACAACTTGAGATCAAACTTTGCTTGCATATTTGGATTGTTTTTATCTGTGGGAAACTGCAATCACTGATAAACAAAAAACACACATGCAGTCAGGTACACAGCTAGAAAAGTAGATTGCAGACCCTGTTTGCATATTGGATAAAACTCCAGAGGACAACTGACAATGCTCACGCTCATGACAATGGTCATAGAGAAAGTCTTAGATTATACACATGCTTGGCATTTCTTCAACTTGGGATCTATTTCTGTTCATATTGATACTACAAAAATGGACAAATGTAACACGAGCAATTTTGTGTCAGTGCATAATAGGGCTGCAACTATTTTCATTATCAACTAATCTGTAGACTATTTTCACGATTAATCGACTAATTAAGTCTATAAAATGTCAAGAAATTGTGAATAATGCTCATCACAATTTGCCAGAGCCCAAAGTGACGTCTTCAAATTGCTTCTTTGGTCCAACCAACAGTCCAAAACCCAAAGACTCTTCATTTTCTATCATAAATGACCAAGAATAGCAGCAATTCCTCAATTTAAAAGATGAAACCAGCTAATTTTTCACATTTTTGCCTAAAAAATTACTGAAATGCTTAATCGATTATCAAAGTAGTTGTCGATTTAATATTCTTTCAACCAACTAATTGAATAATCGACTAATTGTTGCAGCTCTAGTGCATATCAGGGTGTGTTCACACCTGCATCAGTATTGTCTCTCCTCTTAACTGCAACCCTGGTGAAAGAGAAATGTTCTGGAGAAAACCGACTGCAGAAGCACCAATTGTGCTTAATGACTACCTGCTAAGTGTTTTAGTTGCGTAGTGACTGTTTGTTTACTTGTTGTCACAGCAGCAAAGAGCTTGCAGTCGGCAGACAAGAAGAGAGGAGGAAGAAGGAGAGGATGACGAAGAGGACGAAGAATCTGAAGAGGAGGATGACGAAGACGAAGAGGACACAGATGATGACAATTAGCTTTTTTGTGTTTGTGTTTGTGTGTGTGTGTTTGTCTTTATGGAACAAAAAGGATATTAAAAGGTGCATTGTTGTTTTATAATCTTGTGAAAGAAAAGCTGCCATTGCCAAAATCACCTCACACGGTGTGGTCTGAGCAGTATTGTAGTGCAAGTGTATTGTAGTTGTGTGATGCCTTTGTAAGTAGAGAACATGTTGTTCTTTACTAACGTTTGTCTTTGATATTCCAGCCAGTCACTCTTATCTATATTTTTATATAACACATAATGCCAAAATGCACATTACAAATTCAGTTGTACTGGAATTAACTGTTATTCATCTTTACGAATAAAAAGAAATCCCTTTTCACATTTTGCATTGTTCCAGTGAATAGCCATTCTATAATAAGTACATGGTGTACCCTCAGTCACTTTGCATAGAAATGCCAGCAGAGAGGTTGATTGTTATTTTAGAAATTCAGAGTGTGAATCAGTCTAAGTGACAGTAGTTACGTGACGACTGCAGTTGAAAGTGACTCATCTCTTCCACAGACATGCAAAAGTGGTACAAATGAAGCCGGGGACATTTTGCACTGCACTGTTTGTGCTTATCAGGATATATATGTGTGTGTGTGTGTTACAGTATGTGTTGTCTGCCACTGTCGACGGATGGCTCCTATGTCTCTCTTTCATGAGTCACTCAACACATTCATCATTCCCACGACCCATGTCATAATGAATACTTTTGTGCCCCGGGGCTTGTGCACACAAACATATTATAGGTTTATATCATTATGCGCTTGACAAAGAAACAATATATGCACATGCACAAACTGAATTGATGGAGCCGGTGTCCAAGCAACAAGAAGATTTTAATTTTTTTTTAATATAACAAATGTAAGGGCTACCAAACCCTCCCTTACAACAACACCGATTATCTCAGTGACTGTGGGATAAAAGCTGCGTAGGTAGTGTGTCATCAGCCCTCTGCGCAACAACACCTTAATGCATATAAAGGTTAATGTGTATGCAAACACAGTCACACACACACCAGTTTTACTTTGGTGCACTGTGGATTTGAATGGCCTGTGTTGCAATGAGTCATCCCCTATAAAGAGTGTGAGTCAGAGAGCTTTTCCAATCACAGATAAACCTGAAGGCCCCACTCCTTGATCACGGAGTGAAAGAATGGATGGCGCCCGGCGCGAGAAAACGGTCTGAAAGGATCAAAAAGAAAGGATCATGTGAGGCAAGTGGTAAAAGAAAGACTGATCTTCGTGTTAGCCAAGAGTCAAAGGTACAAAAGGAGGCAAAATTCAGTTATGAGTCATAGACGAAGGCTGAAAAACAAACAAGGATACCCAGGCAAAGAACCAGATGTGAAGGGAAAGGAGGAGGCGTATAGAAGAAAAGAGGGACAGTTGAGAGAGGTCAGTCATAACCCTGGGTCCTTATCACTGACTCTGACTCATTGCCCCTCAGCGTCATGCCACTCCTATCAAATCCATCACCGACGGCACGCATCAACCACTGCACAGCCTCAAGCAGCTGCCTTCATATGCAGTACCTTTCCCTTGAGCCTTATGCCACTGATCTTAACATTGCCAGGAGCCTTCCCGTGTGCCACAGATTTTTTTCCTTTGAACAGCAAACTGAATTGTTTCTTCAGATACAGTTCTGCAGATGTCTTCCATAACCACCAATAGATGCAACTATTTGCACCTGGAATCCCCACGATAAATGTAAAATGCAAACAAATGACTAGACTAATGCTTTTTTTTCCTGGGATTGAGAAACCCTTTCCTTTGAAATGCTGCGCACGGTTACTGAAGTTGTTCACTTCCCCTAGGCCGCCACCAGAGGGTAATGTTTAAAAGTTTTCTTACCTGGACTGTTTAATTTGGGAAACTGTGACATGGAGACATTGTGTTCTTTTCGACCTGTAGGTAGCTGCAGTGAGTGTGTGTGCTGTCTGTTATCAGTTACCGCTCTGGAGAAGCAGACTGATTGCATTTTGAAACTCACAAAACTGAGCTTTGAACCACAAGACAATAACATCCTGATTTTGTAATGTATTTTTTGCATTTAAAAGCCTGACTGAATCATTTTGGCCTCCACCCTCATGACAGCGCAGCTTTTGTATGCAAAGCACAATGTAAAATGACCAAGCCTGGGTTGATTCTAGCAGTGCATGCAGGTGCTTCAGTCCTTTTGATCCATACCTGGCATCCACCACATCAGTGTTAGTGAGAGCCAATGTTTTGTGTCTGCTTCGCCAGCTTAGCA
Source organism: Micropterus dolomieu (assembly GCF_021292245.1). NCBI lineage: Eukaryota > Metazoa > Chordata > Actinopteri > Centrarchiformes > Centrarchidae > Micropterus > Micropterus dolomieu. The sequence continues at coordinate 16,195,391 of NC_060158.1, read as the reverse complement.
TTATGAAACAGGTGGAGATTCAATATTGCACCCCACAGTCTTATACAGATTTAAAGACAGTCAAACATAAGCACAGACCTTTCCATACTGTCCTCCTCCTAAAGCTGAAAACTAAGAATGTTAGAATGTATAGGGGAATGATTCGTAAGTCAATTCTACTAAAGTCAAATCTGTGGTGCAGAACTCTGTGATTGGTTTTTCTATAGATCTGACACACACAGAGGTAAGGATTCCCTCCTCTCCCCTTTTGACTCATCTGCAGACGTCCCCAATGAAGAGAGTGTAAATGTGTGTGTGTGTGTGTGTGTGTGTGTGTGTGTGTCTGTGTGTGTGTGTGTCTGTGTCTGTGTGTGTGTCTGTTCGAATGAAGGCGAAAAGGCATGAAAGTGAATGTGTTGTTTCTGTATGTATGAATATAACCCCTCAGTCTTATTTGTGGAGGCATATTTGACCAAAGGAAATATTAAACGGAAGGAATAAAGGAAATATGTGTGTGCGTGTGCAAGTACAATGCAGTATATATGCATATGTTAATATATGTGCATGTGTGCCACAGAGTCCTGCAGCACAGTTGTTTGGAATATTAAATACAGTGCCGTGCTGGCGGCTGTTATAAAATCGAGAGGCAGCATAGCCGAAGTGTGACTCACACACTGACTCACTGACAGCGCTGCCATGGCGTGTGTATGTTTCTGTGCATGTGTGTGCGTCTCACTTTCTGTGGTTCCTCTGGCAGACCTGCTGTGTGTTGCTGGTGTTCTAAGAACCCTGAACCCTGCCACAATCCCTGGATTTCACACCAGCAAGGTTACATATGTGTGTGTGTGTGTGTGTGTGTGTGTGTGTGTGTGTGTGTGTGTGTGTGTGTGTGTGTGTTCCCTCCTATAACAGCATAATGTGCTCTGGATGTGCAATGGTCAGACAGTAGACAGTGCGCAGCACTGTACTGATTTAATTTAACAAAGCAACGTTTCAATCTTCGCAGGATCTTCGCAGGCATTATCAAATAAAAATTACAAAGCAGAACAAGATATATATATAAACGCTGATATATATATGTGTGTGTGATACTCCCATGCAGGGCACAAAACATGCCTCCATCAAACGTGCAAAAGTAGAAGAAAACACTTATAAAACGTAATACATGAATCACATAAATTGTGAAAGTAACAATGATCACAGAAACTGATAGATGTAAAATAGTAAATACAAAAAACAAGGAAAATAATCATACTGTATGACATACCCAAAGGGGTTTAAGTAAACAAAATTTGTATTAATCTCTGAAACAAGGAAATAAACACAAACAGACAAAAGAGAGAAAAAATCACATCAACAGATATGAAGTCATGGGAAAGTTGATCAAATTATATTCCTATTAACATCTGTAAAAGAGCAGTAACATCTGTTAATCATAATCAGGAGAAATGTTTACTCCGTGGATAAACATTTACAAAAAAGGCTTACGATCAAAGTTTAAACCCTTAGGTGACAGGGTGTTAAGGGTAAAGATATAGTAGATAAGTCCTCTCTCCTCAGAAGGAAGTTGTTGATGTCCCCTCTCCTTCTGTGTGTGTTTAAGCAAGATTGCATGTTTCCATGTGTAACTACAGAAGTGTTGTATGTGTGCTCGCAGGTCACGTGTTTGCTGTAACCAAGAAGATTACCAAGCCGCTCCGGAATGTCTTGCCAACATGAATATAGCGACCGCTCATCCTCCCAATTCCCTGCTTAATGCAACAACATTAAAGGCAGTGTACCTGTTGTCAAGTGCTAGTCATAACAGTTATTTTACAGCATCTGTCCCGCATTCCAGGACCACAGGTACAAACGTAAATCAAGGGACGCATGTGCTTTAAAGTAGGATACAGTATTGTAAATCTGTACGTGTATTGGTATGTGTCAATGTTGTGCTGATGTGCCTTGCTGCGGTATATCAATTGATGACGATAAAGCAGAAAGTGACTTCTTATTTACTTTCTAATTCCTGATAGTGGTGTCACTTGGATATCCCCGTTCAGCATAAATCACTGTTTGCAAAGAATAAGAGGGAAGTGAGAAACCTGTGTGTGTGTATGTGTGTGTGTGTGTGTGCGCGCGCACGCGCGCGTGTGCATGCATACGTGTGTGTATGTGGGTGTGTGTTCTCTACAGACTGATTTTGATGTGTGGTTGAATACCAAGTCAGTAGATTCTCATGAAAATAAAAGACCTCGAACAGGCTAACCATGCTTGTAAAAGGGTTATTTATTCTGTTATAGTATGTCTTTCAGTGTGACAATAAAGTTTAAGGTCACATTCATAGTTAGTATTTGAAGAGTTTGAAGTGTCCTGTTGCACACATGTGTGACTCTCGAATAATCTCAAGTGCATTTCATGTGTGTTAAGTTGTGTTTATGTGATTCAGCATCAGTGTATGTATTACATGTTGGACCTGATATCCAGCTTTGGCCTTACTCTGCCTGCCAGTCTACCCCCCACCACCTGCCCATGGCTGTTGTTAATGATTTCGAAATCATCCACTTTCAAAGGAATGGGGAGGTGAAAAAAAGGGCAAACTTGCATCTCAATATTGCGCAAGATGCTTATCAGACAGAACTGTGTTGTGATCAGCAAGGGAGGCCTTGGCTTGGGCCTGTCCGGAAGCTCACTGTCGCTTCAGCCTTGGCGAGTTGCTCTGTGTGTGCATGTGTATATGTGTGTGGGTGTGGGTGTTTTGTCTGCTTAGTGACGTCTGTATCATCTTGTTTTTCTGTCCTGTGCCTCTCACCAGCTACCGGCCTGGTATCAATGGTTCATTTTGAGCCTGTTAGTGTGTTGGCCAACCTCGGGCTCCTGCCAGGTGACCAGCGAGTGTGTTTACAGTTGATCAACCACTTCCTAGTGTAACACTATACTCCTACCTGCCATTACTTGCAACCCATCAGCCTTACTGTATCTCTGCTACAGTCCATTACAAACAAGTTTTATGAACTTTAATTCCATAAAAAATTTTGAACCTTGGCCCCAGATTAATTTAATTATTGACCTAAATGTTGTGTGAGCTATTCTAATGCTGATAAAGAAAAAGCAGCAAAAAATAGGATTTACTCTAGCCATTCAGTATTGCTGTAAAGACTAACTTGAGCTCTACTTTGTCACCCGCTCTCTCCTTTGCATTTGTCTCGAAATGTGCATTTATTTAAAGTAGTTTAGATTGCAGCCACCTGGTGCTTGTTGCCCACTCAGTAATAGATCCACATGTGAGTCAGGAGCAGAAGATGTGAAGCAGAAAGACAAACAGAGAGGCTGAACACATGGTGACTCTTCTTTGTTTGTTCATCTTTCATTCACTGTAGAGCCAAGACTGACACAAGGCAGAGTTACAATGTAAACAGTAGCACTGTAAACATATATTTTTCAAACTGAAGCATATACAGGTTCTAAGAGTCCTCATTCTTATAGGCAAATATTGTAAAATAGGTAATATTGTCTTTTCTCTATAAACAGAAGGCAAAGCTAGCTACAGTCTTCATTTCTCAGGTAAGTTATAATTCACAAGAAAGTGTGAAGCGGCTGAATGTGCACACAGGGTCATAAGGAGTGGGGGGAAAGATATCTGTCTTGCACAAGTAAGAGCATTCTTCTTCCACATTTTGAAAAATCAGAACAGAGCGTTTCCCTCGCAGTACACACCCTCCTCTCCTCTCGCTGTCCACAGCCTGAAAAATAAAGTGAAACCAAAGACAGAACGTGACATGAGAAGCTTTCAGGCCCAGCTCGGGTCAACCGCCAAAGCTTTAGCACATGACAGAATGGTAAAAAAGAGTCTGAGTGTGTGTGTGTGTGTGTGTGTGTGTGGGCGTGCGTGTGTGTGCACATTTACGATTTCTCCAAGGTTGAAAAGAGTCCATGAGGCAAGCTAGTCCCTTGGGTACATCTCATCCCTTTGTAGACTCTAGTGACCTCCCCGTGCTCCTTCACTGAGTATCACACAACATATCAAAACACAGGCAGGAAGCCAGCTACAGCAGTCTAACCTGTCTTTTGAAACTACTACACACAAAACACAGGATTTAATAGGAGCGTCACAAAACGACAAACAGAAGAAGAAGTAGACACACAGAGATTCTCATAAACAACCACAAGAGGACATGGACACAAAAAAAATGTGTGAACGTGCAAACAAATGCTTTCACCTACACACATACACTGTGGCAGTGACCATGAGACAGCCTGGGAACAGCTAGTCCACTAATGAGGTCTATCCCATGAGGATTTAGTACTGCACAGAGGAATGCAGGCTCTCTGCTCTCATGACTGACCTGCCCTGACACACACACACACACACACACACACAGATGGAGTTATTTTAATGTCCGAGAGCTACCCTCTTACACATGAATGAGAATTGATGGAGGGCACCCAAGAATAGGACACTTGTAATTTTGGTAGGTACTGCATTAGAAACAAACATAACAAGCACACTGGGGAATTTGACACTAATTTGAGACGAGAGCTAGTGGAGGCAGGAGGAAGGGGGGAACGGGCTGAGAAAACAGAATGCGAAGAAGGAATAAATAAACAAGGGCACCGAAGGGTCAGAGAGAGAAAGCAATCCAGAGACAGGGACACTGAGTTACGAGGATATATATTTTCAGAGTTTTTATTTGCACTTTTGTTCTCGGGTTTGGCTCGTGGTTTGGATGTGAGAGCCAACTTTGGTGAGTTTACTAGAACAGATCTGGTGTCTGAAGCAGACAGACCCCATCGCTGGTGGCCTGTTGACGGTGCCTGCTGTTAGCTGATAGACGGACAGCATGGGTATCCGTCTCTGTCACGACTCTCTCAGATAACACGAATGTTGAGTGAAAGAAGAAGTTTGAGATTAATTACTTTATAAGTGTGTTTCAAAATGTTTTTGAAAAGGCAGTGCACCAGCAGTAGCCAACCCAAACCATTTGGAGTGTGAATACATTTGAAAGTACACAAACTCTACCGTGTTCAACTATGAATATAAACAACACAGTATTTTAGTGCTTAGATTAAGAGCTTTAAAAACATTATTCAATGGGACCACAATGGACCGAAAATGTCATTCCAAATGCTACTATTTCCGTGTGAGATGTTGAGCTCATATGGCATAAAAAAGAATATGGAATCACCATAAAACAGTCTACAGTCAGACTGTATTTAGGCACAGCCAAGCGGGAATCTCTGGGTCTGAAAAGTTAAGTAAATGCATAAGTGCCTTAAACCTGCATTATTTCTAATGGCCACTGGTTGCAAAAAGAAGTCATTGCATTGGAGTCTGTGGACAAAATGACAGCAGGTTGTGCTTTAGAGCACGTCGCTACCATGGCAACCTGTCAATCAGGATAGAGGCGACTCATATCCACTGCATTGTGTACATTTGACCAGCGGCACTGAAAAAGCCTATTAGGAGTTGCTGTTCATTTTTTAAGTACATTTAGTGTTAAGCCAAAATTAGAATCCCAGTTAATTTCACAGTTAACATGAATTATGGATGCACCTTGCTAACCGAGCTAGCTAGCGCCACCCTCTCGTCCAAATATGGTCATGTCTGGTGAAGTCTGGTTCCAACAAAACAAGATGGTGACAACCAAAATGCCAAACTCAAAGCTTCAAAACGGTAGCACACATCTTAATGGATGAGGTCAAAGTGACTACATCGACTTCTTTTATACAGTCTATGGGCAGAGAGGTGTTGGGACTAAATGCTAACATTTAGCAGGTTAGCATCATAACATTTCCTAATTAGACCTAGGACCTACATGAAGTACAGCTGAAGTTGATGGGAATGTCGTTAATTTGATGGCATTTGGATGAGATCCTCTGGGCACTACGAATGTCTGTACAGAATGTCATGACAATCTATTCTATAGTTTTTTACATATTTAAGCTAGACCAAAGTGGTGGACCAACAGTCCAACATGCAACCACTGTGCACCCATCCATGGAAATAAACACTGTGCCGCTGCTAATCGTCCCTGTGTCAGCCATGTGTAACACCATGTCACAGCCGCTGTGCATGCTGAATGCCTCGCTGGCCTTTGTTTTGGAAAATGTGGCAGGGGTTGCCATGGAGCTTGTGTTTGATCTATTGTAATTAACAGAGCCCGTTGATTGCACAATGTTTCCCCCTGGCTCGTCTCCATCAGCGGGCAGCCCTAACCGGACGTCTCTTCAAACACCACGTAAACCACCATTTATGATATCTCCTCCCCGCAATGATTCGTCCTTACATGGCCTAACAGGGATGAAAGGAGCACAGGAAGCAGAGGGAAGGCAGGGCAATAAGGATCATTTGAGCATTTAACAAAGCTGAGGTTTATTGTTTGAAACGGGTTTTGATTCTGAGATTAAGTGAACTGATAAGTGTTAGCTCATTACTGTTGATTGTGTGCAGGCAAGTGACAGTACATGAATTATAAACAAAACTTGTAGAGCAAAACCAAGCATCATATTTTTCATTCTGTTTTGCAGACAGAAATAATGCTTTATGAAGAACACATACTATTTTTTTGACCAAACTTTCCATGTGTGCATAAAACCCAGATGAATAAAGCTAAAAACAATATCTGTAATAGCTGTATGCTAAATATGAGCTACAGCCAGCAGTTGATTAGTTCAGCATAAACACTTTTTTGTATGGATAAAGCAAGTGAGACATAATGTGTTAATTAGCTTGCTTTAGCAATGCAGATTTTTTTAACCTTTGAATAGAGCCAGGCTAGCTGTTTCCCTGTCTATTTGCTAAGCTAACCATTCCTGGCTGTGTGGTCTTTAACAGATATCAGTTGAATTGTTCTCTAACTCGCTGCAAGAAATGTGAACAAGCATATTTCACAAAATGTAGAACAGTTGCATATTGAGGGGAATTCCTGGTGGTAACCGTTATATTTGTATGCTCTTATAGTCAGTGTTTAATCGTGACTCTGATTCCTCTGAAATCCAGTTTATACTGTTTCATACTGAGGAAGTTCTACTATGTGACCACATCCCTCTGTAAATTTGTCCTTTGTCCCTCAGTAGCCCAGTCACTGTGTCCTGATGCATGTCATGCAGCCTGGTTTAAAGTCAATTAGTACTGCTTCCCAACCCCAGGGGTGACAATCTGGGGCTCACATTTCCTCTCAGGGCTGACCTTCACATGAGGGACTGAGCCAACACTCACATATGGCCAAGCCCTGGGGTCCACTTTCCAAGGGCAGGGCTTTACATAAATGGTGGAGGGATGGATATGAGGATGAGTTTGTAATCTCTAGAGAACACACTGATATGGCAACTTCTAAAAGATACACAGATTGTATTTTGCTGCAGTTTTTGTTGGACTATAAAAAAATATATGAGTTAAATTAAATGTTGAGATGTATGTTTTTTACATTATTTAAGTTAAAGTGAGAGAGCACCTTTTCTGAACACAAAGTACTATGAACCTAATCTGAGAATTATCTGCAAGGAATTTCCAGTTAAATGAATTTCTGCTATTTCTAGGGTTGTTCTTTGAACCTGCTTGTAGAATGATTCAATAACCCTACAGCTAAATTTATATCATAACTATTATTAAAGTAATTATATGGAATCTAGACTACCTAGACATTGAAGGCCCCATGACTTGAGTCCGGACTTTCCCAGAGCTGCTGTGAAAGCAATTTCACTTTTTTCATTCTTAGTAATCCGAGGTGGACCAGGAGGGGTATATCACCTGAAGCAATAACTAAAATCAGCTCCATGGATCTGAAAACTGGGCATTAAATATGGAACAGAAGACCACCCATTATTAAGCTACTGGATATGAGGGGGTCCACCCAGTGCAGCTAATCTAGACCAGATTTTCACAAATGCATATTTCAGGTTGATTAGCAAGAGTTAATAGCAGCGAATCCAATAGAGGAGATTCTTGTGATGTAAGATACAAACAAAGTTAAGATACATATAGCCACAATACATTTTCACAAGCTTTGGGGGTCAGTAAGCAGCAGACTTCTTATGAAACTGAGGTCCTTGTGTTACAGTTCAATAAAAGCATGGGAATACAAGTGTGAGATGGCTCACTGCAGTAAAACAAGGTGTTTCTAATTTGAGGGTCTGTTAAATTGAACTGAATGGAAAAACAATCCTGTAATGCATTAAATTGCCCTGGCTAGCTTCTCCAAACAGTGTTTACTGCAGTTTGTGTGTGTGTGTGTGTATGCGTCCCAAATGTGTGTGTGAAGTTTTGAAGCACTGGTGGCTGCACAATTGTGCAACTGCAGCCCATTTGCCCAAAGCAAATAGCAACATTCTAAGAAAGAGGAAAGGGGGGTTGTGCTTTAGCAAAGGGTTTTTCGCTTGTTTTGTCTTTACATTTTCTACCAATGTCATTCGCGTTTAATCTGCAGGGCTTGCGCAATTTTCTGTTACATTTGATGTTGAGCAACCAGCTGATAAATGTCACAAACAGTTGTGGCACTCTTAAAAATACCTCACTGAAATACACTAAGGCATGTATATGAATCCTATTCAGAACCTTTTTAATAGTGTTTCAGTTATAGTCTATAATGACAGACTACCAGTGGTTCTTGGGATATTTGAAAAGGTCATCTGTTTTGCACAAATGCCTTGCTAAATAGGTGTTGGCTCAACTTGTAAGAGCCTGTAAGTCTGCTTGCATTCCTGCATAACCATAACGTCTGAAAGCCATGGGTTTCCAGGTGAAAGCCTCAAGCTTTCGTTTGCTCACACGTCTGAAAGGTAAAAATGTAAACTATGGAACAAAGTGTCTGACAAAAATGTACACTGTGTAAGTAAGTAAAATATAGCACTTACAAAGTGCTTTATATCAACATCAAACACGCATACAAGGGAAAAAAACATTTAAAAATACATACAAACGTAATACAGCAAACAGACACCACCCAGATTTTAAATTTCGTTTGAAACAGTCAACAGACTCAGCTGATATAATGGAAGGGGGAAGATTGTTTCAAAGTCTGTGTGTGAGGACAGCAAAAGAGCATTTTCTTTGGTTTTACATTTGGCACGCGGTATAGCAGATTTTGATTGGATGACCTAAGTGGCCGGTGGGCTTAGTAGCTCGGAAATGTAGGCAGAAGCTAAACCGTGTAATAGGTGATTAAAAAAATCTGCAGCGAGGCCAAAATAGGAGTGATTTGAGATCTACGGCCTAGTTATTAGCCTAGCTGCTGAATTTTGTAAAAGCTAAGGACGTGCCAGGCCCATTTGACTAAGGCCAATGAAAAGGGTTTAACCAATCTGTTGACGTGGTGTTCAAATTTCAAATGAGGGTCAAATACAACGCCAATACACCGGAAAATGCCACTTGACTTATCTGCTGCCTTTAACACCACTGATCATGCCATTTTAATTGATAGACTGCAGAAGTAGGTTGGTGTCTCTGGTACTGCACAGAAATGTTTCTCCTTGTACTTTTCTGACAGAAACTTCAGAGTTCACATTAACAATTATATGTCTTCCTCCGCTCCTCTATTATGTGGTGTCTCATAAGGGTAGATCCTTGGACTTATTCTGTTACAAATTGGATGTCTCAAAATTCCCTTCATCTCAATTCTGACAAAACTGAGGCCCTTGTTATCGGCCCAGACTGTTTCACTAAGGTCAGTCACTATATTGGCCCCCTCACTAGGAACATCAAGACTGCCGCCAGGAATCTTCTTATTCTTTCTGACTAAAATTTGAACTTTGTACCACTAAACTCATTCTGTCTTTTGTCTTTCAGTTGAGAAAAATCTCTAAAATCAAATTGTAGATCTAGATTGCTATATCTTTTCTAGTTTACTCCCTCTTTATTTGCATTACTCAGTCCTTTCTAGCTCATCTTTAATAAGTGCAAAATGCAGCAGTGAGGCTGTTAACAAATACCAGTCGCTGGTTCCCTATCACCTCAGTTCTTGTTTCCCTTTTTATACCCTTTATGTGTATTTTGTTGTCTGATATGGTTTGGGGTTGTGGCTGTGGAATAGCGCCCCCTACAAAATTAACAACAAACCAGCCCCTGCCGTACGTTATAACTAGAAGTACAAAATGTGAGAGACCAATGTATCATCTCTAAACTTAAAAATAAGTCTCTTGGAGCCATACCCTAAAGCCAACAGGGAGTTATTTTGAATTATTTACAAAATTTTACCCTGTTTACACTCTCCGTACTTTAACGAACTCCTCCTAGAGCTTTAACCCGATCAATTTCAAATGTGGGCAGCACAATCTTGCGAAGTTAAATTGCGAAGGGCTAGGCTAGGGCTAGGGATGCTCAAAAAAAAAAATGCTTTAAAAAAGCAGCTCCCACCGTTCATTTTACCAAGCTTTACGAAACTTGAGAAATCGATGTATCTTTTCTAGACTCAAAAATAAGCCTCTTGCAGCCAAACCCTAAACCCAACTTGAAATCGTCCATTTTGAATTATTTACAAGACTTTTCCCCGTTTACACACTCTGTACTTTAACAAACTCCTCCTAGAGCTTTAACCCGATCGACTTCAAATGTGGGTAGCGTCATCTGAAGAGCTTTGCGATGTTAAAATGCGAAGCTTTTTTATTGCTCAAACGTTATGTCCATGGCATGGCGTTGAATTTTGATGTTTCGCCATGAAAAAGGAAGTAGCATGTAAATGGACTAGATGTGGTCAGATCTGTTTCAAAATTCACATGTCAACCCCTTAGAGACTTACATGTCAACATCCAGTCATAGTGATAGCGCCACCTACTGGCATCAGGAAAGGACATGTTTCAAATTTTACCTCTTATGCCTCATTTATAGTTGTATCATTATTATTATTATTATCATTATTATTATTATTATTATACAGCAGGTCAAATGACAGATAGGACTTATTAAAGGGGGTAAAATATCAACTTTGCAGGAGGACAGGTGCAGAAGAAAAATTGTCTCATCGGCAAATTGTGTTTGTGTGAATCTGGACCTTAATGTTTAACTAAACTAGAACAACAAAACTCCAAAAGCCAATGGCTGTTATATTTAGCTTTTTGCTCAGCAGCAGAAAAGAGCTACGTCTACAAAACATTTTTTTAAAGCAATAAGCCTGCATGATATGACCCTGAATTAGATTTATTTTAACCTGCTGTGAAACCTGACACAACCACAGCAAACAGGAAAGCGGAACACCTGTGTTGAAAGACAAATATGGAGGGTGATGAAACAGATGTTTCAGCAACAAGTTATCCCTGTCAGCACAGAAGTCAACAACAAACTATGCACGAGTGTATGTGTATTTATGTGCACTCATGAAGGGGTAATATCCTCTCAGTCTTCCTGGTAAATCTGTGTTTACTGACAGAGCCTCAGTCACAGGGATTTTACCAGAAGACTAACGGGAGGAGGTGTTAGTCTCGGAGTGTTGGGGAACACCAACCAGACTCTAATTTCAGATGACTCTTTCGATTTCCACTCCTGCTGTGAAAACTTAGTGAGGGCAAGCTGACTTCAGATCTGTGTCAAGCGGTGACATTTTCAGCCAGGGCGGCTGTAAATGTTATTACCTTTGCCAATGGGAATCCTGTGTTTACTGACCACACAAACACCAACCAGTGCCTGGTACCAAGACTGCTTACAGTCACTAAGCATACATATGTCAGCCTGTTAGTCAGTGCACTTCCCCATGTGGTGGCATACGGATGTCTGCTTCTCCTATAATCAGGATGTAAGTCGGTCATCTGTTCAGTGGTTCTCCTCTGCCCAGTCTAATGCTACTCATCACATGGCCGTAATTACCATCCTGTGGCGACAAATAAGGATGGCTTCAGGAGAGAATAAGTGCAGAAATGAGTAATGGTGGTTTTGCAATGTAATTATACAATCTGGCTCCGAAACCAACACTAAGTTTCCTTGCTGTTTATTCTGTCTGCTTTGCACGACATACAACCTAATGTTTGCTATGAGGAAAAACACAACTTTTTGTTGGTTTACATCTTTTACCTACACAGTTGTAATACTTGTAAACTGAGAAATGAATTCATTTTCATTTCTACACTTCACTGGCCCTCTGAGTCATTTTGCGTAAAGAGATACTAATTTTAATCATATGTTGTGTAACGGTGCAATTAAGATGTGGGTGGTTTGGGATGTTTGCGTGCATATCTCTATGTGTTTATGATTGTTTACATTGTGCCCTTTTCTTTAACCTTCATAAACTCCCTTTACTTTCATGGTATGCTAATTGTTTTGCAAGTCGCACTCAGCTGAGTGTCACACGGCACATTGTCAATTATTCAGCATATGATGTGTCTCATATGCAACCGCTTCCAACACTGAAACCCAAGGTCACATTTTAATCGACTGTAGCATTTTTCTGATACTCTCATATTCCCAGTAATGATGGGTTTCCAAGCTGAGCAAATTCCTAACCACCCGTTTGTCACTTGAGTCATCTCGCGCTGTGCAATCCTTTGTCTGCTGGCACTATACAAGGCATAACCCACAGACAGTGGAGCTTTTGAAATGCAGTAAATTTGAAATGTAAAAATGTTCCTTTTTTGTTTGATTAATGCCCCAGACCACACACTGTGTGAGGGAGCGGTGGAATTTTTCCTCCTTAATAAGCATGTTTCAGGTCGAAACAGGCTGTTTTCCTTTCATTCATATTCATGTTGCTGTGTCTGTGAAAACTGGCATGTCTGAATCATCATAGCACATCACAAAGCAACTGTGTGTGGATGGTTACTTCAAAGTGAATGTCATTTACTTCCAAACATCAAATCACTGCAAATTAAATTCATTATTTGACTGTAAGGAGCATTTGGTTTTTCTGGTGCTTCATTACACTGCCATGTGAAATTATTCCTTTGACTTTTAGATGTAGTTCAAACAAATCTGTAGCTCAAAACTTTTCTGAAAAACACAAAAACAGACACATCATTTCCGCATAGCTAAATGAGCACTTTTCAATGAATAAAACAAGGTTTTAGTTATAAATACCTATCCTTCAACAATAAAAGCTTCAGCTATGCAGCCGACAGATTAGACCTTTTTATTATTTGTCTTTTTTCTCATCAGTCTGTCTCCAGCTGACACGCAAGGACTTATGACTCTTGGACAATAAATGGTCAGTCTGCGGAGAGAAACAATAAACCTGAAAGTATGCTCATTACTTGAATTACACATTCCACCTTCACTTTCAGATATCTTATCTTGTCATTACACCAAAAAAAATCGAACAACGCGAGTCTATATTAGGCATGGAATTCTGTCCTGTATACAATAGAAGAGATGGACACTGATCCGCAAAAGCTGTGGCCAGCCACATTAAACAATAGATTGTTTCAGCTGAGTAAGGACAGAAGGAGCCTCTGGACTTCTACAGGGTCCGCGCGTGCATTGGAAAGGTTCCCCTTACATTAGTACTTGTCTGCCTCTTCCTAAACCCTGCTGTATTTGTATACACTGTATTTGTCACCATATTAATAATAGTTTGCTTATACAAAAAACTTTTCCTGTGTATTTTTTGTAGTAGACTGAAGAAGGATATGTGGTACTAAATAGAGTCTTTGTAGCTCTTCTGTTTGTGTTGATATTCTATCACATGTTTTGTTGTAGAACGCTGGATGATCAGTGACACTGTGTTTACTGAAGAAGTGGAAGGATGTGTTTACCTTTTGTTCATGGATACTTCAGCATATAATGTACCCATATGTACCTGTATATTAAATGAGTATTTTCATGCCACTTTCTGCTTCTACTCCACTACATCCCAAAGGGAAATATTGTACTTTTTTCTTCACTACATTATAACAGCTTTAGTTACTTAACAAATTAAGCTTTTTACACACAAAACCTATTATTATTAGTTAAAATATGATGTTTTGTTATAAAGTAAACTACAGTTATTACAGTCTGTCATATATGTAGCACTGTGGGACAAGGAGGAACAATATTACACAACTCTGCATGTTTTTAATATATTGGGGAGGAAATTTGAACTTGGCTTGACTTGAACTTGATACAAGTACAGCTGAAATGATTAGTTGGTTGACAGAAAATGAATCTGCAACTGTTTTGATTGTTTTTTTCAGAATTTTTACAAGCAATTGATTAATGGAGAGTAAATCAATAATGAAAAATTTGTTCCATTCAGATACAAAGTAGTTAAAAATGAGCTCCACCTCAACAACTACATAAAATCCTGCTTTAACATGAATGCATGAGTAATAATATTCTCATGACAGAATATATACTAGTATAACAGTCATAGGGGGCATTTTTCTGCGTTGAGTACTCCTGATTATACTTACATAAGTAACATTTTCAATGCAATAATTTTACTTGTAACAGAGTATTTTTACAGTGTGGTATGAGTATTTTTACCTAAGCAAAGGCTCTGAATACTTCGTCCACCACTGTTGACAGATGACCTGTTAAGCCAAAACGACTCCACCATGTTAACCTCTGCCAAAGTATCTCAGGCCAGTAGTCCATTGAAACAACACACAGCTGTCCATTTGACTGTATGTGGTCTAAGTTCATCTCTTCAGAAATTAAAATATTTGCATTCACATACCTCGTCAGTCAATGATATTTTCATTACACACTAAAAACAAACAAATGCAACACTAGATGTTTCATCATCTTTGCTGTAGTTTGAAGGTGTACAAACATCTATGTTGTAGCTTTGAGATGTATTTCCTTTGAACATTTTCCACGGCAATAACTCTGATGGATTTTTGTTTAAAAGAGGTGCAAGTAATCTATTTAAGATATCTGCTTCTCCATTTCCATAGCCTCATATTTCCACTTCTAAAAATACACATTTGCCTCATACTGATAAAAAAAGTGCAAGTGTCTGCTCTATTTCCACGTTCACACATTAGGAGGTTAATAGATCAAATACTGAGTCATTATCTATTCAAAGTGAAAATGGATGAATGAATCATCAGAATCCCCAGATGAAACCATAACAACATTTACTTTTACCAATATAATATTTCCCCAAAATATTATAAGACACGATCATTGGTTTCATTCTTCTAAAAGCCCTCTGATGTTATAGTAAGTAATTTTTATTGGAGGCCTTGAAAGGATTTTGATTGTTGTGCTATAATGTTACATCGTATTATATCATCATCCATGCCTTAATCAAATGTCTTTATTATTATTATTATATTGTACCGTTGAGCCCAATATATTTTTAAATAAAAGACCAGCTCTGTGCGTGTTCAGCAGCCAGATTCAGATTATCTCTACTCTACAGCCAGTTAAACCATAAAGGTTAAAGATTTCTGGATATTTTGCAAGTAATATCTTTACACATTTTGTTAGTTAATTTACCTTGGATGAGTTCAGCCCGTTACTTCACTCTTGCCTATATTGTCTGCTCAATAATGTAACAATATACTATGCCTCCCCACTCTGAGGGGAGATGTGTGTGTTGGTTGTACGGCTGCTTGGAACATGTTCTGTCTACTCAAGGTTAGATTGTTTCATTACACCCCATCAATCATTTAGTGATGTAAACATCCCCTGAGCACAACGTTTTGCCAAATGCCCTTTACAGAGCAAGCTAACGGAAGGAGGAGAGACACGAGGAAAGGGAATAAATGCATGAGGAAGAGAGAAGACAGATGATAACCGGAGAGAGACAGATGGATTGAGGAAGAGAGAGACACTGAGTCAGAATGAAATATGAAGTATATGGAGATTTGCAGAGTATCCTGTTCTCCCAGTGAGAGAGAATTTGTTTGGGCTGAACAGGATGCATGGGGTTACATCTGGACAGATTAATCCCAAATACAGTATACAATATCTCTCTTCCTGCGCTGTGTGGGACATAGAGTTCTTTCTTCCAGAGACGTTTGTCTCTATTACTAAAACATCACCATGAGTTAGTGTATTTGTTTGTCTTTTCTGGAATTTCAAGAATAATTACAGCTATTTACATTTCTACACATTACATTTTGGCCATCCTTCCTATCATTAATAATAACACTGCAGTCACAAAATGAAATACTGAGATCTGGGAATGCAGTAACTTTGTAAATCTGACAAGGCAAGAAACATGAGCAGTCAGACATTCAGCAAAATTATTACCCAAACTATTGGAAACATTCATCACAGCTTATATTACTGTCATCATGCGCACCTCAGTTTTTCTGTGCAACAAGGGATTATTACAGACATACAGACCTGTTACCAGAGGGAAATTAAAGGACCACTGTGTAAGATTTAGGAGGATACTGGCAGAAATGGAATATATATAATATGTTTGTTTTCATTAGTTTTTTGGGGGGGGGTTGTTACCTGAGAATGAGCCCTTCAAGTCTACAGAGGGAGCAGGTTCTCTTCCAAAGAGTCCACAGTAGCCCAGAATGAACAAACCAATAAATGCTGGAAAGCAAACAAAACACTTGTATGTATGCATGATTGACTGGGTAAAATTAGCCACTTTATCATTTGTGAGGAAACCTCAAACTGGACTCAACAACATGAACACATTGACTGACTTTTCAGAGAAAAAAACATTTTTCATCCAAAATCAGAGTTACACTGCGATGTGTATCAAATTGAATTATGACTACCACTCCAAATTTGGCTACAAATACCATAAAGAATTCATCTGTAAAGTCACATCCAGAAGAAAACACACAGCAGTCTGTAAATTCTGCAGTGCAACGCTTATGGAGACGGCTGGGACCACGTTAAACTTTTATTGCCACTTAGAAAGAAAGCATAAAGAAAGGAAAGCTATGTATTAGCGACATTAGCAAAGCTAGTAAGCTTACCTATGCATATACTGTATGTTTCAGGGCACTTACTTGCCAGCTATTTGACACCTAGCTAGGTGCACAAGCTACCTAATTTAGTTAACTTATTGTGAGGGATTGAGGGTACAGGGCCTGTGGTGACAACTTGCTCATATTATGTTTTTGCTTGTGATAAACAATGACGAGACAGGCCACATAAAGCTTTGTTGTTAATGTGTAAGTTAAGTTACATCAATGGTAGCTAATGTCAGCTAAATACAGCCCCCGACATTACAGCTATGCACTGTTTTACTGCTCCCTCATTTGGGTAAGAGAGCTAGCATAGATATGTGACAGCAGAGAATGGAGACCGAGTAATGCGCCTCCACTTCTATACATGGTATGTTACTTAAAGAGTGCTAATTTTGAGTTTGAATACACAGTTGCAGATCAAATATGGAAGACAATAATCAAACAGAAAACCTAATGCTCACACAAAATCTTTATTGTGATAAGTGGATTGTAAAACAAAAAAAAAGGGGGGTATTGAATAAAGAAGATTAAGTTTGTGTCAGCTGTTTGTGTTTGTATGCAGGGTTTTTTATGGGAATGTGAATCTTTCAGATTAATCTTTGTCATGACTTGGTCTCGGTTTGGGTGGTCTTGACACTAGTTCGCATTTCACATACTCACTGGATTAGAAAAATGAGTAGGTGAGCACAAAACTAAGCTTAGTTTACAGGCTAGCTGATCAATTCTCTCCTCCACGCTGCCTGTTGCTACTGTTATTATGAAAAAACCTGGAACCCATTGGCTCACAGTATGTGTACACCAACCCATTCATCCCACGTCAACTTACGCACGGGTCAAAGAGGAAAGTTAGCATGACTCGAGCTGCCCAGAGAGGTTGAAAACAAGCCACCATTTTAGCCAGATGATCTTGATACCTTGCTTTTTTGCTGCATTGGATGTCATTTCAATAACATTATGTAATTTGTTATGTTTCAAGATCTCAGCAATTACTTTGGCGAGTGTAATGTTATCATAACGAATAGAAATGAAAATGGTCCTTTAAAACCTCTCCTGCAGCACTGACATCCAGAATGTAAAAATAATTTACAGAGTGCAATAAAGGCTAGCAACCATAAGGTTGAGTTCACTCGTACAGGACTGGATGTGTCAAAATGCTTGTAAAACTTGGAAAGAAAGGGGAGTGTCTCACGAGCGAAGCCTGTGGAGGTAAAATGAGCAATCATGGTGGTCTCGTTTTACTTTCAGGCTCATTCTTTTATCATGACTATTGAGCAGGTGATAAAGTGTTACTTTTTCCCCCCTAGTATTCTTATGAACTCAGCACCTGAAAATCACACCAGAATGTCCTTTCTCTCTCTTCGTTTCCCTCCTTCTCCCCAGTCCGGCTGTTTCCAGTTACCTTTCAACCGGTGAAAAATATTTACTCCTGAAAATGAAGAGGATAACTTTCCATCTCCGACACTGTTCCAGGAGACATCTGGCTTGTGTTAGAGGAGCTTTAGTGTGTGTGTGTGTGTGTGTGTGTGTGTGAGTGAATTATAATCATAAGAGAAGTGTATTGTTTCACTGTCTGTGTCTCTCCCACAGGGGAAGTCAGCTGCAGTGAATTCCACATGCACATAAGCCACAATGTATCCCAACAAATAGCAGAGACACACAGAGGCTCACACACACAATGGACCTCCCCATCGTGTATGTACTGCGTGTGTAGGAGGAGGTTTTTATACTTCCTTCTCTCTAATCAATGCACATACACACTCACATGCAGGGAGGATCCACTGGTGGAAAACGTCCCATTCATACATTTACCACTAACATCTGAGGTCAAACATGATGTGTATACAGTCTTTATCCAGGGAATTGCCTCTGATCCTTCCCTAGTCTCCTCTGTGAGCCTCTTGCATACTAAACCTAACCTTCGGGCCATGAACAAGCTCACAGCGTAAACCACATTGTTGAGTAAGTCGTAGTGTTGACAGCTTTCAAATAAACAGAAAGTCCAGTACAGTTGATGAACTGATCATCGACTCCAAGGATTCACATCCTGTGTTTATAATTGTCTTTTATGACAGATCAGTTCAGTGGTGTCTAATTATCATATATATGATTTTCATATCAGATTTTGATAGCCGTGATTGTAAAAAGTAAATTTTTTATGTCAAAACTCTGCAAAAAAAAGGTATGGCATTGCTCCATAGAGACTGAGTTGAGAGAGATAATGAATATCAAAAGCACAACAGGGTTTTATCAGGCTATTTAAAGGTTTTACACAGACCATCATGCCTCACAACAACAAGCCAGCAGTGGAGTCCTAAACAGGTCCTGGGGTTTGCCAGTTTGGCACAATAAGTACATATATCAGAGGCAAGAAAATATTTTTCTCCTGTGAAGTGATCAACTGAATTTGTTTCACTTGACCTTACAGCCCCACAAATCCTTAATGTTACTTAATTGTTAATTGTTAATAGTTTGGGAAGTACACTTTTTTGTTTTCTTGCATAGAGAGACTCTAGAAAAATTACTGCTCCTGGCCAAGAAATATTCCGGTCATGTGCCAGATTCATGCGCCTTCCTGTACCTTTTCTCCACACTATGAATCCTTGATCATTCTTTTCTTGGCCTCCACAGTTTTGTTATTTTTTTTCCTTTGGACAGATCTAGGCTAGCTATCCCCCCCTGTCTCCAGTCTTTGTCCTAAGCTAAGCTAACCTGCTGCTAGCTGTCGTGGTATTGATCTTAACCTCTAACTCACGGAAAGAAACTGAAAAAGTCTTTTTCCAAATATGTCAAACTATTCTTTTAAGGGAAAAAAATCTCAGCATACAGTAAAAGTACATTTTCAAAAGCTACAATATAAGCATGTTTTTTCCTTTTAGTTTGTCAGTATTAAAAGTCTTACCTTCTTCCTTTTTGTGGTAGCACCAGTGTGGAACCTGCCACAAACAAACAGTACTGCTGGAAAGTGATTGCTAGGTATCATGGACAAAAAGCACCAATTGTTTTGAATCCATTAAAATTATGTTAATTTAATGAAAACTCTCAAGTATCTCAAAACTCATGATTGCCACAGTCACTATCTACGCTCTGTGGTATTTGCCAACTCTAATTTGCCACTAACATTTTCTCTTTCACATGTTGAAGCATCACAGCTGGAAATCGATGTCTTTGGTTTCTGGATTTGAGATAGAGCTGTTTATTTTCTCAAACGCTGATTAGACTTTCCTGACACATAGAAATCATTTCAGCAGCTACGGGTAAGGTGCAAAAAAATCCTTAAAGAGAGCTTTACCCTTGTCCTTCTCTCCACACCGTGAATACTTCACCCAGATTTTCCAGGCAAGCCTCCACGCAGATTTAAGCTGCTCTCTCAGATGCACAGCCAGGCGTGATAGAGAATAATAACATGTCAAATAAGCTCACAACAGCAGAGACCACAGAACATGGAACACGCCTGAGGGTGGAAAAACACTTCAAGATTTCTTGCAGTGCTCTTGAATTTATTAAGTGCCAAGACCCCTGCATACTGCTCAGGATCAGGGGACAACAAGTATAAAAAAAAACAGTAAGGCACAACTTTCATGATGACCTTGCTATGCTACAAGTTATTTAGGTGATTTGTGTTTGTTTTTTTTGTCATTGCTGTCTCAGACCAAAAAAGAAAAATCATTTTTTTCCCCCACAGATGAACAGTAGAAAGACAAGCCTGGTAAATTGTTGTGACAAAAAAAATTATAGATGATTTATTTGCTGCAAGTAATAGGTACCTTGCTGATGTTTATAGTATAGTATATTTGACAGTTATGGCCTAGCAAAGCTAATAACACAACGCTAATTTATTGTATCTTATATGCTTGACAATGTCACTACAATACAACATGTAGAGTTTAATCTTGCATGTCTGTTTGTACAGGCTTGATGAATGAATAGAGCCTTTATTATCTGCAAACAAAAATGTAGATGCAACTGCTCTGAGCTTTTGCATTTATTTGAAGATTGTACAGTGGGTATGGTCTTCCTAAAAAGCACATTTGCTTTTATTTGAAACTAATTCAAAGACATATTCTTTCCCCTTTTTCTGTGTATTTTTGACTTCGTCTATGATATGTGAAAACTTTCCCTAAGCCCTCACTAGTCTCTTGTAGCATTTGTTATACCACTGCTCAACCTGGATTTAAAAAGACCGGATCAACCTAACCCCTTCAGAATTTACCCTGAGGGAAACACTAAACAGTGAGGGAAAATCAACACAAAACAGTGAGTCACAGCCTGGTAACTTGCCTAACACCTAAGCCCTGTCTCAACACTGTAACACAAACAAGCATGGCTCCTCTTCAGCACACTGAGCCACGAATAGAAAATGTTTTTGCGGTGGCTCTGTCACGACTACACTCATCGAGTGTCCCTTACAGTGTGCCTTTGTTGCGGCTTGAATAGCAAAAATGACCTCATGAAACAAAAGCAAGATAACATTAGAAATGGGCCACATATTAGTCAGAGCACTCATGCTGGAATAGGTCATACATGTATTTGTTTTTTCATTCCCAACACAGACACAGACAGAAACACAGACTGAAGCATGTGTTCATATTCTACAATACAAAAGCAGTTACAGACACATGAATACAAATAAGCACATCCTCAGCACATACTGTGTGCCTCTTTTCAGAGGAACCAACTTGCACAAAAAAACACACAAGAAACACACACACACACACACACATACACAGTCACACACACCCCAGGGCTGTTAAAGTGGCTGGGCATGACAGATCACGCTGCCTCTCCAGTATTACGTCGTGTTACGATTAATAATGCATGTTTCCTGACACCTTAATTACTTCTGTCCACACCCTATCCACACACAAATACACACATACAAACCTTCAGTCAGCATCAGCTAATGTCACATCAACACACACACACTCTCGCTGTGGAGGGTACACATCAACAGCATCCATAACACTGGAAGAGGTACCTGAAGTAACTGCAATTGTGTGTTTGTGCCTGGACACACACAGCAGGACGTGCAGTTCACTCGGCTATCACGCAGCCATAGTGATCCGGCCACACTGACTCAGCGCTCACTGAAATGTTCAGCATTGAAGACAATACCTGTTTCCTGCAGGTCTGACTGACTGGGTTAAATTTGGTGCAGTGAATCACCATTCAACAAAATTGTGCATGACTGTAATCTCAATGGGGACTTATGACCTGAAGGCTGACATCTACAGTAAAGATCTTTAAACTAATGAGGAGTATAATGAACCTTTCACTAAATGGTTACTTCTGCAGGTCCAGGAACCACCAGGGAGCCCATTGTTGTACTTAAAGATTCCAAACCAAGAGCAAAAGCAGGAAGAACACATTGATGGGAAGTGTTGCTATTAACGTAGCCCTATAAATATCAATACATGCAGATCATTTCAGATTTATTGGGCAAAGTTTTGAGATAGGTCTGGTTATATTTAAAACTAGTTTGTATGGCGTGTCATCAGACTGCATCTGAAGGCAAAAGAGTTTATAGCTGTTCCGAATGGCCACACTCAAAGGCGAGGTGAAAAGCAAGGGGGCGAGATGTGACAATTGTTTAAATATGGGGATAACAATACACACTTCACAAAATCTCTCGTCAGAGGCTCTCCTTCATAGCATTGCACTTGTTTGTACATACGGTATGAAAAGGGACAGAGGTAATTGCGTGAAGAAACACAAATTAGAGCTTCAAATCCTCCATTGTTTCTCACCTCTGCACACTTGGCCAGAGTGGGTGTGAATGAAGGATTGTCGGTTTTGGAAAAGTTACAAAACTGATCAGATGCAGCCCTTCCAATTTTGATATCAAGGTGTAGGGGGAGGGGGGTTTTGGAGACTTCTTTGGTCATCAGGATACATCTTTTTGTTGGAGACTCTTTGCCTCCTGAGGAAGAAAGTACTAAAAAACTTTTCACAGTAAAGTCTGCCGATTATCGGGTAAGTGACAGGAGTCAGAGCAATAGAGATCTCAAATTAACATTTGTACATAGTTAGATATGACGTATACTGTAAGTAGGAAAATATTTTAGATTATTTTCTAATTTGAGTGAACTGCTCGTTAAAGATTTGGGGAGAGCTGCACAGCTAGATAATGCACTGAGGATTTGCTTTCAAAGTGTTCAACAGACCACAGGATAAAATGTCTTCCAAAGAGTTATCAAATATTTTAACAAGTTCTGGATCAACAGTTTCAAGATTTTCAACAGTTGAAGACGGTTTTGAGAAATAATTTGCCCCATTTTGGTCTACTATCTCCCCTTAATTAGAAAGCTGTACCATCATGATTCACCAGGGACAAACGTCTATGAATGAATTCCTTTGAAAGACGTTGCTGCCTGTTTCAATAACATCATGTGTACTCCTTTATGATGACATTCTGCCGCTGAAACTCAAACATAAACTTCATGAATGTTAACCCACATTTCCAACATCCTTCAAAACTGATGAAACGCCAAGAAACGCAGGGCCTAATTTTAAGCAGCCACAGAGTTTGCAGTTAATGGAGCAACGCTCGGCTTTCATCTTTCTCCCGTGAGTTATAGTGCAATCATATCATTAAAAGCTCTGCGTTAGGTAATTTGTGAAGAGTGACAGGTTGTTGTTGCTGGCTGAATAGTAAGCGTGTATGTGTACACACAAACACTTTCTTGTCTTTTCCTCCTCGCTTCCTCTTTCTCCCGCTGGCCTAGCCCTGGTTCAGGCAGTGTGTTCCAATGCGTGGGAAATAATTGGTCATCCCTTTCATCATGGGATTATGAGAATAAATCTCCTTTTGGAGCGGAGCAGCGCTAACAGTCATTGAAATCCTGTTACATGGGGTATTATCCTGCAATTAATTGCTTTTTCCAAATGCTAAGCTCTTCTCTCCCTCTCGTGTTGGTACACTTTGATAAATTTACTACTGGTTGACTCACTCTGGAAAGAGGTTGGGGGTTATGGGACTTGTCGTGGGGATTGGTAACAAAAAAGAGTTTTTTTCTCTGTAGATCTGTCTCCCTCTCTCGCTAGAAGTGTCATTATGATGATCCAACCTCTTGTGTTTTGGCTGGAAGATGTACTTTGTGTCCTCGCTTACTGAAATGAAGAGGGACTGAGGATCTGCTCACTCAGAATATAATTTAGTGTAGGTATGTCAACAGTAGATGCCCCTTTTGAACAGCAGCTGTAACTATCTTCCATCAAACAGCACAGAGGAGATTAATGTCGGAGGACACTTTGATGTGCCATACTCTAAGGCTCTGTTTGTGAAAGAATACTTTTAACGGCGCAGATGAAGTAAATCAAAGTGAGACACTGGGGGAATTGTGTGATAGAGAATATTAAGACGAGAACTGAAAAAACAAACAAGAAAAACTGATTAGGCATTATAAGCCATGCTAGCGACATCCTTATGTTCCCAGGGTTCAATGTTCCCAGCATAGGTGTTTATATTAAGAGCATATTGAGCTGGGGAACATAGAACCTTGGTAGCATAGAAACACTCTATGGCTCTATTTAACAACATTTGATTCCATGATTTTGTACAGATATGCCTGGTTCCCAGGCAATGACTTTGGTGATGCCCTGACTTTAGAGCCCCACCACGAGGTTGACCTCTTAGGTTACAAGTGGATGGTCTTGACAACTATTTGATGGATTCACATTACATTTTTACGCAGACATTCACACAGGACGTCCTGCATCCTCTTGCTCAGTCACTCTCTTATTCACTTATTAGCTTCCTACGTCAATGTCCTCTTCTGTCTCTTCGCCTCTGCCATCTGCTGCTGAGTCTGGTTATGTTGTCCGCTCACTTGGCTCCGGCACGACACCAGCACCGCTCTCCACCAGCAGCAGCCTAATATTGCTTGAAACTTGGATGGCAAGCTAGCCAACAAAGCTAGACAGCAACCGACGCAAGAGCACTTACAGTAACCTTACCAGCGTAGAAGTGTCTAATCTAACCATTAGTATGTTTGCTAACATAACACATCTAAACCTCTGTCTGTGAAACATCTGGCTGATTTTGCTCGAGTCGACACAAGACACAGCAAGTCAGCCAATAAAGTTATTACTGACCAATCTAACAGCAACAAGGCCAGCTCGGCATCTGTCCTTCTAATGAGTAAAAGTCAGTCGGATATTTACTCTTGTCTGGTGTCTTGCTCATCACTCTCTTTTTCTCTTAGTCGCTTCCTCCGACATCTTCTTCGATCTCTTCACATCCTCAGCGATCAAAGCTGCTGGACTGATCATTCACTCTTTGATCTAACATCTTTCTCCCTTACCTTCCTACTGTCTAAAAAATGTAAATCGTCACTTACAATACTTCACAAATAATAAAATCTATTTTCATCAGCTGAGCGATAGATGACAACCACTTCTTGTTTACTTTTCTCAATGGGTCTTTTCTCATTCCAGTGAGGGTGACATCATGGGATCAACCAGGCTGAGCGGAGACAGCTTGAGTAACCTCTGTGATGGGCTGGTGACAGTATGGTGTTGACGTGTGTGTGTGTGTGTGTGTGTGTGTGTGTGTGTGTGTGTGTGGGTTGTGGCCACAGCGTGCACACACACACACACACACACACAATTGCCATTCACTTCCCATTAGCAACAGGAAACCCCTTGAGTCATCCTGGAGTGGAGTTCTGAGTGTAAGGCAAACTATTTCAGTGAAATCATGTGTTGATGAGTGACGGATAAAGACGAAGTTATGAAATTATGTTCTTAGGACATGAAGGGAAGTGAGCTGATCTTTTCAAGTGAAATTCTACTGATGAAGGACTGAGGAGGATAGGTGGTATTTGATGAATTTCCAGTGAAATTGTGTTATTTCATAAAGAGAACTACATAACTACTAAACAATATACTTTTTCACTTTGAATTGAATGGGTAAAATTGCATTTCCTCATTCTTGTAGCACAATGGAATACTTCTTTACAAAGTTAGAAAGTTAAAAACATCATAGAGCATCTTAAAAGTGGCCTTGAAAGGATGGTGGTTTCATTTTTAGCCTGCTTTATATCAGAGCTTGGAACATACAAGTCTAGGCTCTTTGAATGTACAACATTTGTCTGGTATTATTGTTTGTTTTGTCTATATTTCTGAGGGTCACAATGGGAATTAATACATTGTGTTGTTATCTTTGTAACTACTGCAGTGCCGCGCAACAGTACAGAATAATTTCAGTCATCCAATATAATCCATTAACTGATCAAAGTGGCCATTTCAATTAAATCATGTGTTCGTGATATTAATAGAGGCTGCTATTGTTTACTTTTTCTTTTTGATGATCTAGCTCAAGTTCCTATTCCTATTAAATTTGAGTGCAGTCGCTGTAGTTCCCTTTGGTCTGCAAAATGAATATAATGTTTCCCTTCGTCACTCATTTTACAGTAATTATGGTCTCCAGATAAGAGAAGTAAAATTTATCATTTCCGTACATATCAGGAGTGAGTAGTTAAAAAAGCATTTAGAGGATCAATTTCTGCATGTTAAATCTACATTAAACATGATGGAACATCTAGTGTTGCGTTTCACCTTGTTCATCTTGTTGTCATTTTGAAGCATAAAGATCATCAACCAACCAGGTAATGTGATCATGAACATATTATTCATACCACAGATAAGTTTAACAGCACTGGCGACGTCAGTCAACATTTGTCAACAGAAGACTATTAGATATTCTTCTGGTTAAAATAATAAAGGGAGCATCTCCACCCGCAGAAAATGCATTGTGATCCCTGTGTCACCACATTCCACCATTATTCATTACACAACATTTCGGTTCAGTTTCAGTTTTAAATTGTATTTTCTTTCTTGGGTTAAAATGAAGGTCAGTTCTATGAAACAGCTAGGAGCTTTTAGGACGGCCACTTCATGTGAACACAATACTAACAGTAGATGAAGAATTTTATTTTTAGCTAAAACTTTACAACTTCTCAGAAGACCTTTAGGGAAGTCTTTGTGCTGAGTATGTGCAAACATGACAACTCCCCCTATGTGAGAACAAATGTTTTCTATGGGGAACAATGTGTAGGTGTGTGTTCCCATGTCAAAACAATTAGTGGTCATGTGCTGTAAAATCTGAGCACAACATATTGTGAAGATTGAAAGTATGTATTAAACTGCCAAGTACCGCGTCTCTCTAATCTAACCAAGCCTGACTCAACCTAACAGATCAAAGAAACAATGATGGACAGATTGGGATAACTAGCAAAGGAAGGCAGAATGTTTTGGCCAGACTACAGTCTGGAGTCCATCCACATGAAACAATCCCCATCTCAGCTCCTGGTTTGATTGATTGTCCTTGAGGTCAGCCAGGGTTGTGAAAATATAGAGTAGAGATAGTTATAGCGGGCTGATGACTAATTTTGGATGAGACCTCCACCCTGGAGTTCATTCAGTTCACAGTGTCTACAAGCTTATGGCAAAATGTACAGAAGAGAGAAGAATGGTTATAAAAAGTTATATTAGACCTCTTTTTGTTCTAAAGGCAGAATTTACACCCAGACTGAATAGAAATTTAATATTTTTATTGCTAGCATACAGTTGAATATCCAGTGGCCCACTTCTATCTCCCACACTCTAATTCTACATTCATAGAACATTGTCAGCTGTCCAAAGACACAATGGTAATGGCAGGCAACCAGACATTCACAGAAAACAAGTTTCTACTTTACAAAATTCATAAAAGAAAAAAAGTGATAGCAGTCAGTATTATACCAATAGAGGAAGATGATGGACTTGTAAAAAGACTACTGTTGCATACAGTGCCATTACTTCCTTCTTTCCTCAAGTGACGTTTTTCAGATGCCAAGAAAAGGGGTCAGCTGTAATTACAATAATTACCATATTTGCCATAGTTTTGCTCACCAGTTATGAAAATGTTGATTGTGTGTCTTTGCAGAGATGTGAGGTCAGAGATGAGGTACATTTTGCATAGTATTTTCCTACATTCATCTTCCAGTACACATCTTCAAGAGAATCATTAATCAATTACTTTCATGTCAAGTTGCAAGTCCTATTGTTCACAACTACCTGCACATCTGACTCGAGTTCTAGTCTCAAGTCTGCAGCTCTGTTCAGAGCAGCTCAAATGAAGAATAATTAACAGTACGATGCGCTGGCTGTCAGCAAGATCAGATTGAACTATTCTCAGAGCTGATCAATTCCCAGCCTCTCGTCACCGCTGCTGGTGGTGAGTGACTCAGCTAATTATAACAAGGGAGAGCATGCCCTGAATACTGTTTTCTCTTCTAGCTCACTGGCAGGGGGATGCAGCCACACTCCTACACAGGCACCATATACACACACATAACACACACCCCCATTCAGTATGAGGTACACATTGGCTTACCAGCTATATAATGCTACAACCTGCACATAAAGGATCTTGCATAAGAGTAACGTACAACCTAAACATGTAGTATGGTGTGACCTTGTGTAATGATTCCAACATAAACTATGAATTACATTGGAACAAACTGTCATGTCTCACACACACACACGCAAACACTGTGTGTATATCATAGTCCACACAAACAAGTCACTGTTTCCACTGTATACCGAAACAATGCGTCTCACATAAACAAGCGACATACATGCATCATCACTATGATGGACTATTGTCAGGTAACAATAAACCATTTACCTTGCTCTGCCAGCCCATTCCCACAGTGACTGTTCATCCTGCTTTTTGAACTGGACAGAGTGAGAGGAAACCTGTTCCTGTGCCTGCTCGACGGCATGACAAACACACTTGCTCACAGAGATGCATATACATCACTCAGTTGGTGAGTCACCTTATTCATAATACGACCACTGCAAAAAGAAAGAATGTGAGGCCTAAAAATAACAAGCCATCATTCCTTTGAGATGTGCAGCTCATCCATATTTGGACGACCTGCAGAGACACGTTCACATGACCTTTTTGAGTCAAGCTGAGCCGAGCTGCTGCGACCTGGTTAAGTGTGTGACCTCTTGTGGAAGGAACTGTGTTGGAAATGTGAAAAGAAATGGTTCGGAACGGCATGCTTCTGTTTGGCAGGAGGGGTCGTGCAAAAGAGGCCAGCTGGTGCTCTGTGCTTTAGTGAACGCTCAGTGAGCCTCTACTGCAGCCACTCTTGTGCATGCTTGTTCAACATAAAGCAGTGGAAAAAGAGAACCCTTGCGCAACACACACACGGTCACGCGTGTGTGTGTGTGTACACACCGTGACAAACACACACAAACATGCACATTTGTTATTACCTCACACCATCAGCTCAACTGCAACACTCATCATCACAGCAATGTATTTCAGACTGACTATATACTGTACTTCACCCTTCAATTCTGGTTCTTACATTCTTAAGTAACAGTTCATAGTTCACTGATTATCCTTTTTTTTTTCAAGAATATTGCATAATTTTCACACAGATTGCACAGCACTGACTTGCTTGCTTGTGGTATTTGGGTATACAAGTAGTTTTAACCTGGGATCAGTGTCTCTGGGAGCCCAGCTGCTATGATGTTGTCTACAGAGTCGCGCTGGCATATTTTATGTGAATGCTTATAGCCAAGCACCATGAAGGCTTTATGGGGGTGAGTCATATCCACATAACAAACAGGCTCAGCATGGGAAAATATCATGGCGATGTTAAAGCTAGAGTTAAGGCTCATACAGTGAAGCTTTGTACTGGCTAGTTCGCACTAGAGGCACAACATTTGGAGAGCAAACACTTCAGGTGCCATACAGGAGGTCTGCGGAGAGACTGTTGCAGCTGGTAATAAATGGCAATAAGAGCGGAACGTTAAGGAACAACTGAGTCAGAGAGAGAGTTTTAAAGATCGTTAATTATTGTCCAAAGCATGTGCAAGCTGGGTGAGGCAGCCGTGATAAGTAGCAGATGATTTCTTCATTCCTCTCACATGCTCAGGTTTTTTTTTCAGTATCAGCAAAATCAGGAATTTCGAGATTCATGACACCATGACAGGCGCACGCGCGCACACACAAATAACATTAATGTTTGCACCTTAGGCCTATAGTTTCTGTGAAAGGTGATACAGCAGGCAGAGCTGAGCTAGAGTCGGTGCCGTTGATTGCTCAATGGTTGTGTCACCAGGAGGCTGGACTGGTCGGGTGGAGTGTTTGAGCTCTGAGCTCAACATCACCGGAGCTCACTCACTCTCTGCCTCTGTGAGTGTGAGGCGGTCTCTCTTTTTCTCTCTCTCCCTTTCTTTCTTTCTCATCTCTCTCCCAGTCGGGACTGTAAGGGATTTTTTTACCAAAAGTACACAGACCTCAGAGCCACGGGCATTCACTCTCCAAAAGGACGTGGGTTGGATTATTACCACACACACAAAAAAAACGCGCTGTCACTGAATCAACTGAAGTTTCATTTATATCTCAGCTACAATGAGTCTCACACGGAGGAATGGAGCGCACAGTTTGTAGTTTATTTTAACCATCAAAGGACGCGTCCAAAACAAGTCGGGGTCTCGTTTTTGTTTTCACGGACAATCAATCTATCAGGATGAACTTGCAGTGGAGCAGCCCGGCACCCTGCATCCGCACCGGGAGAGTCGCGCACAAGCGGCTGGACTCAGATGATCAGCCGCCGGCCAAATGCGCCAGGCTGAGCGCAGAGGCGGGGGACACACAGGGACTCCTCGGTACTTCTCCCGGGTCCCCGGTCAGCCCCGTCTCAACCCCTATCCCGGCAACCCACCAGGGGCCATCCAGGATAGGACCGTTTCTGCTTCTACCTCTGGCGGACCGGGAGAGCGTGCACAGCGCGATGAACACCGACACCGGCGATGAGCTACTGTGCAAGGTATGCGCAATCCCGTCATTGCGCAATTTCTTTGAATGAATGGTGTTTCAAGACACCGCGTTGCTCAATAGCCTGTCTGACATGTCATCAGTATTTAGCCGACCAAATGTCATTCTCACGCAAAGTGTGTCACACTGGCAGTGTTGCTTCATGATTTTTAAATCCTGAACTATGCCAGGCTCTATGATTGATTAAAATCTGTTTATAAATAGGTCTACGTGAGAGACTAGGCAACCCCATAGCCTGTGCTGTGTTGTGGAAATGCAGTCCACCTACCATCGGCACTATGGCTTCACACTCTGTCAACTGGGCTCATTTGCATACACGTCACTGCAATCCGCCACGCCGTGGCACACAAAAATGAAAACATGTGAGACAAAGAAGGACTATCATGATAAGGATCTGCTCTGATAAGGACAGGGCCCTCCTATGTTCCAGACCCATGTGTTTATTGTGCGTGATAGACCTGCAGGCGTTTGGCTTTGTTGATTAATAAAGTTAATCGCGTCATGCTTTGGTGATTCATTTGTCACGCTCATGCAAAAACAGTGTATTGAGCTGGAATCAAAGCATATCCTAAGCCTTTTTTTAACTCTCTGCCAAATTTGCATGGTTGTTTCCTCTGATGATCATTAAGAACACACTGACCCATTGCATCCTCCCCCTCTCACATTCTCTCTCTCTGCCTATCTCCCTTCCTAATTTCCATCCTGTCTCCCTCTCCTCTTCTTCTACTCTCCTCTCTCTCCCCAGGTCTTTGATATGGGGGTGTACCAGGAAAAGATCAGAGCCTACGGGATCCTGCCAGCCCACAAGAATGTGGCCAGCATCAGGGACATCATCCTTGGTGAGCGTAAGGCCTATGTGTTCCTGGACAAGGACTTTGGGGACATGCACACCTTGGTGAAGAGCTGTCGCAGGCTGGATGAGGAGCACACCTGCAGACTCTTCCGTCAGGTGGCTCTGGCTGTGGCACACTGCCACCAGGCTGGCATCGTGCTGGGTGACCTCAAACTGCGAAAGTTTGTCTTCGCTGATGAAAAAAGGTGAGACGTGCATCCCTTTTAGCACTTTCAAGGTAAACAGATCTCGGTGCTCAGTGTCAGATGACACCTTGTTTAACCATCCACCCGTTCAGCATCCTTAAAAACAATTCTCAATTTCACCGAGTTCTAATAGTATCAAGTAACTTTATTTGGATGCTCTCAGACTTAAATACATGCAGTGTATTGGGATGTGCCAGTGAAGGCACAGAGAAAACATGGCAGCAGCTGATACACACAGGCCATTTGTGCAGATAGGGATGTGGGCACAGATAGAGTAGGAGGTTCTGTACTTGTGGAGGCAGACTGCATTGCTTCCCAGATTTTCGCCCTCTCTGTCTGTCTCCCTTTCTCGCTCTCGATGTGTCTCTTTGTATGCGGGTTGTGCGTTTGTTTTGCATGCGTGTGTGTATGTGCATGTGTGAATGTAGTGGGTGGTAGCTTGGCAGAACTGCTAGACGAGGCTGTTGAATGAGACAATCATCCCCTTCTGCGTTCTGTATCTTAGAATGTATTTATTACTCATTATTTATTAATACATTACATCATAACTATGCTGCAGAATAAGCGAGGCTCCCAACAAGGATTCATTCAAATACACTTCCATCCATGAAGGAGTAGTTCAAAGCGCTTTGCTTTGAACTGGCTCCCACACACTCCCCCACACAAACACAAATTCCTTAATGTCTGCATCTCTCTCAGTGCTGCATTCTGTTCAGTAAGATACACAAAACCCTGCTTACAAAACTATTTGTCGCCTCTTTGCCCTTGCGTCACTCTCTTTCCTGTAAGCTACACAACCCCCCCCCCCCCCCCCCCCCCGGCTTTCTGAAGCCCTTTTTCGTGGAGACTTTTCAACAGTAACATTCTCCAGCCATGACCTCTGGTTTTGCAGGGTCAAACTGGATGAATGAGAGCAGACAGCCAGTGAGAGAAGTTGAAGTTGGTTGTTTCCCTCTGAAAGCTATACGGCTGCAGAGCGATGAATCACAGTATATATGTGAAGAGGGGGGGCTGCGTAGCTCATTTTCTTTCTTTCTGTGTGTGTGTGCGTGTGTGCATACATGCATGTTTGTATATGTGCTGATTAAACATTCAGAGCTGTAAAGCTCTGGTCCCTCAAATGCCTTTTTGTTATCTGGGTGGCAACATTGCAACATTAATGCTGGTAGACTGACCCACTTGACCCTGAAGTTGTGGGTGACATCTTGTTTCCTAACACTAACTTCTCTTTACTCTTTGGCTGGTGTCATTGTGTAGGGCCACCAAATGATTTTACTGTGATGTGACGGGAAATACAAAGCAGCAGATTTTTGCTGATAGCATTAGATAGTTGTGTGAAGGTGTGTGTATCACGGAATTTGGCTTTTCATTTGCCGAAAATCATTTTTCCACACCCTGAGTTTGCTGCCTCTGTCCAGTCTCTGAGAAGTCTGCTTGAAATGTTGTGATTCTGCATCACCTCATTTATTCCGTCAAACATTCTTCTAAATTCACAATCAGGCATCTTTTAAACCCCAACAATCACGCCGTGATGCAATGTCCTGGCCAACAATGCAACACTCAAGCCAGAGCCAGAGAAAGTCACAACAATTTGACAAATGCTATCTGCATTCACACACACAGACGCGCGCACACACACACACACACAGTGCAGATGGAAAAGACAGTTTAGGGAAGGTGACTAGCACTATGAAGCATGCAGAGCTTCACTGCTGGGCCAGCCTTCCCGTGCGTCACTGATGTGGCAACAGCCATTTGAGGGTAATTATGGGATGGCTGGCGCCACAAGTGTGGGACCCAGGTGCAGATAGCCTCGGCTCAAGAAAGAGAGCGAAAGAGAGATATGTACTCTCAACAGCAGGATGAGTCACTCTCTCCACCCCTCTAACTCTCTCTGTTCTGTTTCCTTTTCTGTCTCCAGCTCTTCGTTCTCCTCTCCTGACTTGTCTCCGCCACTATCTTGGTGTTTAAATATCTGTTGCTTTCTATCTTGGTCCTTCTAGTTGTCATTCTTTTCATCCTCTCTCTGGCGGTCTGTCTCTCTCTGCTGCAGTCACTCTGTCTGACAACTGAAGTGTCTCACGGACTCGACCCTCTGAACGTGAGAGAAAACAGCACACTTCTTATGAGTGTTTGTGCATTTGACTTGATAAAACCTCAATCACCGTGTTAGTCTTGGGGGCCAATCTCCAGAGGCACAAATTAATTCTTAATTAAAAACATAGCAGGCCTGTTGCTGGAGAAAATGAATCACTGTTGAAATCCTTTAGTAATATTTTTCTGCCGTTGGAAACAGCAAAAGTTTGCCATCATGCTTTTTATCTTTGTCCCATCAATAATTTTTTTAGAGCGTTTCAGTGGTAAATGTCTCATTCTACAAATAAACTCTCACATTTGCTCTGATGCTGGACTAAATGTATGTCCTGTCATTAACATGGCTAAATTTAGGATTGTGTGTGTGAGTAGGGGAGGAGGAGGTTGCAGGAGTTTCATATTTATATTTCATATTTATATGTGTTTATATGAGCATGTGTGTGCTGGGAAGCTTTGCTTAGGCAGCTATGCTTCTCAGGATTCACTGTTGTGCACTTCATAGGTCATAGTAAGTTCACTGGTGTCTGGTGTGTGTGTGTGTGTGTGTGTGTGTGTGTGTGTGTGTGTGTGTGTGTGTGTCCGTCCATCTATTTGTCTGCCGCACAGCTTAAGGCTAAAGGAAGGATGCTTGTTTTTCCATGATGCCATCAGTGACTTACATTTAACAGATCTCTAAGATGTTTGACAGTGTTTAACAAAGCCACTGTTAGAAATAGACTCACATGCATGCGCGCACACACGAACACACACACACACACAGTGTTGTACTAGATCAAGGAGCGACTTGAGCTTTAAATATTTTTGTACATGGGAACGCCGAGAACATAACTTTCCAACAACAGTGTGACAGCAAAAAAATATTCTACTGACATGTGGTTTTGGATGGGGGGGGGGGTGAAGTTATTAGGTTTCACCACAATGTGAAATGTTGCTTTCCATGTAAGATATTAGATACCGTCACATCTCAGTCAGCGCTTACCCAATTTACAGTGCAACTAAAGCACTCATCAATACCTGCAGTTATAGAAAGGGGATTCTCACATGTTTTTTTGAATAATAGCTGCTATGTACTAAAACAAAACATGTTGTCTAAGCCATTAAAGATCTTTTAAAATGTCCTGACCTAATTTTGACTTTTTCTTCATAGGACACAAGTGAGACTTGAAAGCCTCGAGGACTGTCGTGTACTAGAAGACCCTAACGACGACTCCATGTCAGACACCCACGGCTGTCCCGCCTACGTCAGCCCAGAGATCCTCAGCAGCTCTGCACCTTACTCTGGCAAGATGGCCGACATGTGGAGCCTGGGGGTCATGCTGTACACCATGCTGGTTGGTCGCTACCCCTTCCATGACCCAGACCCGGCCACACTGTTTTCCAAAATCCGCAGAGGCCAGTGCTGTTTGCCAGAGGGCTTGTCGCCCAAGGCCAAGTGTCTGCTCCAGAGCCTGCTGAGGAAAGAACCCTGGGAGAGACTCACAGCGACTGAGCTGTTCACTCACCCGTGGTTCCACCGGCCGCCCTCATCGCGGGAAGTGGTGCTGGGTGAACAGGAAGTGACCTCGGCGGAACAGATGGTGCCATCGTTTGACGTGGAAGAGGATGATGATCTGTTCTGCTGACGGACTCGATTTAGCTGAGTCTGGCTGAGGGACCAAAACAAAAATTGCTACGAGGGACTCGTTGTTGTTTTTTACATTGGCACTTTTTAGAAACCTATTTGTGTACTGTTGAGTGTACATACACCCTCAAGCTTTCTACAAAAACTTACTGTACTGTATTTTGTTGTTGTAAGTGCGTTACTTGCTAAGGGCATTGTTCACAATGATCGTCATTGTGTTTCTATATGTGCGTTTTTGAAATGATTTGGTGCTAAAAGAAATAGGACTCCGGAATTGCCAGGTAATATTAACAAAATGAACTCTGCAGGTTTCTTTGACTATATCCCAGAACATTAACCCATGGCAAACAATAGTCACCAATGCTTGCTCTCAGCCTGGACTCACAAGACAACATTAGATGAATCGCGAACGGGAGGCGAGGAGAGCGGGATGTTGTTCCTCTCACTCTCTGACCAATCTGGAGGCCTCAACGGCTGACTCACCGACCGGCTCGAGGAAGGCCTAGTGCAAGCTTGATGTCTCGCAGCAGGCGGTGTCATAGAGTGAGAAAGATGGTTAGCAGAGGACTGATGTGTCACACTCAGCGGGGACGCTGCAAAGGTGTTTCACTGCCAATCTGGCAATGTCTCAGCAAATGGAGAGCATTTACAAATCTCACACCATGCACAGAAGGTTGAGAAAGGCAGGGTGTTATTGATGTAAGACTCACAGAAAAGTGGGCAGAGTTTGTCTCTCATACACACACACACACACTCAACAATAAGCAGTGGCACTGGGCTAACACAAGTCTTTGTATATGGCTAACAGAGAAAGGTACATCTCAAAAACGTTCTCATTTTGAACAGTTAAAACTGAAACAGTTACCTTTTTAAAACATGCTCAAAGCTGAATATGTCATATAAGGGTGGAAGTGTCTGACCCTGCAAATTTTACTCAATCTGTTCGGCAATGCTGTGCGTGCAATTAGCCACAGCTAAACCTAACACTAATTCTTCTACTTTAAAATGAAATGCTGGAAGGAACTCGGTTTTAAACACTTGGTCACATGTCTTTGCAGCAACAGAGATGGTTGATTCATACACCTGAAGACGAGCTACAGTAGAACTTACGTGGACAAATTTTTTTAAAAATCCACAGAGAATTCAGATGGTACTTCCTACTGACTCAATATGAATTATCTCCCAATTCAACAATGCTTGTATTTTTTAAGAAATGTCTTACGGAACCCATTACAGAAAAATGAAGACTTTCTCAGTTGAGCAGTTAAACCTGTTTTGTTAATTTCTGTTGGAACATTATGTCAAGCTGTGTTGCTTTAACAAAGCTGAGTTGTGCTGAGTGTTGCCCCCGTATCACTGTGTTTCATAAACTGAATGGCTCTGAATCAGTCGCAGTCAGGCGATATTCGATGTTGGTTGTCTGATGATGACTCAACACTCGAGTGTGTCTGTAGAGAATGGTCCTGACCTTGGCTGGAAGAATCTGTTCTGACTGTTTCACCTCTTTAATGGTACTTTTTTCATTCTTTCTTTTTATTTTTTATTTTACTGGATGGAGTCATCATAGTTAGTGGCATTATGTACCACATCTACCACGTTCTAAAAGATATTTTATCTTGGATCATGACATGCGGATATAGCGCTTCAGTGACGTTTAGTCTTACTGTAGGTCTGCAGCCAACTATTTCATTCTGGCACAATTATTTTGACAACGGTACTAAATCTGGCATATCTGAGAAGCGCTGTGCATTCAATTTTTGGGTCACACAGTCGGCGAATAAAACGTCTGTTGCGGATCTTTAATTATTTTCTCTCATCTCATCTCAGCTTGAGATGCCAGATGGGAAAAGACTTGTGACAATCTGAATTGTTCCTCACAGAAAAGTAATTTAATAAATTGATTTATGGTTTTGTTTCTAGTACATACATGTAGAGTGAGTCACACATTCATGTGACATGTAGAGTAAACTGACACGGGTGCACAAACTTCATATTGCACTGTGAATTATGTATTTGTGACACAACCTATAGACTATTATTAGTCCAGACAGGTTACACAAGAGATATATTCATTGTACAAAAGATGTAAATATGTATATTTGAAATATGTGTGGAGATGTGTTGAATAAAGATCACATTTTTTTCATTATTTCAGTACTGCTGCTTGTTTTGTTTTTTCTCTCACACACACACACACACACACACACACACACACATACAAACACCTGCACATTACACAGCTCGACTGCATGCCTCGAAGGTGTTCCTGCAAGAGTTCTTTCCACGCAGCTCTTCATCACCGTGAGAGAAAACAATACATTTTCTCATTTTCCTCAGCCCTTTCAATTTCATCCTTGCAAGGGAAATAACTCTCCCTCCCTCTTCATCCCTGCCTCTAACCGTTTACTTTTCTCTGACCTTTGCGTAATGTAACATTTAACTCCTCAAACACACAAATGTCAATAGCGGGTCAGTGTCTTTTCCTGGAATACACAAGGGGGAGCTTATACGCCACTCTTGTTCTTTTTTCCTCAGAACTTGTAGTCAACTCATCAAACATTGAACACCAGCACTATTTAAACTCAAATACACATATTATTTTTTTTATCTCATCCACTTCTGCTTGTGAGTCATTGTTTGACCTATAAGAGCTTGGCATGTCTCCACCGTCTGTGTGTTATGACTACCCCAGGCATGGCTGGCCAGGGCTTGCGTAAGCACTGTGTGCGTGTTCATGCGCATACCAGCCTGCATGCGTACATTTCTGTGTTTGTGTGTGTGTGTGTGTGTGTGTGTGAGCACAAGAGTCAGATTAGGAATCAGGTTAGCTGGAATGTCTCAGCTGCTGGGAAGCTGCCAAACCAACAATTGCCAGAGTCGGGCTCCTCCAGGAATGACAACAGGGCCCCCAAAACTAGTCATTTCAAGTAATGGATATCTAAAGAAATGTGTTTGTGTGTGTGTTTGTGGGCTTGTTTTACTGTGTGGGGTCCAACAGCCTTGAGGTGTCCAAATTTCTAAAAGTTTAAAGGACTGTTTTATGGTTAAGGTTTGGTTTTAGGGTTAGGGTTAGAATCTAGTTAAGGTTAGGGGTAGGGTAATGGTTAAGGTTAGGCATGTAGTTGTGATTGTTAAGTGTGTGTGTGTGTGTGTGAGTTTTTTTAAGAAGGGAGTTGGTTGTGGGAAGGTGTGTGAGGAAGTTGTATGTTTGTCATTCAGGGATGATTTAATGATAAGGAAATAGTTATCTAATTTGGAAAATAACGTATGTGTATTCCCCTTCTTCCTGCCAGTTAGATGAGATAATTGATACCACACTCTATAAGAAGATGGCAGGCAGTTAGTATGATAAAAACTGGACGGCTATGAGGGATAGAAGTAACAAAATTTAATTGATCTAAATGGAGGTTGTAAATGCATGGCAACTGAAAAATAGGATGTGAAATGAAAAACTGAGTGATAAATTATAAAGTGTTTGATTAATTTAAAGCTGATTTTATTTAAACAGTTGTGATATGATGTTTTCAGAACAGTTTCCCCCTTTTCCCAGTCTTTGTGCCTAGCTAAGCTAAGTTATTTGGCTACTTGAGATAGCCATACAGCAAGAGACTGAATAATCATATTTTCAGTGTAAACTCTATCCTTGCTTTTTATCCAGGATCATTAAAGTTCCCAACCACCTAAACCTTTAAATAACAGACAGTTCACAAACATCCTCATGACGTGTTCTCCCTCGTAGATGGATGTCACAGAAACCCGGTGTGTCATCTGATATTTCCTTGATCCTCCGGAACCTCATTTAATAAAATAAAAATAACAGAGGAGAGTCTTTGCTGGTATTTCAGGGGATGTTTCTAATGTTTGAAGGTAAAGATAAAATCAAAAAACAGTAATGCTACAGTCACATTTATTACAATATATCATTGAGGAATTCAAACTATTTAGGTGAAAACTATGTGGGTTGTTTTTGCCCTTCAACGTGGACCATACAGGAAAAGGGTGAAAGGTGAGCGTCACCCTGCCCTGTTTTTCCCTCATAAGCAACACAAGGAAGTGAAGAAGCAGATCTGAGATTTAGCAGTAAAGTACCTGGTTGAGTGTCCTCTCTAAGGTAATGTTAAGTATTTAGCTTCTTCCTGGAACTCTTTGGCACAGGCGAGCGCTCAACTGATGCAATGGAAACAGCCTCGTCTGTTTAAATGACTCTTTGACCTGATTTATTTCAAAACGCTGAAGGAATGTGAGTTATTGTGTTAATCATAGTTCAGCGAGGCGCTATAATTGTAATAAGGCTAGTATTTTATATTGGACATCTGAAATCACAAAGGCATACCTGGAATTCATTTGAATGAAGTTATGTTGTGATCTCTGCTGCCATCTTGTGGAGGTACATCAAACTGCAGCTTCGAGGCAGATAGCCTGCATGGCAGATGTCCATGTAGAGTAAACAATTATTATAGCCTACTAAAACACTTTTTATTTTTTGAGGAAAACTTGCTACCAGTTTTATGATAAGACATATGAGAATAACAGCTTATAACAATTCCAGACTTGATGGATAATCAGTATAGGCTAATTATTTTTAATACTTTCAATGAATAATTAGTAACAGCTTTAATTGCAGACCTTTTAATATAAGAAACAAGTGAAGAGGAGGTTTTGTGGCTCTGGTCTTACCTGTTTGGTGGCATCTGAAAGTTGCTGGACGTCCCCCAAGATCCATATCCTTCATATATTAAGAGTTTATCTTTTGTCATCCTGATTGTCATAGGCTAACTGTAATTTTACCATGATCCTGTCGGGCCTACACATGACATCTATTTCCTGTCCGTCCTGGGTGAGGGAACTCATCCCGATTCTCTGTTGCTCTTCTTGAGGTTTCTTACATTTTTCCCCCATTGAAAGGGGATTTTGGGGGAGAGTTTTTCCTTAAGTCTATCTGAATCTGAACAAAAGAAAATGTCTCAATGCTGAAATCAACCTTTTTAAAATGCTGAAGCAAAAAATAATTAAGAAAATAAATCAGTTACTTTAATAATAGATTTTTTAGATGAAATGCCAAACATTATCTGGTTCCATTTTAAATGTAAGGAATGGCTGCCTGTCTGTATGGCTACTATAAAATTAAATATCTTCTAGTTTTGGACTGTCGGCCAGACAAAAGACGGTCTGGGCCGAGTTCAGCCCCGACAAAACGTAGCAAAGGGTTAGGATTGCTTTGTTGCTATGAACGCCCTGTTGTGTAGGCTGCGCAAGCGCAGTGCACTTACCCGCTTTTTTGATACAGGAGTATCTATATACATATTGCTGCTCATTGAGTAACACCTGTGACACAGCCACCAAACCGGGGAAGGACGTTGCGCAACGTTGTACACAGTTTCGACCAAACATGTCGTTCAACCGGAAACCATACACACCAGTGCAAAATGTTCTGAGATTGCCCATGAAGTTGTCACTTCGGACTTGGAGTTTTCTTGTAAACAAACAAAATTCATGTTTATGCTCTGCGTTTCTCACCAAAACACACTGTGTTAATCATTAAGGTCTAACAAACATGTTGAATGCACGTCCTTCTTCATCAAACAAAGCCAATTCTTGTGAAAGTTTTGAAACCTGCATTGTTTACATCATAGACTGTATTAAAGAAAGGTTTACATCCATGTTTGCTAGTCTTCTACTTCACTGCCTTTGTTGGCACTTTTCTGCCCACCTGTCGATCAGTGAAACAGTGAGAATATGGAGGACTGATCCTGACAGATTAAGAAATGAATACATAAACAAATAAATGCTCAATAAATAATCTGATTAAATGCACAAAAAATAAAGTAACTAAATAAATGTAGGCAGTAATTCAATTATACAATGAGACATAAATGTATATATATTTTTTAATTAGCTTCTTTATTTATTCACTGTTATAATAATTACATTATTTATTTATTGTCCATTATCATCTTCAACTTTTTTATTAATTAGGCCTACTTCTTTTTTAAATGTATTTATTTATGTGTGTGTTTTATTATTTTTGTCTTTGTTTTATTCTTCCTTTGCATTTCTACCTACTATTTATTTCCCCTGGTATTTATTTCTGCCTCTCCCTTTTGGTGGACCAGTCAAATGGCAGAGGACTCTACCTGCATACAAGCTTGCTCCTCACACAGTCAGATGGCTTCCTTCAGTGAACTGAGGTGTATAGCAACTCTGTTTGAAGACAATACTACATGTGGACGCTCTGACAGACAGTGTTTCAGTTTGCGGCATGCACGGACACAGAACTGCAGTAAAGGGAGCCGTTGTTCGTGAGAAACACACAGTCAGCTAGTAGCAGCTAAATCTAGAGTGCACTTGTATCCGACCCTGT
The DNA here is from genome assembly GCF_021292245.1 of Micropterus dolomieu. Taxonomy (NCBI): domain Eukaryota; kingdom Metazoa; phylum Chordata; class Actinopteri; order Centrarchiformes; family Centrarchidae; genus Micropterus; species Micropterus dolomieu. The sequence continues at coordinate 16,153,691 of NC_060158.1, read as the reverse complement.
GGTAAATTCAGTTTGAACCAGTGCTTGAAGTGGGCCGGAACGCACTGGTACGTAGTACCGGCACCTCAACATTTTACTCTTTGGCATACCGGGACTTCTCTCAAGCTGCCGGTACTTTCCTCTGCCCTCTCTATATCAGGTTCTCTGGGCGCTACGTGACGCTCACCTATTCCCGTTCTGGCCTGCCTGCTAAACTCTGTTGGTGGAGAGAGACGAGGGAGAAGAGAAGATCGGGTGCCTTTCAAGCAGCCATGTAGCTCGTCAACGTGACTTGTCGTGAACCGACCAATCACAGCCTGGATGGGGCAGGACATTTAAAAATATTGACAGATAGGTGTCATTTACACTGACGATGCTGGAGACATGTGAGAATCAGAATGTCTCCATCACTTTTTGAACGCTTTTGTTAAAAATGTTCTGAAAAACTGCAATAAGAAATGTTGAATAATAAATGAAACAATGCACAATAAGAAAACATGCAATGCAACTGAAATATAGACTAAACAAATGTGCATTGTCCAAAAGCTGATTACTGCATTATATTCCAGTATATCGTTATATTTTGAATTGTCACACCTGTCACCTTAATTTTATTTCCCTTCATATAAATACATATAAGACATTTCCTCCATAAATTGGTACAGAAAATGTGTTCAGAATGCAGGAAATTAAGTGGTTAATGCGCAAAGTCATTCATGTTAATAATATATAATATTTACTAGTTTCACATGCAACATACTTTATCAAATTATGTCGGACTTTATGAAATTAGCACAAAAGAGATATGACACAACATCAAAATAAGGTGTTAACGCAACATATATACAGTATGAAAATAGGATTAATTGGATTATATTCACAGGAAGTATAAAACATACATGTTACATGTGTCCTTTAAAAGTGAAAAAAACACTAAAATGTTAGGAAAATTACTTTATTCTTTCATTTTGGTTTTCTGGGAAAACATTAAATAATTCCTGTTGATGACTAGTCTATCATATTTGAGTTCAGGGTAACTCTGACTACATAAAGATTTGAAATCAAGCATTTTCGGCTGGTTGTATTGTATTCAAATAGAGTTGCTAAACACTTTAATTCACTGAAGGAAGCCATCTGACTGTGTGAGGAGCAAGCTTGTTGATAAAATCAACCTCTGTGGTCTGACTGGTCCACCAATAGGCGAGAAGTTTTTCCCTTGAGACACAGACCCTCCTCATTTGCATAATAAGGCAGAAATACATAGAGAAATGTAAAAAGAGCAGACAGAAATAAATACCATTGGGGAAATAAATAGGGTAGAAAATGCAAAGGAAGAATAAAACAGACAAAAATATTAAAAAGCACACATAAATAAATACATTTAAAAAAGAAGTAATTAAAAAAAGTTGAAGATTATAATGGACAATAAATAAATAAGGTAATTAATACAAAGGTGAATAAATAAAGAAGCTAAGAGATATATACATTTATGTCTCATTGTATAATTTAATTACTGCCTACATTTATTTATTAACTTTATTTTTTTTGCCTTTAATAGGATGCTTATTTATTTATTGAGCATTTATATTTATTTATGTATTTATTTCTTAACAAAGGATCAGTCCTCCATATGAGAAACCCCTGGCAGGAATGTGTATGGTGTCACCCTGGACATCCAACAGAACTGGGACCCACTCATAGGTAGCTATAAACATTGCTTTGTCTACTACTAGTGGTCCAAAACTCCACATGGTGCCCTACTTTTAAACAAAAAAACTAATCAGCACATTAATCAGCATTGAAAACAATTGTTAGCTTCAGCCCTAGAATGGTCTATACTTTTCAAGCAAACATGGAATAACATCATCTCTCACCTTCCTCTGACAGCAAGAGTCTCCATTGGAGGTAAATAGGAGTCTTGAGTGTTGTCTGGTGTCAACAGGCTGTTATGCAGAGACAGGAGGGGAATAAAGATGATCCTCTGATGAGGTTATTTCAAGCAAAGTGGCCCCTCAGGGCTCTGTGTTATCATCGTGATTGTTTTCTCAATACATCAAATAAAGTGATACAGAAAAACCTTGTATGGATGTTAAAATATGTCAATGACATGACCCTGGGTGCACTAATTTTACAGCGTATGTTTATCTCGACTTCTCGGACTGGTGTAAATCCGATTCACCAACACCAAGGTTGTTCTTCTCAGTTTTTTAAAAATACATCAATACAATACAAAACTTTCATATGCCACTGTCACAGAAGTAAGGCACACGTTAAAGAAGGCTTAAGTTGACTTTATCTGGTGGATCAACACTATGATGGCCTCTTAGAACACACTATGACAACAAGTCCAGGAGAGGGCAGTGTTTTCAGGCACCTGGCCAGGTTGTTCATCTTTGTAATTATACTATCCTAACAGGTGGATCAGAGGTTATCCCTCTTGGATATGATGATATGGGATTTATAATTAATAACTGTGCCGAAGACAAGCAATGAGATGAAAGAGGATTTAATTTGTCTTTTTCACAGATCAACATGTACGGTAAGTGTTATTTGAACAGGAACAATGCTTCTGAAGAAATCTTCCTAACCAAAGCATATCTGATCACTGAGAATTTCATCATAATGCACCATTTGGCTGTCAGTGTTGCCTAAACAATAGGTAGCCTCATACTCATGCATTCCCACCCATATTTCCATCTGTGGCGAATAACATGAAATGACCTCAGATTTGGGTTTTGTGGGGTCTTAATAAACAACACCAGACTGAAATTGTTTAAATTGTTTGGTTGTAAAATTGTCCATCTGTCCGTGGAACTAATCGGGCTTTCCTGGCTTGAACTCCGACTGTTAAAGATGTTGCCAAATTAGCCAATCAGAGTCAAAACACCCATTGGCTCTTAGAAATTGTTCTAACACAGCAAATGTGAAACGTTTGAATTATTCTCAGTGGCAACTAAAAGCATTCTGCCAAGGCACAGAAACCTGGAGTGTAAGTCAAGGATGATTACTGTAATAACATCTACACATCTTATTGTACAATTTTATCTTATAGTTTCATGTCATAGTGTTTTATTTTTTATTTGATTGGCAGTTCCTCAGCTCAGCCTTGACGAAGACTTAAATGTCAGATGAGTTGAAGTTGTGTTTACTGTACCGGAATAGTTTGCACACACTGTATTACAAGTGAGCTCTATTGATTTTCTGTAAGATTTCACCTTGAGTGGAATATTTACTCTATAGAAACATTAAGGATTAAAGAGGGTTTTATTTTGGATTCACCCTTCATCTGTCATTCCTAACATACCAGGAGTCAATTTCATCTATCAAGTATAAACCCATACCGGCTTGGATTGAATAATATAAATCTCAAACTGTCTGCGTTACACAGGTCATTTCTCAGATATCAAAGGACATTGATTACAGAGCTTGTTTGATTAAAATAAATGTCTCTCCTGAAGGTAAAAGAGACCAAACAAGTGCCAGAAATACAGTATGTGTTCCACATCCCACATAAGCTCATCATTTCTGTATATCCATTTCTCTCTAATGGCTGCTAGTAGAATCGGAGATTGGCTGCATGTCATTTCATCTATGAGTTCCACTGTATGTCTCACTGCAGTTTCCTAGAAAAGTGTTATTCAGCCACCAGCTTTGTGCACTCAGGCTGCAGCGTTTACACTGACATGACTGACTCATGGCTGCTGCTAATGGAGCCAATGGAGTGAACCAGAGCCATCTCTGAAAGCTTTGTGTCATTCACAAGACCATACTGCAGACAGTTCTGAATAACCTGGATTTTTAATTTAGACATGCTGTACTTTGAGTGCCAATTCTGAATATATTAAAGTCATGAGGGGCTCGAGCCCATCCCAGCATGCACATTACAAAAGGTGAGGAAACAGGCTGCAAAACCATCAAGACCAGCAGATATAGACAATCTCACACATTCTGATCTGACTAAATCTTCTGGCTGTGAGAGAAATCTGGATGCAAAAAAAGAACAAAAATGTCCAAACAGGAAAAAAATCTTTCTTACAGTGAGGTTTACAGCCGTGACATTCCTCCGATATTTGCCTGTTTTTCAAAAGGAAATAACTTCAGCAGGAACTCTGTTATACTCTGCTTAAATCTGTCAAATATTACACATTTATTTTGTTCAAATAAAGACAAAAAACAGCAAGGCAAAGACAAAATGTTGTAGTCCTTGCCTCGAGCACTTTCGCTACTTTAGTCTTATGGGAAATAGTGAAATGAAGCAGTAGCCTGCTGTTATCCTATGGCTGGTTTTCACTCAAAAAATACCCTCTCTTGCATGTCACTCATACTTCAAGGGGCACATGGCAGCTTGTGCTTTCAGGGCTGCTTGTTCAAAAGGCACTGTGTAACCTACCTAATTCCTGACTTTTTAGTTTCCCCCTACAGACCTGAGTGCTTGAACACAATCACCACCAGTCTCTCTGCAATAGACCCACGCCTGTGAAGAGAATAGAAATTAGGCGACTTTGTGTTTTTCATCATCCATGGCATGAATTGGAATTTGGCCCAGCCAGTGGTTGATTATTTCTTGCAGGAAGGTAAATAGATCCTCCAAAATATGAAGGTCATAAGAAGGAAAACCAAATACTGAGCCGTGTAAATACTAAACCAGTTATTGAGACCTGACATTTGTAAGTGGGTTGGATAATATATACATGTTTAAGCGGCTTAATCCCCCTCACCCCCGTGACAAATCAGTACTTTTCCTTACTGATGGCAGAGAGAAAGAGTTCATTGGCCAATAGAGATTAGCTCAAAATTAAACAAAGAGCACAGTGTAAGGGGATTTGCTCTGCCACACAGGGCCATGTTGACTAAATGAGTATACAGAGGCTATAGCTGCAGCCTTTGTGGTGTTTCAAGCCACTGAGCTTTGTAATGAGTCTTATTCTCTTAAAAATGCTCATTAGCCAACTTGCTGCTCACTTCAAGCCCGTGGATAAGGTGTTGAGTACACAGGTCCCATTGTACGTCTGAGAAAACACACAGATCAGTTGTACCCAGCAGCAGCATTAACCCTTGTCCTGCTTGGACACTGGTGTCCAAAACGGCATGTTTGAGAGGAAAAGAGCTGGAGTGCCACTGTGCCAGAGCTTTTCATCAGTAAATCCAGTGTATTGCATTACATTTAAGGGCTGCACGAAATATCTGAATTTTAAGCTACTTTACACTTTTACACAACTTTACAATTTCTCCACCACAGTTTATAAGTTACTTTGCAGAATATGATTTTATGTACTTCTGCAGATGTGATGCATTGTAAAACTTAAAACTGATAATTAAGTAAATTAAAAACAATAAATAATTGAACTTGAACAAAAATGTTCTAATTAGATCCATTTCAGCCAGCCACATGTTTGACGATTTGTAGCAATTTGTAACACTGATTTCACACTTTGATGGATCAATAATATTAATAATCCAATATTATAATATAACACTTTTTGCAGATAGCACTTTGTAGTTTCACTACTTTCACATGGCCATTTGGAGTCAACCCAGCAAGCTGTAAACACAGCACTGACATCACCTTATAAATATAACAAAAGATATGCTGAAAGCATTAGCAAACGGCTGCTTATTTGCACATCTAACGGACATAGAGCAACATTAGCATTCAGACTCGTGCTTCTGGCCACATGGCAAATGTAAATCAATATTTACTCTCCTTTTAGCTTTACCCTGTTCTCTGCCAAAGGGAAATATCTGTCTTGTGTCACTTAATGCTCTATTATGATCACCAGTTGCTTGCTGCAGTTAGAAACAAGATTGATGAGAGCGATGTGCGTGAACTGTGAAAGCAATAAAGTTTCAGCATTAATAATTTTCTGTGCGTGCATTGAACGAACCCAGTCAAATTATACTTGTCCCATCGTTAATGTTAAAATGTTGTGCAGCTGTAAGTACATTTTTCTGATAATATCTATATACTTTAAGTACACCTTGAATGCAGGACTTTTGTTTGCAATATTTTTAAATTGTGGTATTCCAACTTTTACTTAAGTAAAGAATCTCAGTATTTCTTCCACCATTGAGCATGTCAATCATTGAGCATGCCTCATGTGCTTGTAAAATGACAAGCATGCAGTGTCCAATTGAACTGAACCTTACTGATTCTCAGGGGAGGTATTTGACACTGTCTGCTCACTCATGTAATTCACCAATGATGCTCGTTCTGTTAACAGGACATGAGCATAAATAAAAACATATTTTCAAAAGATTGAGAGGAACAACCTTATACTAGTGTGTCTCTTGTACTTCCAGGTAGGATTTAGAGCTCTGAAACAGGTGACCTCATCAAGAACTGTATCAAAGCTTTAGTAGATGGTGGATCCGTTTTCAGCTTTAAGATCAGAATTTGGCTTTCTAAAGAATTAATTGCCAAAATTATCATCACCATGTCATGTCCCTGCTCATTGGCTGATAAGCTTGTCCCTGAAAGAAATTGTGCGCATTTAGTTCTTAAACATCCTTTCATTAGTTACAGTACATTCTGTTTTACTTATTTAATATTTATCTTAAACGTGCATTTTAGTCTTTTCAATGTTTTCTTGCTTTTATCTTGTATTGTTTTTGTATTATTGTTTTTTTGGATATTGTCTTTACACTTGTTAAAGCACTTTGTAACTTGTTTTTGAAAAGTGCTCTACAAATAAAGATTATTATTATATTATTACAAGCATGCACACTAGTTCGTGTACTGCTCCTGAACTGTGGCAAACATGAAAAGTTGAAGAAGGGATTAAGACACCAATCCACATAGTTGCACAGTGGCCTCCATGCCTTTCTCTCCATCTACTCTGTGCTCACCATGGGTGAGCCAGGAGGGCTATGAAACAGGGGAGCAGTGTAAGGGGTAATCTTTCACTCCTTTGCATAGCATAAAGGCTTAGCTAGAGATAAGCTCACACTCTGCAGCTCGCACAGCAAGTAGTCTAGCCACCGCTCGCTTTAAAAGGAAAGTTGGTCACACATCTGAGAGATCTTGAGAGGATGTACACGAGCCAGTACATAATGCATGCAAAGATACAGGAATACACATGGATGCAGACACAAAGAACCAACCAACACACAGACCTGAATGCTGCATTTAAAACTAGCACCACGTCGATTTATAAAAGTGCACTATGTGTGTGTGTGTGTGTGTGTGTGTGTGTGTGGCACAGGGCCGAGGGATACCGTGGTCCATTTATTCACTGCTTTTGCACATAACAGGTAGCTGCTGCGTTCATGAGACAGCGAGTGATGGATGGAGAGGAGAAAAAAAATAGGCTGGAGGAATGATGGACAGATGAGAGAAAAGCAAGACAGGAGTTTAGAGGAAGCTAGCCGAAGGTTGGGAGGAAGGTAACAGACAGAAATGCAGCAGAAGGATGTGAGAGGAAATGAAACAAGGATGAGGAGAGGAAAGGAAAGGAGAGAGAGAATAATAGAACAGCGAGAAGTCAAGAAGAGGTGTTGTAACAAGCTGGGAGGGCAGTTTGCATAGCTCCACTCTGTGGGTGACTTTAATTACTTTTCAGCGTCACTGCCTCTCCTGGTCATGAGCTGCATGCTCCGATCACCAGCCTCTGATTATCGAGCCTCTACCCGCTGTCAGGCCGTAATTATGTTTGCGCTGGAGAGCATCTCATCACGTCACAAAGCTTACAAAGCCATTATCCAAGTACTCTCCTTCTCTGTCTTCTCTATTGAACTGCACATTGCAGAGGAACTCAAAGGTTAAGGCCAGTGCACACATAAATTGTAAAATGAAAATAAATTGTAAATAATGTTATTAGTGGATTTTATGTGTAATTATTCGTGTTTCCATTTATTCTCTTGAGGTTAAGGTTAATAGTAAGTCAGTTTTCAAGGCTGACTTGCAAACAGAAGGGTAAAGGAAAAACAGGAACTGATTGTGAAAATAAGTGTGATGATTCATAATGAGACAGTATAATAAAGCGCAGAATCATACAGTCATTGCGAAACACATTTCATGTTTCTTTTAACACTCTCACGTACCCAACTTCCTCCACTATGTGAACAATGTAGTGGCGACATAATGAATAACAGCCTTGAAGGTGAGAATAAAACACTTGTTTCCACAGCTGTCTCCATGGTCACCATTACTGGGCCACATGTACGCAAGGTGTTGATCTGTTTCCCAGGTGCTGCGCTGTGACTCCCCAACCTTCCTCTCATCCCACCTGTTAGAAATCTCTTCTCTTTCTTTTTATATTCGCCAGCTCAGATTCTCTTTATGATTTTCTCTTTCCCATCCTCATCGAAGCATGCAGTCATTCAACCACGGACTGTGCTCAGTAACTGGCTCAGAATTGTCATTTATATCTGAGGTCCTGGAAAAAGTCTTCTCACACCTTTTCCGATCACAAACAAACAGGTTTTAGGATGCACAACAGCATTGAGTCAGCTCTTCAAAGGGTAACAAATGCTTGCTATTTGTCTTCAGACTCTGGAAATCATGCGATTGTAATTTTGTTGTACCTGTCTACTGTATTCAATACAGCCAACCATTCCATACTCCTGGATCATCTAAAAAGTGTAGTAATCATTCAGAACAAGGCTTTGTGTTATTTCTTATCTGCAACATAAATCAGGTTCAGTAATACAGTTTTTTTCAATTGCTAACCTGTACTGGTCAAAACTGAAGTCACATTGTCAAAACTTTTCAGCGAAACAGAAGTGTATGTAGACCAAATTGTGAATAATTTTTCATTGCTTTCACACAAAATACATTCAATGACCACTTTATCCAAAATCCATGAACTCTTTTCCCATTACTACTTCACCACCTGTAAAACACTGTATATCTGCAGCACATTTTTCAAATGCTAACACACTGTGTCCAAAACTGTTCAAAACAAAATATTTGCAAATTTCCTGCATATTTTTATATATATAGAAAATCTTTGCAGAACATTTACATCCATTTTATGTTTTAGAGAAATATGTGTAATGTTTTGAAAGTGGTTTTACTGTAAAACTGCAAGCTGAGTGTAAAGCAGGAAATGTGCTTATATTTTAGCAGAATTGGTTCAAGTGGATGGTGCATTAATTACAGACTGTTTTCATTGGGTCTCAGGTACCAGTGTTACAGTTTTTCTCAATTGTCTACACACAAATTCTGGTACTTGAGACACAATGACCACAACATGTAACTCATTCACCAACCCCCTGAACCAATTCTGCTAAACTACAAGCACAATTCCTGCTTTACACTCAAATTGCAGTTCTTAAACACACTTTTTTCAAAACACTACACACAATTCTCTGCTTTTGGCACAAGTTTCATGCAGAAAATATTTTGTTTTCACAAGGAACACACTGCCATTCATATATGCACACTGACTCATCACAAGGGCAAACACCCATCACACAGTTTTCCAATTAGCAATCAGAGCTTTAGCATAAAAGGGCAACAGGTGAGCTCTTCAATGGAGCAATGGATGCCAACATTACTCAATGAGTACAGTAGTACAGTATTGCCTGTGGACTATTCTGTAGGACTGTAAAAATAATGTAAAGTATGTTTCAAGTATTTAGGAAATGTATACCTACTTTTGTATTTACAGTATTTTACTATTTGTTTGGCAGAACTGAAAGATTACCAACACAAGGTGGTCGGGAACGTCTTCTGTCTCCTGAACAGGAAACTGAAGTCCTAAACATGGTCCTTGAAAACAATGCCATAACATTACAGCAAATACAAAGAAAAATAATAGAAAACAATGACATATTTCAAAATATTGATAGGGTAAGCTTATCAACACTGGACCGTGTCTTGCGCAGAAATCATCTCAGGATGAA
>NC_060158.1:16061541-16143766 GCF_021292245.1 Micropterus dolomieu | reverse complement strand
AACACACTTTTTTCAAAACACTACACACAATTCTCTGCTTTTGGCACAAGTTTCATGCAGAAAATATTTTGTTTTCACAAGGAACACACTGCCATTCAAATATGCACACTGACTCATCACAAGGGCAAACACCCATCACACAGTTTTCCAATTAGCAATCAGAGCTTTAGCATAAAAGGGCAACAGGTGAGCTCTTCAATGGAGCAATGGATGCCAACATTACTCAATGAGTACAGTAGTACAGTATTGCCTGTGGACTATTCTGTAGGACTGTAAAAATAATGTAAAGTATGTTTCAAGTATTTAGGAAATGTATACCTACTTTTGTATTTACAGTATTTTACTATTTGTTTGGCAGAACTGAAAGATTACCAACACAAGGTGGTCGGGAACGTCTTCTGTCTCCTGAACAGGAAACTGAAGTCCTAAACATGGTCCTTGAAAACAATGCCATAACATTACAGCAAATACAAAGAAAAATAATAGAAAACAATGACATATTTCAAAATATTGATAGGGTAAGCTTATCAACACTGGACCGTGTCTTGCGCAGAAATCATCTCAGGATGAAGCAGGTCTACAGGGTGCCATTTGAACGCAATTCAGAAAGAGTCAAAGAATTGCAATATAACTATATGCAAGTGAGTCCCACAATTGATGCATACACTCAACACTGTATACAGTAAATAATACATATTTCAATATTGTAATCATAATGATTGTGCTTCACAATAGTGACCACTCTATGTCTATTTCTGATATTGTCATGTGTGTTTCAGAGAGTCCTTGACCTAGAGGTGACTGCAGTGGAGCACCAGTTCATCTTCATTGATGAGGTTGGGTTCAACCTCACAAAAAGACAAAAGAGGGGAAGGAATGTCATCGGCCAGCGTGCCACTGTTGAAGTCCCTGGCCAGTGCGGAGGGAACATCACAATGTGTGCAGCGATTACCCACCACGGCGTCATCCATCACCATGCTACTCTTGGCCCCTACAACACCGCCCATCTGATCACATTCCTGGACACCCTACACAACACACTCATTCCACCAGATCAGGTATATGGCCCAGAGCAGCTCAGGTACGTTGTCATTTGGGACAACGTCAGTTTCCACAGGGCTGCTCTGGTTCGTAACTGGTTCACTGCCCACCCATGCTTTTTAGTTGTTTATCTCCCTCCATATTCTCCATTCCTCAATCCTATTGAGGATGCATGTGGAGATATAACAGCTGATGCTTTTCATGGCTGGAATCGCCATGCTAGGCGATATTTCCCCCGCTGCTTGGCCAGGGAAAACATTGTTTGTGATGTGGATGAGGTGCTGTGGCCAGACCGCAACAGAAGAGAGGATGCAGCATAGTTTGTTCTTAGAGGTTTTTTTTTTTTTTTACTGTAACTGTGTACAGTAAACTCTTCTGTTGTTGTTGTATGTGCAACTTTGTGTTGGTTGGGAATGGGGTGTACATTGTTTTTGTGGGACAAATAAAATATATTTGTTACCGTGTATTTGTGTGTTCTGAGTATAAAAACAATATTCTCGAATATTTTACAACACACTTATGTATGTACTGTCTGTAGTAAGTGTAACACTGAACAAAAAAAAGGCCTAAGTCATTATGATGAATGGAGAAGAAGTGTTTTCCATTCATCATAGTGTTTTACATTGAGCACATCAGTGTTCAACTGGTTCTTATGAATGTCTGTTCATAAGATGATTTGTGTGTCATTTGAAAACAAAATACCATTTTGAGAAGAAATAACATTGTTTTGAATGTAAAGTTTTATTTTGCAGGAGAATTGAGGGGTTTTGCCCATTGTGTGTTTTTTGATTTGTGTGTAGAGTTCTGAGAATATGACATTTTCTTTCAGAAAATGTGTGTAAACAATCGAGGAAAAACTGTAACTATTTGGCCAGGATGCATGTTGGTAATGCAGACTGTGTGAAGAGTTTTGAAAAAGTGGCTTCAGTTTTGACCATTGCATCTTAGCAATTGAGAAAAACTGTAATCTATCATTTTTATCCTCTTCTGCTACTTGTATAAATTGCACCACAATGTTACATTTTAGGCACGTTTTATTTGCATTATATATGCGTTCACTGGGATCTGTTCAGCTCAAAATGAGTTAAGTACATTATATTCAGTCTCTTTTAGGTCATCTTGAGGAAGTCAAATGCTTAATGGCCCAAATTTTTTTTCCAACATTATGAAAGTTGACATTTTTGGTTTTATTGAATGTGGACAGGATGTATTGCCGTGACATTTGGTACAGACTTTCATGTCCCGAGGGGAGGAATTCTAAAAACTTTGATCTGACCTTTAATCTAGCACCATCATCAGGTAAAAAATGTTTGTAAAATATTATCCAATCAGTTTATGACCAAACTGATACTATTCCCATCAGCCTTAACTGTACTTTGTGTTTAGTAATTGTGAGCATTTGTGAGAATAAATTGTATTGGCTTGACTTAAGTGTTACTGCAGCCTCAAATCTCAACTCCTGTCCTATCCTCTGTGTGTTTTTAGATTGTTTAACCTTTCTTTGGATCTTTTTTGTCCACCTTTCTGGCTGCTCCCTACATCCCCTGTGTATCTGACCTTCATTACTCCCCTTTTCCCCCACCTCCCCATCCCTGCCATTCTCTCTCCCTTGCAATCACTCTCCACTGAACCAAAAAAGATGGCATGTAGAGAGAGCTGCAGGTGTCTATTGAAGTGCTGTCCAGCCAGGCATTCCACCTCCAGGCGTCCACATCCCACAAGCCCACCATTGCCTGCATTTGTCTGAAGGTTGCAACTCTCTGAGCCATCATAAGCAGCTGCTTAGGGCCGCTGAGCCCCATTCTCATCTTGCAGTCCAGCACCTGCCTGCTGAGCAGAATCAAAAGAGCCGGGACAGACCTTCAATCACACCAAAGTCAAGAGATTCTTGGCTTGTTGTGCATCTGTCAAGAGCAGAGGAACATCTCTGCAGGGTACTGACCAAGCTGATATGTCATGTTTGCTTTTTTTGTGTTCTCTGTCATCACATACAGTATATGTCAAGTAAAGTCAAAACAAAAGACAGATTTTGAAGAGAGCAATTAATAGCAAAGAAAAGTGGAATAACCACAGGGGTATGCATTATGTGCAGGGTTACATGACACATTGATATTGGTCAGACTGAAAGGAAAGCAGAGTGTGGAAACTAATGTAACAGGCTACTGTTTCAGATGCTAAAAAAGTTAGCAGGAGCTTACAATAAAATACAAAACCTATTGTAACATGTCCCAATAACTACCTGCCAGCATTTTAAAATGCTTTGAATGACTGGTACTCAGCCACATAAGAGACACTGTCCCAGTTGATCCAGACCAACACCAGTTTGCCTTCCGGACAGTTGACAATTGAGGACTCCATCTGTGTGGCTGTCAAAGCAGCACTCACCCACCTGGAAAGACACAACTTTCCACTATTCAAAAACTATTGTTTCTGAATGATACCACAGTCATTGGGCTCATATCAGACAACAATGAAGCCACAAGGAAAATATCATGGATTATGGGACTTTTAGTCACACACAGTCCTGTCCAAATCAACACAGAGACTGTGGTGAGTCCCCAGATTCAGGCTCCCGGGAAGTCACCACTACAGAGGACCTCTCCTGGGCTGAACACACCTCAGCAGTGGCGGGTAAGGCACAACAACGTCTTCATTTTCTGAGGAAGCTAAGGAGGGCCCCAAATAGCTTATTGTTAACTTTTACAGGTGCACAACAGAGAGCTTCCTAACAAACTGTATGACAGCCTGGTGATGCTGACAAAAAAGCCCTATAGTGTGTTGGGAAAACAGCAAAGGACATTGTTGGCATTGAGTCAACATTCACTGTGTGACGAGGGTTAAGAACATCATAAAAAGACATTACACACCCTGGACACCATCTGTTTAACCTCCTCCCATCGAGAAGGCGCTTCAGCTCCATCCAATCATACACAAATAGACCGAAAAAAAGCTTTTCCCCATTTCAGTGGCACAATTAAACTCTCCTCGGCATGATAAGACTGATGTACTACCATCATTGGAGCACATGTAATATTTATTTACTTACATGTCACTTCAAGCCGCTTATTATGTGCAGTATTTCTACACCAATATGTAATTCAACACCTCAATACACCATACTCATACTGCTTACATTCTGTACTTTTTATTGCTGATATTTTATCAACACACTGCACCATTTTAGGTTGATGCTATTGTTGACGTACTAGCAGTTTTGTTGTGCTTCCACAATAACAAAACTTTCCAATCTTGAATCTTGTAGGTTAGTCTCTCGCGCTTGATAAGACAACTTGCATTCACTTCAGCAGAGCTTTACAGGGGAGACAGGAATGTGAGTTATCCCGTTCAACTTTAGGCAATTTTACCACTGAGCAAACACCAGTGTGAGTAATTTTTATGACTAAACAGAGGTCCAGCTGGAAAAGTGAGCTATACAGGTTGGGTTATTATTAAAGTGTAAACAGTGTTTCGAAGCAGTTGTAGACTAAACTATTGCACAAGTATGGCAAGCCACCAGATAAATCCAATATTCACTCTTTTTGTTCTGTTTGTTCTGAAGGTAATATCTGGATTTTTAGGGCCAAAATGCTCTGCTATGTTCACCAGCTGGTTGCTAACTTTGTCTGTTTTTAGTTTGGTGGGCAGGTCACTTTATCAGAGCTTTTTTTTTTTTGCCCAAAGCAGCTGCCTGCAGTGGTGAGAGTGAACAAAACAATAAAGTTGAGAGTATAAAACCAAAACAAATAGAACAAAGCAATGCGTCTCCACTTGATCGATTTGCTTGATGTTGACATTGCTTAAATTACATCAAAGTGACATCACTTGTGGCAATTTATAAGATTTCCCACAGCTACAAAAGGCATTATACAAATTTTTTCACATTTGCTAGAACTCCCCAAGACCTCTTTCACAGCTGTCTTTGATGTGTGAAATTGGCACACTTCCCCTTCAAAGCAAGAAAAAAAGGCAACAGGCTTTTTAAATGGCCACACTGTAGCTTTATAAAACACTGATCAATTTTACCTTGGCAAACAACCCGAGGTTTCAAATCTGTTAATTAGTTTTTATATATCCTGCTAACTGATGAGGAAGCAGACACAAGGGACAGGAAACGTAACCTCCTTGCTGGAGTTAAAACAAGAGAATTAGAAGGAAGATGATAAACTAGCTTCCTGACTCTCACTACTTGGCTTCTTTTCAAAAAGCCCGACTGAAACTACTCCTTATATGAAGGTTTGTATCCTGGCAACCATAGAATTGGCCTTGAAATGTGATTGGACGTTTTCCCTGGCCTGTAGCTAAAACATCTCCAGGGGAGATAAGACACAAATATGTCACTTTTCAAACCTCCTCCTGTGATGCATATCCATTGTTAACAGCAATAAAACTCCAAGCCTGGCCGTCCTTTAAACCCTCATAATTATACACACCATTTACACTGGATCTGTTGCCTGCTCTGATGGGCACTCGGGTGGCAGGTAAAAGCTTCTTGTAGTGTATGTAGTGGTTATGTCATAAGGAGCCAATATTGTAAACAGCCTTTTATATTTGCCATGTCTGACCGTAGCTGAGTGTCTCTTTCATGTGCTGCCACGTTCAGTGTGCGATTCTCAGCAAAGCCAGCCGTCAATGGAGCAGGAGCCTGTGCTCCTCGAACGAACTTCCCTGACACATGGCAAGATTTTTGTCCAGCATCTCCTAGAAGTCAGCAATGGTACCAATTACCTCTGCAGAGCCAGCCAGCCGTCTCGACGGTTTGACAGATGACTTTGACCTCAGCAAACATGAGGACCTTCTCTCGGTTGACACATATGCCTGCTGTTGAAGGGGGAGGTTGATGGGTTGAGGTGCGGGTATGGAGGATGCAAGGCTTATTCTCAGATTGCATCGTGTACAGTACAAGCCTCGGGCAGACAAGGACAGGTAAGTTACCTTGATGGCATCGTTCTGCACGACCCTTGCGAACGTACATACCCACAGTAACATTTTCCACCTAATGATATGGTTCACATCCAGCCTCCTGCCAAGCCTGAGAGCTCGGCCACACTGTTACTGAGCTGTGAGCCATGAATGCAGCTTCCTATGATAAGAGTATGATAAGAGGCACTGAATGTGACGACTCGTGGTAGATATGTCTGCGGGAGCACAATAATAATGCAATTATGATGTTTATTTATATGGTAGCACTTATCAAAACAAAATAAAACTGAACCAAATTGTAGGAATAAAACCAGAAAGCAATAACAGGACATTTCCTTTTTCTCTCAAATAATGTAGATGGCTGAGCATCTTACTCTGTAACCTTGTAAGCTCCCTTGTGTTTTTTGATGAAGTAGACTATAATAGCTCTAACGGAAACTAATGTGCTTCCATGAGATGGAGAGTGAATATGAAGAGCTGTATAAACGTTTAACTTTTACACTCCTTCACAGCAAACAAGCCTCAGTATATCAGTTTAATATCAACATTAAACCTGCAGTGCGGAACTTTTGTCTCCCCTTCATGCAATGACCAAAACCATGTTCAGAAATAATTACAAAAGTACAGACAAATTTTCACAGTTCCAAGATAATAATCCTTTATTTAGGTAGAGGAAATGTAATAGCTACATAGCCTACTGCAAATATTTTAATACCAACCTGTCCAAAAGCAGTCACTGTGCTGTGTTTGTTTTATTGTAATCCCTTCCTCTGAACACAGAGTTTCTTGTTATTGTGGAGCATTAGAAACTTTTCTAGGACGCTTTTTAGGTTTTCAGACTCCTAGTTGCTTTAGCCTACTCCGCCACTACAGTTGCTCCAGAGCCATGTAGAGAGAGAGTTGACTCATCTCCATTCATTTCAGTTCAAGTGCCTTTATTGGTATGACTGCATACAACACAACGTTGCCAAAGCATATTAACAAACTATACAACCATAATAAACAAAATACACTGTGTGTTCAATCACTACCGGTGCACCAGTGCAGGAATGTCTCCGGTATACTGCAATATACAGAGAGATTTACCAGGCAGTGATAGGCTTATTCTGCATTGTGTGAACTCCTTTGGCAAGGGTTTGAACTGGAATTGGAATGAACATTCATTAATATGTTAAAGTCCTACACTCCAGCTTTAATGTCAGTCAGTGTCAAACACAGTGAAGTCAGTAACATCTAAATAAAGTCATGTGAACTACAGTATGTGCACTTGGCAGTGTAATTGGAGCACACTTTTGTTGTTCAAATCGCGGCACTGCGTGACTCTTCACGCTGTTATTAACATTCCCGGGATATTACATGCTGCTAAAACACCTTTGTGTTAATCAGAATAAGGCTCTCGAGCATTAAACTCCCCACGCAAGTGACTTGATCCTTTGCTTTCTGCACTGTTGTTATTATTGTAATCAAGCCTCTTGAAGCACTGGAATTTCCTCTGCTTTGGCTGACCCACCAGGCAGAGTGATGAAAATGCACCTCATGAGTGTGAGCTCATTATTCTCGGCTTTACACACACTGTGAATACAAATACTGAGTGAATGTAGCTCACCGCTTTTAAGTAGCAAAGTGAATTACAGTTGATTTTCTGGGTTACCAAGGTTCTTTGGGTTTGTTCACTTTCCAGAGGACGACTGCAGAGATTACAATGTGATTTACACCGCTTTGCTTCTTATTTTACCACTGTTTTATAATACTCATCAGAAATTCACTGCTGACACAGGTTGTGCAGCAAACACAGAACCTTTTCAAATAGTCGATATTTGACTTACATATTATAATCATGCTGCCTATTCCTTTTCAGATTTTGTCCCCTGATGTTCACAGGAACACGTAAAAAAATGAACATCCAATAAAAGCTTCTAATTGTCTGGCTCGAATTGACTGAATATGTGACACACAGACAATGCCTCACTAATATTTGATTCTGAATGTCACATTACTTGACTTTCTTTGAATACCTCTACATTTGAGTTTTAGTTCGTACTTTCCTTTCATCACAGACATTATTGTTTCAGTGATGCAGATACCTGCAGATATTGATATTTTCTCTTGCCTGTTTGTCAGACTCATTTTCTCCATCATACCAGCTTTGGGTGAGTATTGTGTTTCAAGGTTAGGTCTTGAAGAGGGCTCTGCACCTGCCTGAGAGCAACTGCAGTGCAGGAGCTGGACCACATGGTGAACACCAGAGGCACGAGTCTGAAACAGTGTCTGTGTCAATTTATCCTCTACCTTGTCTCTTAACACAGCTTGGATTAGAAAAGAATGAGGTTCACCCCTCTCATTTCTTCCGGTGATGTTTTAAAGAGATTTAAAGCTGCATTAAGTGATTTTTTGTGGCCACTTGGGAGCAGAGGAACCATGCTGTGAACACCACACTGTTGTTTTATCACCATTTGATATGTCAAACTTAAGTAGCATATGGTTGCCTATGCACATCGAGCAGTCACAGGGCAAAAATAGCATTTATTTGGAGTCGTGTTTCTGGCCACCTGATGAACATACGTCTTTGTCTCTAAAAACTCCAGAAGGACTGATCTGGCTCTTTAGCTGCTAAATCCTCCACTATGTTCACCAGCAGAGTCGGGTGATACCTCTCTGTGGGTTTATCAAGCGACAGCTTTCACATTACTCCTATCTTGGTAATTTGATTCTTTGTTATTATAAAATTAATGCTTATAGCTGCTTTAAAGTAAGGGCTTGGAATAAATTAAATTTCAGAGACAGAGACACAGAATTGGAGCCACAGCGGAGGTCAGAGTTCACTCACACGTGCCGGAGAGGTGACCCAGCCAGCTGTTATCCCTTCTTGCCACACTCCTGGCATCTGGAAGCCACACATTTATGCAAATGACAAGCAACTAGTACGTGGATGCTCATTTGGCCTAATGCGCTCCCCAGACGTGACCAGATCAAGGAAGACTGAACCAAGGGGTTTAAATAGGAGAGAGTAAAATTTCATTTATACTGATATGTCATCTAACATACTGGCTGACCTCCATGCAGTCAAAACTCTGCAGCATTATGTACCAACAGAGCAGTCAATTCTCTCTTTTGGCAAAGGTGTTAGTGACAGCACATCGACCACCTGTGGAATCATTAGCAGAAGGAGCTCAGCATACTGACACTAACAAATGGCCTCTCTGAAAAGACAGGTAAGGCAAAGCCCTTAACTCTGTTGAGAGAGACCAGACTGCTAGCTCCGGAAGCTGATTAAGTCACCAGGGGTCTGAAATTCAAATTCTCCTCTTTCTATATACCTTCAGTCCTTGGTCTGGGATCATCTCAGCTTCCCTGAACTCTGACCTCAACCGCTGAAGTGAGAAATGAAAACAACCCGAGATCAGCTTCCGAGAGTGATCGATTGCTGCCCTGTTATGATTTCACAATGAAGACGACAGTGGCACGCATTTGGAGCAACACCTTGGTCCCCAGATCTCCAGACAGATGGCATGTGCCAGTTAGAGCGTGCCCTCAGCTGCCTGCAGCAGCCCGGTAGAGAGGGCCTGTCACTCGACAATCTACCGGTCTTCTACACTCCATCCGCCATTAAAATTATATGACCAATATGCTCCGTTTCAGGGGGGGCTCAGGAGAATACACCATTATGGCCTATTTGCATCATGTGCACTTCTAATCCAATAAAACAAAACGTCTGAAGAGCAGTAATATTTGGGTAATGAAAAAAACAAGATGGCCAGATTTTTAGAGGAACAATTTCCCTGTTATGCTGTTATGAGAGTGCACTTTGCCTTATATCAACAGTTTGATCAGTGTAGACAGACAACCATCATCACTTTTGCAAATGGCCCAAAGCCAGCTGATGTAACTCGAAAGATTTGTTACACTCAAGTGAACTCTGAAAATTACCTTTTGTTTGAAAATAACTGTCAGCGTGCATAAAGTCTCACATGCATTCATAACTAATATGAAAATTGGCAATGTGGTGCAATCCAATTTTCTGTGCTTTCAAGAGCATCGCACTTTGAACAAGTAATTACTCAGGCAGCCTCGTGAAAGTTGCTGTTAATTTATTTGTTAACGTCAAATTGTGGCTGCACAAGGAGGAGAGGCAGAATGCAAATCGATTTTGGAGTACCTCCTTCCTGCTCGTTACCCTTTCTTGTAAGCTTTTCTTTCCTTTAAAAGGCCTCTGAAGACTTATTATTTTAGACAGCGGAGCAACTGCGGCCAGGAGGGACTCAAACCAACACAGTCTGTGCAGAGGATGCCACATAATGAGGATGTAAATGTAGGGATGCAGCCAGAGCAGGATAATTCAGCTGTAATGTGTCTCCAAGATTTGGCAGACACACTGACATATTGCATATTTATATTTACTTCATTTAATTTAAACAGTGATAAATATATTTGGTCCACTCTATTCTGATCTCAGAGATCTTTATGTTTAAGGAGGACAGAAACACCAAGCACAATGCACCTTCACATCACAGTCTGGAATTTATGCAAAACATCGGTTAATGACTCAGAGCTCTGATTCATCTTATGTGTTATTCAGCACCAGCAGCATATAAATGTTTCAGTTTAGACTTGAAGCACACACAGGATGTGCTCAAACTTACATGTTAGCAGACGATTGACCAACTGATCTTAGTCCGTTACAAGTTTACACATGGCTGGACAGAACACAAGAGAAACTTTGAGTGAATGGAGGACTCTGCAAACAAGGATAATTAAAACTAAGGTAAATCATCTGTAGTCAATAACTTGAAACAACTGCAAGTTATTAAACCATAAATAGGAAATTATTGCCAAATTAAATGATATGACCATCCAGATGCTCAGATAGGAGCTGCTAATTGAATTGATGGAGGGAAAAGTCTGGTGTCCTTGTAAAATACACAAATGTGATGAAAAAAATAATGAGATTCATTCATACTAAAGAGTTTGTGTAATTTGTTTTGGCGATCTGCCCTTTCAAAGCGTATCTCTCCCAACATATACAGCTGTGTAAACAGATAAGGGAGTGATAAGAAGAAATTGTTGGGCTACCGCGTCCTTAACTCACACGCTCTGTCCTCCAATTTAGCAGCTTAATGGTGTGTTAATACCAAAGAGAAAAGGCCTTAAGTGTTGGGTTACAGTATGTAAATTTGATTTCACAGCCACACGTCATACAGCAAAGTGATTTTCTAAGCATTTCATAACATGACTGAATATAATTGCTGTGATACATGACATGTGATACGTGTTAGTCAAAGGCGTAGACCTATAACACACCCGTTTGCCACGCGCTTTATCTGAACATGACTTTAATCATTTGTGTTTACTTATATGATGCAAATGACCTTGAAGACAATAGGGATCATTAAATATAACTCAATTAATGTGACTTGGGTGCACCCTGGCAAACACAAAGCCCTGTCATCTCAAAAGGACCAGTTCAAAGAACCACTGCCAGCGAGCGCAGCCATGGGAAAGACCAGGACAACAGCAGAGATAAACAAAACCCGGCCAGACAATGAAGCCACCTGCCTCTTCGGCATTTCAAGCCACTCCACTGTGGCCCTCAACTGTGGACCTCAAATGAAAGACTACAGCTTCAGGCAACGTTTTGAGCAAAATACTTGAGCAGCCTTCCCCGTAATGGGAAATGGAAAAGTTTAGAGGAAAACAAATCAAATCTAAGAAAGTGTTGTAAATATATCAGAGGCTACAGCCGGCTTATTGCAAGCTCTTTAATGGATCCTAAACTTGATGGCTAGAGACACCATAGATCAACAACAATGCATGGCACACAACGCATGGAAAAGATAAATAAATTGGACGTGTTTATAGACATTTTCCTCTCTTACAATTCAGCTTTAAAGCAGGACGATGTAACATCTGAAGTAAGAATTTACGCAATCCTCTTCTTACAAATGAAAAGGAGTTTAACTGCTATGGTCTTACTTGGTCTGGTAATACTACTAGCTTACTTTGGCTAACAGTGGCTAATATTAGCAAAATTTTAGATAGATATTGCAGTTTTATGGACTGAGTCAGATTGTTGAGAACTCTTCTCCGTTTGTGCTTTTGTTTGGTTGGTTAAATACTTTGGTTTAGTCACTTTTATCCTGTAATTGCAGCGGCTGCTCTTAAACAAAGGTTACATAGTCTTGCTCTAAAATGTACACTGGATTCATTTCAGAATGACCGCCTCACAAATTTCTCATTATTCGCCATGTCAGTGATTAATCCTTTGGTTTTGCTGCATTGCATTTCAGGGATTTCTTTTTAGCTAATGCAAATACAAAACAGTTTAGTCATTCCTCCTTTCAAAGTGTTTTGCATCAATCTACCAGGACAAATATGACATCACTTTAATAATTGTCCTCGAGGCACTGGGGAGCTTTCCTGGCATGACACAAAGAGAGGTTGTTGTTGTGGGCGACTATTACTCACTCCCAGCATGGCAGGTGTGATCACATAACTTTTCCCAACATCCTCTCTGTTTGTCCAGACAGGTCATGCCATGAAGAGAGCAGGACTTGAATAGTAAAATGTTTGCAAGTTTTGGAGTGTGTGATGCAGTTTAAACTTTTTAATAGCTTATACACACTTGTTTACTTGTTAGGAAAGAAACCCAGGATGGGCCTCCATGTTATGCCCTAATTTGGGTGTTTTCTCGTACTTTTTTGTTGGTTTTTAATGGAAGTATGGGAGTTTTCACTTCTATTTATGCAAGAATGTGTCTCTTTTTACATGCTGCACTGGTTCAATAAACAAATTTTTCTATCGTCCATCATATTTTTACGGCTAAATTAAACTGAAATTTATTGGGATGTAGTTATAGGGTTGTTGTGACGTATCTTTCATTTTATGGTAACAAAGAACGATAGTGTAACTTTATTATGTTTTGGCCCTATTGACATTTGTTCTTGATCTTTAGAGGAATAATTCAGCATTTTGGGAAATACATTAGATGAGAAGATTAATACCATTCTCATGTCTGTACGATATGAAGCCAAAGCCAGCAGCTGTTTAGCTTAGCTTAGCATAAAGACTGGAAATAGAGAGAAACATCTGTGCAAAGGTAATAAAACCCACTTACTGTCTCACTAAGCAACAACTTATACCTCGTTTATTTTATCCACACAAAAACTGAAGTATTAAAGCAACAATTCACCATCTTGGTCGCGAGCTGCTGTCAGACAACCAATGGAAACTGCAGTCAGTTATGGTTTCTGGCCAAGCTCCTCAGCTGCTGGCTGAGCTTCTTATTTAGCATACAATAATATGCACACAAGATGAGATTGGTATCGATCTCCAACTCATTTTGGCAAGACAGTAAACAAGCGTATGTCTACTTATTCCTTTAAGGGAGATATTCTGACGGAAAACAGTGTGATTCATATATAAAGTCGGGCCATGTTTAAGGCTTTCTCTTACCAATGAAAAAACAGCACATAGTCTTCCCTCACCATAATGCACATTAACTAAATCAACAACAAAGAACTGACAATATATAGAGTCTTTAGGCCCTTTTGGGGCTTATGTATTATGATACATAACACAAAAAGCAAGTATTATGATTTGGCTAACAGTGTGTCCTAAAAGCCTTTTGTTAGAAAGTTTGAGCATTTCCTTTTTCCGAAGTTAAATCACCCCTGTGTGGTGTGAATGAGAAAAGGACCACCTCAAGATGAGCCTCTCAAACTGGCTTTTTAAACTTCTGTTTTTGGCAGTAAATTAAGTTAATGTGCCTTCACTTATCTGCTTGTGCAATCGATGTGTGAAGACAGTGAATAGATGGGAAGTAAATTTTTCCTGACTGCGAGTGTAAAATTATGAAAACAAGGCTTGTTAAAATGCTGCTTACATATCCACTGTATACTTCTCACATGCACAGCACATGTTCTGTTTTATCCACAGTGGGACATGAATTTCAACTTCTCGCTCTCTCACAATACAACGAATCTCATCAATGCATCCACATCCTATGGAAACAAAACCTACACAGCAGCAGCAAGATGCGGTACCTGTAGGCGAGCGCTGACAGCAGATTATAATTGTGTTGCCTCTACTGTGTCCGAGCTTTCACATCCCATCAAGAGGGATGGCCTGGAAGACACTTATTGCTGGATCACTGCTGCTTCACTGTACGAGCTGTAGCATAGTACACTCTCCCAAATTAGAGGAATGGTCTGTATGAAAATAAGATTTATTAGTCAATGTTAGGTAATCATAAGATAATGATGAAGAAATAAGGGACTATATAGTAACTACTCAGTATTGTGTATCACTTAACTTGGGGTGGACAAAAACAATTACCATTGTTTAAGTAATTAGTAATTAATGAGTCATTAATGAGTCTTGTGCCCTTCATCAGTAGTTTCAGTTAATCAGGAACCTGAAGGAAGTAGTCAGTATGATTGATAGATAGGTTTTCATGAATAAATCTTTACATAATGATTCATTAATGCAGGATATCTCAGTTTGCAACTGATCATTATCTATTACATAGTCCTAGAGAAGTGCTTTTTAATGATGAATCAATAATGAAGTCTTTCCCGATCAGTTTCTTAATTAAGTAATCATTAGCTACTCCATAAAATGTGATTAGGAGTTACTCATTAACTAATGGTTCACTAGCAGTTAGTTCCTCATTCGTTTCATGGTAAGTACTCAAAATTTGTACCTTATTGTAAGCGGTGCCTTTTTCTTGTCAAATCCTGGACACTTTCACCTCTTCGGGCCTTTAAATTAAACAGCCTGAGAAAGATAACTGCTCACAGCTCATGTTTTTGCTGAGGACATAAACCTGTGAACGAGGGGTCGCATGACATCGCTTCATTTTAAGGGGTCACAAGCCAAAAGGTTCGGCAACCCTGCAGTGATGTATCAGGAAGCTTGAAAACGAGCTGAGGAAACAAACTCCACACAGACAGGAACCAGGCACCAACCTCGCCTACCGACACTCTAAAGTTAATTGCTCATTAAGTTCAAATTAATCCAAACATCTCAAGAACCAGCACCTGCAAGATCTAGCTTAACTATCTGCACTGCACCTCACAGACTGGATGTTTCTGCATTTACGCACAAGAAGATTAAACACCTTCGCAGCATCTGCACGCTGCACTGATGTCTTGGTTCAATATAAAATTGTCTGACAGACTTGAGAAAGGCTGAACTTGACAAGACCCTAAAGAGGGTTTACCATGTCCTAATTTGATTACAGTGCTTCAAGGAACATCAAAGCAACTGCTGGGAAATGCAGCACATGGGGGCTAAAGCAATCAGATACTGTGTCTACCATACTGTATGTAGCATACCATATTTAGTCAGATTGTTTCATGTGGTTGTTAAGAAACAATATTTATAGATTTGACAGACTGTCTTATTTGAAACTGTAGGTCAGACAGCTGCAGGTTTTCAGCTGTAGCTTTCCTGAATCCTCATTTCGTTGCTACATGAAACAATTCAGTGCAACAATTCAGTCGTAAAAACTGTGACCATTGTTTTGAGAAATTGCTGAGGCAGAAAAGAAGTGGAAAAAGATATGTGATATTCACTACACCACACTTGTCGAATGTCGACATTCTCCTCCTGTGGCTATTAAACTTTTATGTTTTGTAGAAGCTCTGAGTTGGAAATCATAGTTAGCCTTGAGAGTAACACGTCAGTTCTCTCAAAATAAAATTAAAAGTAACATTTTCTGAGGCTTCGAAAGAATACCTAGTAG
This sequence comes from Micropterus dolomieu, assembly GCF_021292245.1. Taxonomy (NCBI): domain Eukaryota; kingdom Metazoa; phylum Chordata; class Actinopteri; order Centrarchiformes; family Centrarchidae; genus Micropterus; species Micropterus dolomieu. Next base: position 16,128,063 of record NC_060158.1, on the reverse strand, counting down.
AAAACCGCAGATACTTTGTACTTACACCACTACAACTGCATAAGCTTATCACTGCCATCATCAGGGCACAATGAGCATTATTTCCACTGATGCAATGCTGGTTCAGCACACTGAGGCTGTAAACGCACTCTGTTTAACAATGTTCCCTCATGTTCTTCAGGGCTGTAGTGAAAACAACATGCTGCCAGGAATCCTACAAAAATCATGAAGTGGAATTTATAGGCAACAACAAACTTAGTCTAGTGATATTATGGTCAGTAGATGCCAAATGCCAAAAGGTAGCAGGTGGTCTAGTAATGATAGAAACAATCTCAGAGACGTATTTCTGTCATTCTGTAAAACGTTTCCATCCAAACACTCCCTGTGTTAATTCAGCAGGCTATATTTCCCTTTATTACTGGTCACTTTGAATTGAATGCAGTCACTCATTTTGTCCAAAACTGCATCCTGTCTATCGTAACTAAGAATTCTGGGTCTCTGGAGGAATACTGCTTTAGGTCCCCTTTATAATTTGAATGCAATTTGTATGAGTCCTCTCCAGCTGTTGGCCCCTGGAATCATCACAACCTTTCACCCCACAACAGTGGAAATATGCAGGGCTGCACTTTTTGATTAGCCGACTTTCATTATCGATCAATAGCAATATCTCATTAGTACATCCATTTGTTAGAAATCCTCAGATGGGAGAAGCTGGGACCAGCTGTTTGTCAAAATGTTTGCTTTAAAATGGCTAAAACAATTAGCGATTATCAGGATAGTCGTCGATTATGTTTCCACCCGTCAACTGAGTAGTCGACCAAATGTTTCAGCTCTATGGTAGAATTAGGTGCTCTATTTTTTTGTTAGAGTTGACTGATAAAGACACAGGTGTTCGCCCTGTAGCACAGGTTACAGTGTTGATATCTCAATTAAAAGAGAGTCAACTTTGTGAGATCAGGATTAAAACCCAAGATAGCTCTCTATAACCCTTATACATTGATTTCTGCAGCCTCGTGGCAGTCCAGAAAGTAAGCTGGTGAAAGTGGTTTGTTTCTTTAATAGTCGGAACAAGTAAAAAATAAACCACTTACTTCAAGGTTATAGGAACTTTCTGATGTAAAACTGCTCTAAGAAAGTAAGCGAATTGACTGAGAAGTACAGAACATGTAAGCTATTTGTTTTACCCTATCTGTGGTAACTTGTGTTTGTGAAAAACACCACATAGACTACTATTATTGGATAATAACATGTTAAAAACACCCATCAAACTATGAACTCACCGGTTCATAAAGTTGTCTGTAGAGGAAAATATCAAATTTTCTCTGTTTTGACTACAATTAAGAAAATGTGTCTTCTGCAGCAGGCCCCATAACAGCAATTAACCTTTTAAATTACATTCATTTGTAAGAAACACTTCACATGAAGATGACAGGACGAGCATTTTAAACACAGTGTTAGTTGATCACAGAAAATGATGTGTCTGCTTTCTAATTCTTGTGCATAAAAGAAAAACATTATGACAGAAGATTCATTTCAAAAAGAGACAGGATGGTTTACTTTACCTTTGGGTACAATTACGACAGACTTTGATCAGTGTAACACAGATCAGCTCCCCAACATTTTCTTCAGATATGTTGGCGTAAGAATTACCCTTAAAGGCAGAAAGCTCTTCTGCGAGCAGCTCTGACACTCTGCTGTCTGGGTGAGCTGAGGAAGTTAAATCACACAAAGATCAAGTAACAGGACACACTATGGATAGAGAAACACACACTCTACTTACAGAATCATGACAGCTTGAGACAGATGGGGGAAGCTTTTATAAAACTATACATTCTGTGTGGCTCTGCTGCTGGGGCTACAAACAAGCCTATCAATTCAATTCCTCTCAGATAATTGAATTCATAATTGCTAAGGCCATTAAGCATTGGAGGATGTTGAGGATTGGTGCTTTAAGGCAATAATACACGTGAAAACATGGACCATAACTGAAATGTCCAAGTGGAAAATTCTCCAATTAAAACTAAAGTTAGGTTGTGGAGGCTTGCTATAGATTAAAGCAGGGTGTAACAGTTTATGTTCTGTAAAGGCTACTCTACTTGCAAAGCAATTGTTCTGAAGAGCATCAGTCGGCGTCTGGCTCACTTTTTATCTCCTCCACGCGGCTGAAATGAGTGGCCAGCTCCTGCAACACGGCTGTCCTGCCCAGATGATCGTTCCTCCTCTTCTCCATGACCATGTCCTCCAAACTCTGAAACTCCAACACGTGCGAGTGTTTGTCGGACATGAATATTTTCAACCTGTAGGGCTGTTTGCCTATCCGTATCTCCCCACCCATTTTGAACTCCCTCTTGCCGAACATGCACCAGGCTGCAAAGCACTCGGAGTTTCTCCAGCTCAGCTCCCGGTCCTTTAAACCCACTTGTTCCATCGCGTTCTGCACCACCATGTCTGGACCCAGAGCCTTGAATTTGTAAAAGTCGTTCACAATCCTGCACCTCCTGCCTTGACTCGCATCTGTCAAGAAGCTGTTTTTCACCTCGGCTCTGTGCAGGTGCACCACCTGGAAGTCCCCCACGTAAACAGCCCAGTGCGGGTACTGACCGGTAGCCACAAACTCCACCAAGTCACCTGCTTTACATTTGTTTAGTAGATTCTCAGGGGAGTAAACCTCCAGGTTGGCAGACTTGGCGCTCTTCTCGTAAATGCATTCATCTCTGTTATAGACGGCGCACTCCACCTCGTCATGCTGGTCGTACTGTTTCTCTTCCTGATTCGGGTCTCTGTCTGTACTATCGACCGCACAGCCATCCTCCAGCTCGTCGTCGTCGTTAGAAAATATATAAGAGACTCCGATCCGTGGACCGTCCTCCGTGTCCACGCCGTTCGGGTCCACTGTAGGAACTTCTGCATAACTTAAATGTGACAGCTTGTCCATCTGGTTCCCCATGCCGCTGTTAGCAGCCTGTGTAATACGATCTGATGCCGATAGCTGTTACCGGTCGCCAAACATCACCGACAACTGCCACAAAACCTCACAGGTCAAAACTTCCTTCGCTCTGCCGTCGCTCAGGTTTTATCCAAATTACGCATACGGAGTACATCCGTGGTGTGACTGCGGGTATAACCTGTTAGTGCCCCATCAACAAGTGGGATTGGAAGGAGAATACAAACTGGTTTCAAATTCAGCGAGGAGTTATTCCTCAGGTGTAGCCACGTAGACTCACCTGCTATTTCCCTGCGTAAAGTCTTGTCCACCGGTTGTCACATAGGAAACAATAAGAGTTAAAATCCAAATCCTCGATCATATGTGTGATAAACTAGTCCAGTGTGCTGGCGGGGGGCGCATACGCTGCGCACTGTGCAGCAGAGATCCCGCCCGGCGGTGAACTGAAGGCAGCTCAGTGCCTCGGCATCGCCACAGCGACACTCTCCAGCTCCACACAGCTTCGCTTTTAAAGCGGAAGTGCGCGTTATTTCCATCACCGCACCTTTAATATCCGCTCCTCATCTCCAGAGGAGAACTTCAGTGCTGTTAGGAAAAAATGTTGTGCCTTTGTCTTAACCGTGCTGATAATAAAGCATGCTGTTTGATGCTCTGAATTACTTTAAATAAAGCGAAATTCAAACAGGAAGAAAAAAAACATCCTTTGAGACTTGATGTTTGGGGTCAATTGATTTCCTTATTTTAGTTGATTCACCTTTTAGTTGTTTTACTTTGATTTGTTATCTTTATTGTACACAATTTTATTTAGCTGTTTTATTATCATTGTTTCAATTCATTCATTCTGTTAGTTGTTTATTATTACATTATATTAAATATTATATATTTTTTGTAAATAACTGTGTATAGCTACCTAAGTACATAAGTAAGAAGAATAAGCAAACCTCCCTCCGACTGGGTTTAGTGGCTGAATGTGGTACACAGTGAGGAGGACTGTGAGGGGGCCAACATCTGCGGATTTTTTACTGTTTTGACCACCTGTCTGTCCTTGAATGAACTGAAGCTGTGCAGTCATTTGCTCCCTCTCCATCCCCTGGTGGGACCATAATGTCTCCATTACGTTTGTAGTGGCTTGTGGCCTGCCTAGACTCGCTCTCGGTTATGAGCTATTTTCTCACCACTGTATCCCACAGGCAAGGGGAATGTGCTCAGTATGCCCCAAAAATGATAGACTCTGCAGCAGCCTCTGCGTGAAAACACCTGTCCTGGAAATGGTATGGCTGTGTGAGTGAGAGACTTTGAGAGATGCTAAAGGTGTGTGAGCATGTTTGACAGGCTGTAAAGAAAAACTCGGTTCATCTCTATGAGGAAGGGAGACAGACAGAGACACAAACTATGACAGAGCGGATTAACCTGAGTTTGGCACCAGCACTGAGCTGGGTATGCACAGGGGTGGGTTTCAAACGTACTGCAAAGTCATCCAGTGCAGTAGATATGATACAGGACGTGTCTCAGCAGAAAGAAACATCTCTTTCTTATCCATTCAACTAGTTTAAACAGACTGAATGGCCTCACTGGCCATAGTGGACTCACAGATTAGCATGGAGGCCTTTGGAAAGGATTCCTTAAGACTATCAGGTTAATTAAGAGCTGAGCTTTCTTAGAGCCGTACAGGATCACACTGTGTGATTTCCAAGCCTATGTAATCCAGATTGAATGGTTTCCCTGATTAGTAAAATTTAACCTGGGTCACAGGGTTCAAATCAAACTTCTTCGAAGATGGAACCAACATGACACTAGCAGTGTCAGACACTTTCCCTGTAGCACTAACATGATGTTGACATTTGGGGTTCTGAGGGAAATTTCTATTGGATGGATGTCCCCCTCAGGAGGAATCATAACTAAAGTGTTCCCCTGACTTTTTATCATTTAAATTTGGCAGACACTTTTATACAAAGCTACTTACATTTGAGGAACAACATACAAACATCAGTAAAATAAGAGATCTACAAGCAACGATAGATACAAGTAAGAGCTATTAACGCATATGGCATCCATCGTATAAATGCCTAGGGGTAGCAAAATGAGTGAACAAATGAGGAGATAGAAGAAGAGCACAGGAAGTGCATGTTAGAGGTTAAGGTTTAGAGGTGTTAGAAGAGGAAGTGTTCTCAGAAGAGATGCGTTTTCAAGAGCTACTTGAAGTTAGAGAGGGACACTTCTGCTCCGATGGCATGTGCTTCTTCCACCATCGTGGTGTCACAAATGAGAACCACCAGGACTGAGATTGCCTTGAGTTGATGGCAGAGCCAGACAGTGTTTCTTGGAAGAGCGCAGAGGCTGAGAAGGAACATAAGCCTGTATTATAGTGTTTAGGTAGATGGGACCCAGAAGTCACTCTGTATGCAAGCATTAATGATTTCATCCTGGACCATTCGTATATTTATTTATCAAGAGCCATAATCTGGTCAAAAACACTTGTCTTAACTAAATACCTGCAGAATTAATCACATTCCGGTCATCTGTACTTTTTAGCGATTAGTGCTAATTAGGAAAACATGCCTGCTAATCATCTGCATATTAACATTGTCATTGTGAACATGTACTGGAGTTAGCATTTAGTCCAAAGCAGCACTGTTCCTAAATACAGCTTCACAGAGCTTGTTCAAAAAAAGTTGTTTCCATTTTGATTTCTTTGGCAGTACAGATAATCTTAGATTCAAAATGTAGTTCTCTTGGAGTCTAGGTAAGTTCAATATAAAAGTGCGCATCTATAACTAGTCTACACCAAGAGCGATGAAGTGTAGCATTGTGGACAGACCTGATAATGATGCAACACGATTCAGAGGAACATTATCTAAGATGTACTTCCAGTTTCGCTTGAAATGAGGTAAGGATGATAAAGCACCAGAATGCAGTATGAAAGAGGCCGGTATAATTTCGCCATCACCTTCAGCGACCTTTCATGAGCTTTGGCTCAAGATCCTGCATGTACTGTGTACTTGCACAACCTTTTTTGTTCTTTTTTCTATTCCTGACTTTTCTCCCATTTCAGTCTGAAGCCCTGCAACAGTCCCCGTTTGACAACACATATGATGGAAGTCAGAAATAACAAATCTGCTGAAGATGTATTACACCTTTCCCGCGCATCAGTGCATGGCTGAGGGTGTTAGGAAAGAAATGAAACTGTTGGAGTGGTAACACGCCACACCATTTGACCGCTTCTCAGAGCTTCTTAATCTAAAGTGGCATGACCCAGTTTACACCCCTGGTGCCCTCCCAGTGACACACTGTAATTTGTGGTGCTGGGAAATTACTGGAGCAGGGAGGCCTGGGAGATATAGGCAATTAGGCGGGGCTCCACCTGTCCGGTGGGGGGAACGGCCAGGCACAGACTGACACCTTCCTTCAAAAAAATGTGGGTTTATCATAGCTTTTCAAAGGCTTCACATGCATGTTTCAGACATTGTTTTTCAGCTCAGCTTCCATTTAAATCTACAAGGATAGGTGAACAAGTGTATACTTGAGGCAGATGGACAGAGCATCCGGACCGCTGCGTCTTGCACACCATCTGCTCCACCTGGCTAGGAACACATCCACCAAGTACGGCTTAATATCATGTAATGTGATTGGCTACAATTTAGAGCCAGTAGGGGTTGGAATCAGTGATCCGAGACCACAAAATACAGATCAGGAAAACAACACCAGGAGACATTTTCATGGAGGAAAAAGTTATTACATATTTATTTATATTTTCATATACTTTTTACATATTTATTTGTAATGATAATAATAATAATAATAATAATATGGATCTAGAGCAGAGGGGAGATGGAACAAGGATAGAGGAAGGTCATGTTAAAGGAATGTCACTTTCATCTTTTTTTAACCCATTTAATTACAAGAGCATCATCATTATTAACTCAATCAATTATATTCACAGTCCCATTAAACAAGCTACAACAAAGATTTCCTAAAATATAGGCTGACATAGAAAACTAGCATTTTTTTTAAAACACTGGTGCATGTATATGTGGGGGAGGATGGGGGATATCTGGGGTGACTGAGTACTGCAACTAGATAACAGACAGGCAGGATGTTGAGGGGGTGGGGGCTCTTATTGTGAAAGGTAGGCGTGTGTGAAAACACACCAAGACTAAGGTGTACAATACACACGCATACACAACACACACAACAGTTTCTACAAAGTCATCATGCTTCAACAGGACCTCATGTTAGTCTTTTTTGTTTTTGTCTATTTCAGCATCACATTATTAGAAACAACAACCACAAGTGGGTCAAAAACTGCAGAAGGCAGATTCCTTCAAAAAAAGGAAAACTCAACAAAATGGGTTATCACTCTAAATGCAATAAAAAGTACTCTATATTCTTGGAGCCACACTGAAAATTCATGACAGACATCACACACTTTTTTGGGCCATCACATCTCCGAGACGCTGGGCAAAGTATTAGCATTTGCCTCCCAAGGGTCTGTGACAGCCTTCACAGCGAAGTTGCCATCTCCTCTCTAGACTACAAACCCCATTTTTCAAAACACGGTGTAAACAGAATCCCTTGGAGAGCGTGGCGGGCCGGCCAAGAGTGCACTGCACTGCACACAAACTGGAGTTGATCCAGGGAGAGATACTGGCAGGCAACGGTGGCAACAGGCCTGGGTCAAACACACAGACCTGACTGTTCCCATTCTCTGCAATTAGGTACACTCGGTTTATCTTGGTAAATTCTTGAACTGGGGTGATGGTTGGTGGTTTGTGACCCAATGTCGCTTTTATTTGTTATATACTCACTCACTCAAAATGTACAGAAATCTTTTTTTTTTTTTTTAACTAAACGTAAGCAAATCAAATCAAGAGATTTGATCAAAGACCTGGTAGTTTTTGATTGGTTGACAGTATTAAGGCAGCAAAATGAAAGTAAAACAGTAAAACAGAAGATTTAAAAAAAATAATAATTATACAGGAAAAGAAAATGGTCTTTGGTGTTCTCTTTTACTCTAATTAAAAACAGCAGTTTCTCTGACGATCAGTCAATTTCTAACCGGTCTCGAGTTTCCAAGAGGAAACACTCTCTTGTGGTAAACGTAAGCTCTAAAATCAAGGGTTCCAATGTTTCAAAAAAGAAAACATGACATGACATGACTTCATCCACAGGTTTGGAGAAATCCTGCACAGTGCAAATAATAAATGCCCCCAGTATTGATTACAAGTAAAGAGGAAAGAATTTCTTTGTGGTACAAGCTGTGCAGCAGTATCATGCATCTGATCACTTAACATGAGACAACACAGGGAGGCAGCGGGGGTCAGTATTTGGACTCCGGTCTCCAGTCCAAATACCTGGTCCTAGATTATGCATACTTTCAAATCATTCCTGAAGAAGTCTGTTCAACACTTTATTTGTGGGTCATTTTGAGAACATCTATACAATATCAACTACTTTATGCTCCGTTCTCAAGGATCACAAATCATCCATTGATTGAAGGGAATGTTTGGGGGGGGGGGGCTAGTCAGTGGAGAACAGCGCTTGTGTTTCCAGTTAATGGTCTTCCATGTTATATGCTGTTTACCTGCATCACTGTTTTATACTGTGATAATAGCACCACTCCAACAGATAACACTGCCTTGCTAATATGAGGAATCACAACGGGAACACCGATGGGGTGGGTTTCAACTAGGGTTGGAAACACTGTCAGAAGGATGATTCCTTGTAAAGTAGGTAAATGACTGAAGTGCTGGCGGTGCTAATTTCCCCATCCATTGATTGAAGGGAATGGACATGGACAAGAGGCTTCTGATTGAGAGTGTTTCCTTGTGATCGGATGTGAAGACACAGGGTTGGACCTTGGATACAAATTTCTTTGTGACCAAATCTGGAAGTTGTGGGGGGAGGGAGGTGGCTTATGTGGGTTGGTCCTTTTGCAGAGCTGAGATGTCCAGAGGAGGAGGGGCCCGCCCGCTCCACTCCTTCAGCTGCCCGTCCTTGAAGAGGAGGTTGAGGGCGGGCAGGGGGACGCCGGACTCCGCCGGAGGCTGACTGAGAGGGTTCGACACGCCGCTGTCCAGGTCAGAGGGCTGGATGCAGTCCTGCCAGCAGAGAGCAAATGTCAACAGATCACAACACCAGGCAGACCGGATGATATGTGGGACAAGGATATATTTCTCTGGGATAAAAGAAAATGTCTAGAAAGGCTGGGTAGAATGTTACTGCACTCATTTTCCAACTATAATACCTGTCTTGCATTTCTGTTTCTTTAGTTTTTTTATTTCTTTCTTTGGTTTCTCATGTGACTTCCAGGATACTATATATTACTTCATGTAACGGGCATCTCATGATAACATGAGATGGGTATATGGGTTTGACAAAATGTATTAAGATGCCTACTAAATAAAGATTAACTGACCGTTGCAAGAATATTGTACTTTATTATTTAACCAATACTGATTCAGAAAAAAAGGTTTAATGAAATAGCATTGCAGTCATTGTTGCTCAAAATCATGACTTAATTATCTCATCATCTCAAGATAAAAGAAAATACACTTTTAGCTCATATTTATTCTTTTAGCCTGTTGTTTCAAATGAAAGATTTAATTATATTGTTTTCTCATGTGAAGCAATCTTTTCTCAAGATCAAAAAAAAGCACAGGCTCACTGACTGACTGGAAATATGAAGTGAAGGAGGCCTTGTAGACAGTGTATCTGAACCAGATTAAACAAACATTTCTATTAAATACATTAATATTATGCTTAATATTATTAATATTTAATAGTTAACAGGCTCAATCTGAAAGATTAAATTCCTGGCTGCTGATATTTCACTGGACATTGTTATTTCTTTTCTTTTCCACAAGTATTCTCAAGTGGCAACCTGAAGAGTGTTTCTACCTGGAATGACTGAACGAAGCTCAACACCTTCAGCGACAGCTTTCGGCTTGAGTGAAGTAGCTCTTGAAGACTGAAACAACAACAAAGCTAAAGTCTCTCACCGCTGCAACACAAGTCTTTACACTTTTCTTAGAGTTTTAAACAAAATGAACATTTTCAGGTTACTGGGTGTTTTTTTTTTTTTTTTACCTTTCGTTGCTGCACAGTTTGTGCGAGGCGATTTTCCGACACACTTTGCGGTTGAGCTCGGAGCTGAAGAGGGGCATGCCGAAGCACAGTTCAAGAGGGACCCACTCATCTTCAGATGAAAGGGCTGAAAGAAAGGGATTGGTAAAGGAGAGGAGAGATAGGGATAACATACAACATGAGACGCCATTATCACGGACATGCTGGTTAAATCCAACATGGGACCTTTGCTACAATTTACCCAGCTTTTCACCGCCTTTGCCTTTTCTTCCAACTCTCAAACATCTGATTAAGAAAAGTTACATAAGATATTCGAATAAGAAAATAAATAAATTAACCAAAAATGTAGACCTACCGTCTGGCTTTACTTTGCCTTCCCCATTGTTTTCTTCTGTCACAAGCTCAAAGGACTCAGTGCTACCGTTGGTGTCCAGGCCTCCACCTAGATGGGTGTCCCCTTGACGAAAAGCAACAGATCTTCATCAGCATTAAGACACAAAAAGCTTGTTTCTGGGAAGCTGATCAAAGCTAGATTACAGTTTAGAATAAAATAATTTCCCTTTTGCTGAATAAATATCAGAGGACTGTCAATTAAAACTAAATTACACTGGGCACTGTTGTGTACATAAATTTCTACCTGTGATCACTTACGTCAGCAAGATTCAATCAGTAAATCTCAAGGTAAAGGCTAATACTGTTCGATCCACGTCCATTAGCAAAGGCTATCACGATAAGGCACACAATTATGCAGACAAACAGCATAATTAAACTGGACTGTGAGTAATCTTTATTTATTTTGCACCATCAGTGCTAATAGCCATCAGAGGCAAGGGCATTCTTACTAATTCAACTATACATCTTGTCTCTCAAATGCTCGCATACTGTACACACTTTTGCATATGCACACAATTAAAAAATTAAAAAACATTGTGTGTTAGCGCCCCTACCGCTGTACTCGGCACTGTCGCTGGCCCTGCGACGGTGCCTGTTGTTGGAGTTTAGCATGGTGATGTAGCCACACTGGTGCTCCAGGTCCACTTGCTCCTTCAGCTTTTGCAGCGCCTTGTGTGTACACATGTTGGAGTAGGAGAACTCTGCACAGGAAGGAGAGAGGCAGCGCAAACAATGGGAATGATGCTTCTAGTGCAGCACTCAAAGTGAGGAACAGGACTCCATAGATACGTCTATCAATATCTCCATAGCACGGCGTTCGTATAAAACATGTTTCTCTAGAAGATGTAATAAGTATTAAGGCGGATGAGGCACTAAGCCTGACACGCAAATTCGCTAATTAAAGGATTTTAGCGGATTCAAATCCTTCTCGTGATGTTTGACAAGTTAAAACCTTCAAAGCCAAAAACAGAACGTTTGAGTCACCAGACAAAAAGAACACAGCTTGACAGAGGTTGTGTCAGTCATTTATGCAAAACGTGGCAGTGACGTTATTGATATCACTAGTGTAGAATATTATATTATACAATATTATCAGTTAATAAATTTATCTTTCAGTTTAACCAAGGAAAGTATGGACAGAAACGGGAAACAAAGTCTACCATTCATTTCGAATAGATCGACTGCTACCTGCTCAGAAATAGTACTGTGACTGAAGCAAAATCACTTTTTAACATTCCTGTTTTAGAAAACCACATCTCTCCCCTTTATTTTGCACCACCTCTGTGCCAATAAAGAAAAGATCCATCAGAAGGAGCCATGTTCATTTTTTATTATCTATCAAATAATGACTAAATTAATTGGATTGAGTGAATTATTCTTATTTACATCAGCTTATCATTAGTAATAGCATAACATAGTCATGTCAGTTACATAGTTATTCAATAGATGTTATCCAAATATTGTATCTTACCTCCTTTCAGATCTTCCTCATCAAAGGGGAACGGGATGTGAACTGTTTCTCCATGACCATGTATACCATGACCCTGAGGGTTACACACACAGTACAGTTTATAGTGTATATCCACACAGTGAGACTTGGTACCAAATATGTTATTACTGAAAACACGCAAAGAGTAGACACATGACATTAGACGAATATTCACAAGTTCAAGCAATTCAAGCAAAAAACTTCCAGAAACGTCACTGTAAAAGTGGATCTTATATGCGTGTGTTTACCTGGATTAGCACAGCAGAGTGTGTAAGGGCATCATTGAGCATGGTCAGCACGTTGGATGTAGGGACAACTCCAGGGTCGTGACCCCAGGAAGTGATCAACAACCTGTCGTAGGCCTGAACAGAGAAAAATAAATAATAAGAACAATGGTTTTCATATAATATAGAGTAAATACCCAGGAAAAAAACAACAAAAAGCAAGGAAAAGCAACACAAAAGTACAAAGAAATGTTTCGGTACCTTTGTCCTCTACAACGGTAATAACATCTATACATTTCTACACATAATACTCAATCTCACTACTACTACTACTTATATTAGAAATGGTTTAATAGAGGAAGTGAAAAACCAACATGTCAACCTCCCTCTACGTCAAACATTAACAGATTAAAATACTTAAACCTCCAGTCAGAGCCTTCTCATGAAGTTAAGTTGTTATTCTTTACTGTTTTGATAATTATTTTCTGCTCTGTCAAGCTAAAAAAACTGTTTAAATGAATAAAATGTAGAAAACATACTTGCTGCTTTGTCCCCATAATGTGACCCATTTGCATGAAATTACCTGTCCTCCCCTTGAGAATTGACTGCATCAAATTCTCTTTTGTCCCCTGTCTCACATTCCCAGGGTAGTTGAAAAAAATTCCAAGACCACTGGGAAGCCTTGAAGGAGGAAAATGCAGATGCACAGTGTGGTATGACTGTGATTGTGATGCACTAGGTGCTTTGTTAAGAAATGAAAGTTGACGGGGACATAGGAAACAACCTTGAATTTTACCTCCAGTGCTCTGATTACCTGTTCCTCCAACTGAAACGGCAAGGTCAAAATTTAAAAGGGCAGATATGGAAATGAGGAATAAAAGAGCGTCCTATCACATCTTTGATCGGGTTTTTCTTATCACATGTGGAGGTTTTCGTATCGGACTTCAGAGAGATTTATTTTGCTTATACAGTATCTGTATCAGCATACACTTACTTACTCAACCGTGTACCTACACTTGATTAATTATTAGTCTGGGCTAACCTGGAATATGTCCGGCAGTTTGCGGAGCCTGGAGCCTTTGGAGAGCAGCAGAGACGGCGGGCCTTGGCCGGTCACATGGTACAGGTACAGCTTGAACCAGATGGAGCTCACCTCAGGGATGGCCGGGCCAATGTGCTAGAGGTAGACACAAACATGTGCAGTGTACAGCAGCAGAACTAATGCATACACATGTACACTTCCTCGTGACATTTTTTACACTTCATTTCTTACATAAAAACATACATTAACACAGACAAAAGAGAAGAATTGTGTTCTTCTGTCGGAGAAGCAGACGCTGAAGCTGCTATTAGAGATGTGAGCAGAAAACAAAGAAAAGAATTCACTCAATTCCACTTTGCTGAGTCCCAGCAGTGCGAGAATAAACAGCAGCGTCAACGGCACAACAAGAGTTTAACTTCTTTCCCTCTGCCTCTCTGAGCTCCGCTAGGAAGCTGGAGTGTGGCCAGGCCGAGTAATTACTCATGAGCCTCGCCTCCCTGCCTCTCTAACTCACGCTTTGTGTAGTTTTGTTGTTGGGGACAACTGCAGGCTGAGCGCCAACAAAGCATGCACACAGTCACAAATCACTCCGGGCACACGAGTGCGTACACACCACAAGAGGGCAAACACAACCAAACAGAGCACACACACACAGACAGTCGACTACAACACAAATACAGGCAACATTTGATCCAGCAACCCAGCACACCACACAGTACCCACTCTGTTCTCCCTCCCTCCAGGCGTCATACCTGAGGCGTGCAGCTGCTGATGGGTCTGATCTCGTTGCTGAGAGGCGCCATCGAGACCACCAGCTTATAGTTCTTGTTGAGGACGCGGCTGCAGGTGGCCTGGTCCAGACCCAGCAGGCTCTCACAGCGCAACATGTCCAAGGGGAAACCTAGTTGGGGGAAAAACCAGGGAGAGTCACAACTTCTATACAAAACATGCTGGGTGTGCGAGTGATTAGGTGTGTGCCTGTAGTTTGCATTCTTGTGCCTTCTACGACGCAACTGACATAGCTGTACGGATAAAGTACATTTCTTGAAGCATTCTGGCTAGCTGTTTCCCCCCTTTTTACAGCCTTTATGCTAAGCTAAGCTAACTAGGTGCTGGCTATAGCCTTACGGTAAATTTTCCAGACAGATATTTGAGTGGTATCCATCTTCTCATCTAACACTCAGCAAGAAAGCGAATAAGCGTATTTCATAATATGAAAAACTACTCCCTTTAATGAAAAGAACCAAAGTAAGGAGAGCAAATAAAGATCCTGGAAGTTCATCTGCCAAGTGTGGAGGCATCCAACAGTTAATTTAGATGAGGAACACTGGATCACATCCAGAATGCACCGTAAAGATTCTTTCTTTCTTTATAGCAGTGGTGTTAGGAAGAGCGTTCTCTCCAAGGTGACTTGTAAAGAACGCAATATGCAATAATAGTTTTCTTCATAATTAACATCACAGTCTGTCATTAAGTCTCTATGTTGGACATTGTCAATCAAAAATTCAACCCTCTATTATTATGTGGGTCTGCACTGAAGACTCGTAGTGAAGAAGAGTCTAGCCTGTCGAGAGAAATGTGTATTTGTTGGCAAGTTAAAATTTCCTCACTTCCTAAATGAACAATCATCAGGATCATTACTAGGCTCTTGTATCATTGTGGGCTTAGTCTAGCTTCAGCCAGCAAGCCCTCAGTGCACTCGCTCCTCAGCAGACGCCTGGAGCAGCAGCTGAGGACCGAGAGATAAAACAATCAGAAGGGAGGCACGCAGCCAAACCAAACAGACAGCATCTGGTGGCGTGGCATAATGGTAGCTACATGGAAACTCAGAGATTTGCTTTGTCGCCATTAGAGGACTCGCTCTCTGCCGCTCTACCTAGAGACACGAGTAGAACAATACAGCTTTACTCCAATACTGTTCCTGTGAATCCAGAAAACTGTGGCCATATTCAAGAGAAACTACTCAGACACAGGTTAGAGGCGAAACAGACAGCCGAGAGCGACACACAGATAAAGCTTGCCAAAAGCAGCACAAATAGAAGATCCACTTCCTCTTTGTTGCTTCCATAAAAGTTTCTAGCCGTTTCCAGAACTTTCACATCAAAATAACTTTCAAATGCTTCGTTACATGTTGCTTTTCTGACCATAAAACAAGTTTAAGTTGTTACATGAGTCATTTACAGTAGTTGTTTGTCACAATTGTGTATATGAATATCTTTTTAATAATAGAGCCAAGATGAAAACTGGGGGAAAGTTTTAAAGCTGCTTATTTGATGAAAATTCGCACCCCATGTAAGTGCAGGTCATTTACATTGCACAAGTAGTCCAGCTCCTCCAGGAGGGAAAATCCTTATGTGTAGTCGCAAGAAGGTTTGTGTCACATCACAGTATCAAGAGCATGGAGGAGATACTAGGAGATCTGTGCTCACAGTCCAGCACTTTGCAGCTCAATTGGCATTCGCCAGAGAAGACCAGAATTGGCAGGTCCACCATTGGCTCCCCGTTCTGTTTTTAGATGAGAGCAGGTTCACACTGAGCACATGTGACAGACGTGAAAGAGTCTGGAGACGCCATGGGGAACGTTATGCTGCCTGCAGCATCATCCAGCATGACCGTGGTGGGTCAGTGATGGTAGGGAGAGGCATATCCTAGGAAGCCAGCACAGACCTCCACGTGCCAACCAATGGTACCCTGACAGCTGTTAGGTACCAGGATGAAATCCTCATTTCCATGGTTAGACCGTATGCAGGTGCAGCGGGCCCTGGGTTCCTTCTGGTGCAGGATAATGCCCGGCCTCATGTGTGCTAGAGTGTATAGGCAGTTCCTGGATGGTCACTGATGCCATTGACCGGCCCTCATGTTCCCCAGACCTGAATCCAACTGAGAACCTCTGGGACATTATGTATTGTGCATTTGACGATGCTAAGTAGCACCACAGACTGTCTAGGAGCTCACTGATGCCCTGATCCAGTTCTGGGTGGAGATCCCCCAGGACACCATCTGCCATCTCAACAGGAACATGCGTAGATGTTGTCGGGAATGAATACAGGCACGTGGGGGCCAAACACACTACGAGTCACATTACGAGTCACGCAAGTTGGATCAGCCTGTGCTTTAAGTTTTTTTACTTAATTGATTAAAGGTTCAGTGTGTGAGTTTTAGTGGCACCTAGTGGTCAGTTGCAAATTGCAACAAGTGGCTTACGGTGCATTCACGTGCTCCTCGGATGGTCCCATTTCCCGAGTTGTGAAGTGTTATTCCGACTTCAGTGTGTGTTCATGTGCTCTTAAGTCAGGCTGTGGGATCAACATCTACTACAAAGATGTGTTGGATTATCATTATCACAACAAGCAGACATCTAGTTCACTCTACATGGATAACTATAACCCTTCTCTCTCTCTCTCTTTTTGCAATAAAGATTTAAGGAGGAAAACAAATTCAGAATATTCTGACACCACATGAATACACCGCTCACCCCTCCCTTTCCAAGCACACAGGAGAAGCTACAGTGGCCGACACGCTCTATTGGCTCTTGTGGTAAATAATATATGTCCATTTGTCTGAATTTCTCTTCTTTTCTTAATTCTTATAAACATGTCGACTAGCAGTTTGTCCATTTGGGCTACTGCAGAAACACGGTGGCGTAACATGGAGACGTCTACGTAAGAGGACACGCAGTGTATATAGATAGAAATGGCTCATTTTGAGGTAACAAAATCATAATGGTTCATTATGTAAGGTCCTTTATACACAACTGAAAACATGGTTATGTATAATTTATTGCATTTCTATCAATAGATCCTACTAAATATTCTAGTCCTCAACTGCTTTTGCGATTTTGCTTTCCATTGACTGTTCTGGTCACAACGAATTACACAATGTACAGTAAAGATTTGGAACTTTTAACTATTAAGTTAATTGAGAGATGATGTGTGATTTAAGTGATGACACACACACACACACACACACACACACACACACACACACACACACACACTCACTCACTCACTCACTCTGCATCGCCACCTCTCAGCACTTACATTAAATTTCAGTCTGACTGATGTGTGCCGTTTCGAAAGTGCTCTTGAAACAACCATTACAAAAAGATGGCTGCATTTTTATCAAATATGATGTCAGTGTGATGGCAGAAAACTATGGTAACTACAAAAACACAGTTGAAGCACAGAGGGAACTGTCTGCAGACAGTAGACAAATATATGGGTTTTTATTTTACTAACTTGCTGTTGAGGCTGTGAAGGCATGCCAGCTGTGTAATAATTCACAAAAACAAATATTGCCTGCAAGCTGCCTATTTACCACATGTGTGACGGGTGGATCTTGCATGTCCATAAAGGATATGAGTAAGAGGGTGTAACTGTTTAATTACCTATATTTGGGATATCAGGTCCTTGGTCCTGAGTGAGTTCTTTGTTGTAGCGCAGGAAGAGGATGGTATTTTTCAGGGTCAGAGCGTGGTCAAAGTAACGCTGGGCCTCGCCCTCTGCAGTGCTCTCTACCTGGAGACACACAAGCCAGGAAAGAAGTTAAAGTATTTGCATGCATGTACATGGTATACCTGTGAGCATGTACACATCGAGTTATAAATTGTTTCTGATTTCGTATCTGTGGTGTTTCATGACACGTGCTTTACACACTAGCAAATCTTAAATTTCATGTTTCCGTTGTTGCTCTCACCTTCTCCAACTCAGCCAGGAAGCTGTCCAGAGTCTCATCAGACAGCTTTCCCACCTCAAACATGGTCACTGCATGACTCTTCAGATTCTGATAGAAGGACAAAAACACAAAGGACTCAAGACGTACAGTCGATGTCCAATTTTTATTGTGACTAAAATGATTCTGTCACTATTAAGCCTCTTAATGCTGAGAACCTGTGTGTGTGTGTGTGTGTGTGTGAGAGAGAGAGAGAGAGAGAGTGAGTGAGTGTGAGTGTTGGGGGGGGGGGGCTTTCTCATGTTCACATCCAGTCACTAACC
Organism: Micropterus dolomieu; assembly: GCF_021292245.1. Lineage (NCBI taxonomy): Eukaryota > Metazoa > Chordata > Actinopteri > Centrarchiformes > Centrarchidae > Micropterus > Micropterus dolomieu. The sequence continues at coordinate 16,109,915 of NC_060158.1, read as the reverse complement.
GGTGACAGGTTTCCCATCATGAGGAAGGCTGTAAGGGTGGAGTCAAAGAGGAAGGCAATCCTCTTTGTGGGTGCGGTTGGGATGCTCAAGCTGCTTACGCTGGTAGTGTCTGCTACAGAGACACAGAGGGGAAAAAAGACATACAACAAGAGAAATAACTCAAAACTGCATGGCTGTATCATTCTTAAATTGAGGATATGAGTTTGTGATTTTCAGAAAATGAAATGTGTTTACAAGAACCAAACCAAACAATGTCACTTTCTCAAATAGATAATTTTAATTGATTACTTCCAGGGAAATTGTGGTTGATGAACAGCCACTTTGACAATATCTAATTTGGATCAATCTGAGCAACCTGGCAGTTACTTAACATGCATAACAAGGTTAAAATTAGACCAAAAATGAGACCATGTTAGACAAACGCCTATTAATGTGAGAATGACTTTCAGAAGCATGACAGAGCTTTCTAAGGGATTAATTAGCACTGCTGCTTCAACACTTTGTGCAAATGGCTTTGTGTGCATACCTGTGTGTTTATTTTTTTTGCATACAGTGCAGGGTTTTGTGAGTGTGTGTATTTATGTGCACGTGGCTAGACAGACCTTGGTCTTCCAGACTGGTGGTGTCGGTGTCGGTGGCTGAGGAGCCTCCCTCCATGACAGGACTGCCCTGCTCCCAGGACAGCAGCATCTTCTGAGGGTCCATGGTGCCCCTAACACAGAGGACAAAGCCATAGTGACTGGAAGAAAGAGCATAGTCACCATAATAAACCAAGTAAAGTGCTTTTATAAGTTCCAAAGGGGAGTTTATTTAAATATTTCAAAATTTAGACAACCCGATGGAGTACGTATAGGATTTACTATAATTTTCTTCTCACATGGCAGTATAACATACCACAATGTAAACGTTTCCTACAAAAAAAAAATCTATAAAATTTTCAATAATCCAAGTTAATAGTACGAACACGGCTCAACACACAGCACCACTGCCATTACAATTTTACTATTTATTATATAAGAAGTGATGGACGGTTAATATCGGCTGCATGTGCACCCAGCACATACTTAAGTCTGTTGACAGACGGGGCGTTCTTCCAGGTGGGGTGGAGCTGGTCTGAGCTGAACACCGGACCTTTCTTTACAGCGAAGCCAAGGCGGCAGTACATGGAAACTGCATTCTGATAAAACAAAATGAAAACACAGTCAAAAGATGTTTGATCCATTTCTGACATTATTAGTCTGATAATCTTTTACTGTTATATCATCAACCCTCCTGGACTTCAGAATTGAGGTGAGGTATACTTTAGGAGGATGGGGAAAAGCAATGATAAGGGAATGAAAAAAGAGAGGGCAGAAAGTGGATTACACCACTTACTCCTGGTAAAATGTCTTGAGACTGTCACTGGAGGAAAAAATGGTAGTTTTAGCTTTCCTTTTAATGTCACATTTCTTCCTGAATGACTGCAGACTCCAAAGGGTGAGTGGCAAAATAAAGTGCCAGAACCTCTTACCGTTTTTCTTCACAGACCGTTTTCTCCTAAAGAAAGTCAAATCAGCTACAGTGCAACTAACTAACACTACACTGTCTACGTTTAGTCAAGTATGATGTTGTTGTGTTTAAAGTATTTTTGTAAGAAAGACCATTTCAGTACTATCTACTGTGAAGGACAGATGCATGTTTAGTCAAAAAATTACCACTTTGATGGACTTCCCTTCTGTATCACATGGTAATTTTATACTGACATCAACGTTGACTTCTGAGGGTCTAAAAAGAGCCTAAAAACTACACGAATACTCTTTTAGGAGATGCTATCGCCAACAGGATCTACAATAAAAAGTCATTACTCGATGTCTGGTGGCTCAAACGGACTTAAAATAATTAATTTTTTTTTTTTTTTTTTAAAAGGTTACATTGTGTACTTTCCACTAAACTGTGGGCTGGCTTTTTCATTATTTCCTTAAATTATGCAGTCGTCAACTTGCCTTGCCATTAAGTTTTTTATTCAGACTGAACAGGCCACTTCAGTCAAGTATGGTGGGTTTGATAGCTTTCTACACCTTAATGACACAGAAGGGCAAGCTGAGGTTAACTTTTAGCCACCCTCTTATAATATCAAAAGAAGAGGGCTTTTTTTCCCCTCCAAGTGATTCAGGCCACGACGTAGTCATTAACCACGAGAAAGTTATGAAACTCAAGTCATGATGGGAAAAGTTCTGCACGAAGGAGACCTCTCAGAGATCTCAATCATCTCTGAAGTTGCAGGGTTTCTCCTGGTGAATAGCTGCAACCACCAACTTCAACCACTTCTCTTAAGTGCTGCTTTTCAATGGCAAGAATGAGATGAGACAGAGGGACTGGGGAGTTTGGCTCTTCATACGGTAGGTCATAACACTGAGAGGGAGTTTGGCTCCACGTCTGATAGCAAGTGAATGGGAAACTGGGGGGAAAGTGGGTCACACTCGAGCACCAATTCAACTGGAATGGTGCTGCTCAGCCCTCTGGTAGTGTGATGGTGCATGATGGATCTTATCTGAAACAATGTATGTATGCGTGTGCGTGTGCGTGTCTCACAATCTACCTCTCAGGTCTGTGTGAGTGTGTACCCAGAATGAAACTGACAGATTGTGCAGAAATATCTACCTGCTACATAATATCCCTGCTCCTCTATCACCTATTTGCACAATGTTTCATTGGAAATGCCTACAACAACAAAAACATTTTATAATATAGATTTATAAAATAAACTGCCAACACCTAAATTAAATAACAGCATACTTCTGGAAAGAAAATTCAAAAGAACATGGAATGGTTTTAATCTCTCAGATGTGATTGTAAACTTACTGTGTGCCTTCAAGCATAGAGAGAGGCAAAAAGCATGTCTCAAAATCTCTTTAAACCACAGTGGAACCTGAGAAAATTTCTTCCCCATTTTGTCAGTGTCAATTTTGGGCCATATTCACCAAAACTACCGTTATTTCCTTCGTCTTTTGAAAAACACTACTTTAGTCTATACATTACAATGAGACTCACACACTCTGCAGCAAGTGGATACCCACCTTCACTAAGCCCAAGTCGATCTCCAACACGTTCGCCAACTGAAAGGCACGGGGGGGGAGGCAGGATGAGGAGATAGCGAGAGAAACAGGACTCGGTTGAAAAGTTGATCGATAAACACATACAGTCATGTTACATTCAACGAGCGCAGCAGGTGAGTACAATAACACGTATTTGTGAAACCTACCTCTGCAACGTTTGTCTGCTCATCAATGGACACAAAGATTTTGTAGAGAAGCGTTTCAAAGTAATCGCCCTGGACGCGGTTCATGACAAAGCCTTCCAGCGGGGGCACTGAAAGGCACAAACAGTGACGAAATCAGAATTTTATTTATGTATTTTTCAATTGAATAGTTGAATTTCACTACCTTCTTTTTAAATACAATGTGTATCTGTAATGACGCTATTAGGCACTGTTTCAGATCAGTGCAAGTCCATTACCTATAATGCTTGCTTATTTTCCAACAGTTGTTATTCAGGTACCTACAGTGTACTCAGGGGAGGATAGGGCAGGACACACACACACACACACACACACACACACACACACACACACACCTGAGATGCAGCTGTCATCAGATATGGGAACATCCAAGTAGATGTAGCCCCGGTTGTACAGGCCTGGAGTAAAAAAACAAACATTTTATAATACTCTGGCATAATATCCATTAATATCATTGTTACCACTTTCGGAGAACAACAAAACAAAAGAGTTCTGTTATTGAACTTTTTCTGTCTAAAATTTAGAAAAATTAGACATACAAGAGTCAATAAAATCTCAATTAAACTGCTACTTGTACTTCAAATTGCCCTGCGTCTCCTGTATTTAAAGTTATTTGTTCCCATTCAACTCTAGTAGCAGAGGTTCATCACTGTCAGACAGTGTTAATTAACATTTAAACTGCATGGACACAAGCTCAATCCCTGTGCATCATCTTTGAAATCCACAACCACACACTGATGAAAGACCTTCTGCAACATTAGTATCAACCTCCACATTCACACTTATTTCAAAATGTTCTTGTATTTTATATCAAAATCATATCACCATTTGTTTTCTGAGAAACAGTAAAGCTTTAGAGAGGTACATGTACCACAGCTGCCCCTTATGGATGTGAAGCTAAAGGCATTTTATTTAGCAGAGGTGTTTGAAATGTTCCATCCACCTCAGTTTACATACATGACACCTCTACTATCTTTGGCTTAAATTTAACCATAGAGTTAATACAAGTGGTTTAATACAACTGATATAAATTTGAAGGAATTTATCTTTTCTTTTGAACAGAGTGAGGCTGAAAACTGAGGTTGTTTTGTTGTGTCATTACAATCAAAAGTATAAACACAGAATCATGCTTTTAAGCAAGTTTTCAGGAAGTAAACAAATAAGAAAAAATAATATTTTGTAAAATTAGGCAGTTCTTGTTAAATAGACATACAGTATAAAAGTAATTATAGTTTTATTTTTAGGATAATTAGAAAACAAGGTGTAACCTTCATCTTTGTCGTCAACTGTGATATATGCAGATACAGTTGGTGTAAATGGGAACATAACGTGTACGAGATACTCACTTAAGACCACATTGTACTCCATCGATCCAGCCAGCTGAGGACCAGAATCTATCATCTTATCAATGGCTTTCTTCTCTGCTGGAGAGCAGATCTGTAATTATACACAACAAACACGCAGCATTAGAGCATACCTACCTGTACACGTGGGTTTGTTTCCATGGATGCCAAAAATCATCTCCAGTGTTGGAGCAGTCTTTGGGAGGAGGAATACATTTCCATATTATACCTGTGTGCATTCCCACACTGTTTTTCGTATGGAAGGCAGAAGAACTATTGGGAACTTGGCAGGTATTTATTTTTAGTCAGGTGAGATCTCCACATGCAATCCAGGGGCTCATGGGATGAACAATTGTAAGTTTGTGGGTAACGTGTATGAATTTCAATGAAAGCTCAGGGTAAAAATCTCACCAACACACCTCATTCTCTCACTTATTGTGTAGATCACTGATACATGTAATGTACAAAAAAGGGAAGGAAGATTAAAAGAACCAACTGGATTTTCTATGTATAAGAAATTTAATTAAATACCTTAACTTCAATAAATCTGAAAAGGCGTAAACACTTTTTTACAACAGCTTTCCTGTTGTCCTCTCTCCTCCCACCATATAAGTTTATTATCCATTCCAAACTATTTAAAGGGATAGTAAGTTACTGTAATCCAATACGCTTTGTTAAATTTAGAGAATATTTCCTCATGGTTTAGTTTTTCCTCAGTTTTGTGTGCACTTTCAAAAAAATCTGGTCTTCCTACACAGCCCTGGGTCTGTTAATGGAACACAAAGGAAGTTCCCCACAACATTGTTCCAGCCAATCAACAACAGGTGGCGGTAGCGCTTGTGCACAGGAGCAGTGGGAGAGAGAAAGTTCTAAACAACAGTACATTTGAACATGCTGGATTCATGGCTGCAGTCTATGCACTGTACCGATGGAGAAATGGCTGCCAAAGTGGAAAAGGTCTGAAGAGCACAAATTGTGAAATAAGTTATCTGGCAAGGGGAAGACCTGTGTTAACAACAATGAGGCGTTTCATGAAAACCGACGTGGAGGTTGCTCCATTTCTGCTTGACAGGTGAGTAACATCAGCTTTGCTGTTTCACCCAAACGATAAGGTCAGTCTTGTCCATTTCCTGTTATGTTTGTGATGGCTGATCCCCACTGGTAAGCTCTGTTAGCTTTGCGTAGCAATAACTTTCTGTGTGTTTGTCTGCTCTAACATTATATGATGATATTTGTCAGTAAAACGTTTGTGGCTATCAAACCCTTTGCAAAGACCTAAAAATAGTGTTGCTAGAACAGTGGGATTATTTGGGTTGATTCATAATACAAAATGCTATACTAGGTAGCTAGCTTAATTACCGGAGATGTTACGTACCTTGTTCATTTTGCATCTGATACAAACGTGTTGTCACTATTTATTTGTGAAAACAATTTCAAATAACTCTCGTTAGTTTCTTACTCCCTTATGTTTTGCTGTGTTTGTTTTGCATGTCATTGATTTGATGATGTTTGTTTACTATTCGTTGCTGTTGAAGTTACTAGCAGTAATCCTAATCAAATAAATGCACTGTACCCCCCTTTTTGCTTCTTTAGGGTTGTTTTTGTTTAGTTTTGTTTATTTGTTTTCTCTCTGTTGTTATAGTTCTTGTTGTTATAGTTGTTGTTGCGTGTGTTCTTTCTTTAGGAAAAGAAAAATTAAAAATATATTAAATAAACTAACGGCTATCCTTCCAATTCATAAACTAGACTTCATGGTTTAGTTTTGTGATTCAACACATATTTAAATATTGACATGCTTGTCATCACAATTTCTACAGTACTGCTAAAAACCATGCCATATTTCAGCAGAGATACTGGTCACCTTGGCAATGTGCGTCCATTAATTTTGGGGGCGGAGCTTCTGAGGGAGCAATGAAGGGACGGGCTATTTGTTTGGCAGTTCAAATATCAACAATCTTTCTGCAGAATCACTTACTATCCCTTTAAATGTAAATATCTGAACACACGCCTATTTTCACATTAAATTAAAACATGGAAAACTTATCTCACCCTGATATCATCCTCTGTGATGTAGCCAGTCTGCGCCACCCACCACGGCTCCACAGAGATTTCCACTGGTTTGGACGGTAGCAGGTCCCGCGCTGACTTCCTGCGGAAGAATTTCTGACAGAGGAGACAAACGAAGGAAGAAGGTGAGGTGGAGTGACTGAAATCTAATCAAGATGGCTGTTAAGAACCGATATTGTTATTTTGAAGAGAATGGTGGAAAAACATGCAGATTTTATTGTTAAAGGTGTTTTAGTTTGCGTGTGCAACATTTTATGGCTGTAATAGTTAACATTTGTGAAAATGTGTCTGCATATTGAACATTGCTATGCAGTTTGTTGTTGGCCCAGCTGGATTAAATATTCAGTATTCACGTACGCATTTTACATTAAGGGCCCGATTTAATAACATCCCGAATAAAGAGTGCTAAATTGCATGTGCATTCTAAAATATTGCACGTGCAATTTTAGTACCTGTTATGGGTGATTTACTAAGAATTATTGCGGTGATGACAACAGGAGAAAACACAGTGGAGGTGGGAGTATTTAAATGAGGGTTTTGCGTGTTTTAATGGTTTCTGCCATGGAGAGTCGGGAGGGAAAGCAGCCACTGCGTAAAAACCTTGGTTCATTCAGTGCGTCCCGATTATGTGGAAATCGTACCTGCCAATCCTGCCTGAGATTGCACTAAGTACTTGGGACAGCACACCTGGAAAAACTGCTTTAGGAAACCCCAGTAGAAACGGATACAGTATGCTGCAATTATCCAGACGCGAGGAAATGCCAGCAGATCGTGCTTAATCCAGCCAGAGGGAACAGTCACAGACCGTCCGCACCGTGCCGGTCACTCCGCAATCTCCTGTCCCTGTCCGCCCCAACGCCCCATTTCCTCTTCGATACCTACAATCAGGCGCGCTTTGAACAGTTGGTGATCGTTCCCTCTGGCTGGATGAATTTTACACATGATCTATGCACTACTGCAGCTGGGGGCTCTCCGCAGCGCCACGCAACTTTCTAAATTCTTCCCTCTTACGGAGAAAAGAAGTCAGGTCGAAACGAAATTTGCTTTATTGGTATGAATGTTAATACAACAGTATTGCCAAAGCTAAATGAAAATACAAAAAAAAAATCTTTTCATATAGTTCATTGAATAAATAAAAATTGTATTTCAATAGGCTACATTGGACATAGAATAATATTATCTAATGTTATTTTCTCGACATTTTCTTTCATTACGGCTGTGTCTCCTTCTGGCAACAATAACAGAAGCCATCTCTGCGCAACACTTTGGCGGTTTGCACTCCTCTCAAACGTATTAAATACAGAGGCTGTTGCACTCACGTGAAATTGCGTTTAGGCTTGGTAGATCACATGTAGTAAATAAATGTATTTGGATGTTATGCCCCAAATTGCATATTCATTAAGGCAAAAGTACTAAAGGAACAACAGGAGCTATCTTGCACTTTTGAAAGACGTCATTCTGCGTACACACCGTTAGTAGATCAGCTTACGTGCCAATTTGCTGGTGATATCAAGTTTGCCACGATTTACTCACGCAAACCTTTAGTAAATCAGGCCCCATATGTGCTAACATGAACAAATCAATCAGTTTAACATATGAAGGTTTCTTCTAAAAGTGATAATTTAAAAAGGCTATATTAGAAACATGTCTTACTTTAGAAGACCTGCACTGGTTCATCAAATCGATGTACTGGTTTCTCCCGATGCCGAGCAGCCGCAGACCTGCAGGGTGATGAAAAAATGAGTAAATCAGTAAAACTCAATCATGCCTCAGTAACTGGCCATGAACTTGTAATCGCTGCACAGAAACAGGAGCAAATAAATCTGTCTGCGGTAACGTTACAGCTGCAGAAGTGTCTCTAGCTTTACAAGAAAAATGAGGGCCAATTACAGCAAGAAGCAAAGTTTGAGAATTAGTATAGTTTTTCTGGATATTTCAGCTTCATACCGGAGAGCTTTTTTTAAAGAGTGTGACTCATCCAAACTCTGCTCAGGGAGTATGTCCACACAAAAACCCCCACACCTTCTCTGAGACAATTCCCTGTCACACACACGAAAGCACTACGAATCCATCTACCAACATACACAGAGGGTTCTCTGAAAATAACAAGAGTGAGCGTGTACATGCATTTTATCTGTAATTAAATTAACACTCTGTGCAGAAAATATGGGTCATATGGCAAAGGTTTTCTGGCCTGTATAGTGGAAAGGTATGCATATCTTGTCTCCAAATCCCATCTATGATGCAGGCCTAGAAAGGGCAGGGCAAAATGTGCTGGGACGGCTGCCAATGCAAGGAGGGACCAGTAAGGAATGTTTGCGTTTTGGCCTCCTAACACAGCAGAATCCTACACGCTTATCAAGCTGTTTCACCAAGATACAGACACAACACACAAACATCCGCCCACGTAAACCTCTCTCGCACACACTCTCACTGCCTCTCCATCCACCCACTTCTGCATGACACACTTCCAAAGCTCCTCCAGATAGATTAGAGAACAGAGGGCTCTGCGAGCACGGCGGCCTGCTGGGAGCCTTCTGTCTCCACAGCGTGACAGGTCCTGTACTGTCAGGACTCAAGTCACTCACAGGTCACTGCCAAAGCCCGTTTCACTCGACAGCAGAAAGTGGAAGAATGCTACGAAAGACAGTACACTTGATTTTCAGTGTTGCCGCAATCTTGACCACATAACACGCGTTTTGTTTTTTGAGAAGCAATTTTTATTCACCGTGAAAGGGGATTTATATCAGTCAGTCCAAAACACATCGACAGTGCTCTGGTTTGGTTACAGAAATACAAAGAACATTTTCATGTTTATTAGTAATGCTAGTCAATGGGTTTGGAAAAGACATTTCTACTATAAACCCTTTGTTATTCAAGAGAAGTAGTAGTGGGCTTTCTAAGAAAAAGTATACCGCCAGTATTTAAAAACCACAACACAGAAGCATATCAACAACATTTGGAAAAAATGAATGCATCTGTCAAGAAAAGTATAAACAACAGACATATGCTACACCAAAAGTTGCCAGTTTAGATTTAGATTTACTCTGAAGTCAAGCCAAAGTCGCAAATGTCACTTGGTGTAAGAAAAGCAGTTTTACAAAAGCAGGGAAAAAAGATAAGGCATAAATAAGCGACATTAATCTGCCACTTCTTTCCCAATGAATTGTTTAATCTATAAAATGTCATCTTGAAATGACTTGGTTTTGTCCGACCAACCCAAAGATATAAATTTTATAATGATAAAAACACAGAACAGCAGAGAATTATAACAACCGGATGCTTGAACCAATAAATGTTTAAACCACAATTAAAAACTATTTATCAAAATAGTTGCCAATTAATTTTTATGTCATTTAAATAATCAATAGGTTGTAAGGACCCATGCTGAAGAACTGATGCACTGAAAAATACAGCAGTATCAGATATCCCTTGAAAACTTTCAGTTTAAAGTTAAAAGTGTCCCTGCAATGACCCCACGACTCGCATTCAAACCCCTGAGCTTCCTGAAAACTTCGCATCTTTTCACTGTGACTGTTCTACCACCTCAAACACCAGCCCTTTAAAAACAAGAACTGGGAAAGATATAAAAATAAATAAATAGAGCGAGACCACAGACACAGAGAAAGCAGGAGTGGGAGGTACACAGAACTCCAGTAGTCATTTTAAAGGTGTGGGGAGAAGAGGGAAACTGAGAAAAAAGGAAACTCACAGTCAGCAGCAGTGAAGTTGGGTAAGGAGTCGTAACTCTTCTCACTGTTCATAATATCCTGGAGGTGCAAAAAAAGAAAGGAGAAAGGAGACAGGGAAAAGAAGAATTAAACTCATTTTTCCTCTCCCCCTTTCTATGTCCCCCGCCCGCCTCTGATTGATAACAGGATTAGCAGTTCTGGGCGGCCGTGCTAATTTCTACTCCCCATTTTCATTAAGTGCTTAAGACGGATTATCAGAATATGACATAGCCTTCGGCAATTAAAGCTCAGTCAAGTTTAGTTGAGCATGCAGGAGGAAAGTCGCTAAAGCCTTTTTAAGTATGAGCGGAAAACTAAATGGTTCTTCTTTAATCATGTTTATAAGTCATAAGAAAGAACACTGGGCCTATTTGTCATATCTGTTCTGATTAAATGGAAAGTATGCTGAATGTGGAACAAACGACTGCAGCGACCAGCATCTGCACACACACTCTGTGTAAACACACAGGGGCGTGAATTGATGGAAATACATCTGAAGGCATTATGCAAAGAAATGACACACTAAATACATCTGTAATCAGCTTCAAGTGCAACACAACAGAGGCAAGTAACTAAATTACTTTCATTAAAACATCATAACTATTATATATGGTATGGATCACTTTTCAAAAGCAGCACTGTCAGCCGTGTGAACACATGGGCTCAGTCTTTGTAATCTGATTGGGAATGTCAGACGTCAAGGAGAAACCAGCTGGTCTCTGTGAACCGGGCTGTGCCAGCTTCAAACACAGCACTGAGCTTTATCAGTGAGCCGTCATGCAGACCAAGGCCAAAGTGACCGCAGAACAAACAGCAGAGATTTTTTTCTGGGTGTGTTGGTCCTGGGATCAGGACCAATGTTAGGATTTGTCTCCCTGAGCTGGCTCGACATGACGCTTCACTAGACACTGACACCTAGTGCCTGACAGACGCCGAGTTTATAAACATAGAAAATACATTACTGCACAATATCTAATAGACTAACTGAATGTCGTATCTTATAATTGAATACACTCTAGCAAGGTGATGTATGCCATGTTACAACATATTTTTACATGCAAATGAAGTGTAATTTCAAGTGCATGCTTCACTCTTGCTAGTCACATATATACACACACAGGTGTCTCCTCTATATCGAGTGACTATACAATAATTGTGCAGCTGCAGAAAGAGATACCTTTTAGTAGATCTATTCAGGTGTACCATATAATATGGTATGTTTTAATTATCCAAGTAACAAAGAACACATAACACATGACAGCAGGGAGTCATGATCCTTATTATAAGGGGTTCTTGGATTCCCTGTTTTGTCTGAAACAGCCATTTCTGCAGTGGTATCCAGGGATGCCAAAATTGAAGACATTTAAATTTAAATTAAGAGAGACTGGATGTTTCCAAACCAATTAGAGAATCTTTGCTGCTTCACAATAAGAATTCATGCTATGTGCCTTTTGAGTTTACCCAGCTCATTGTTCCGAAAGCGCAGATGAAAATGTGAAATCAGCGCGTTTTTGTTTTGGGTTTCAAAAGAAAGCAATGCTACTGAATCAGCCAGTCTTCCCATACTGTGTGTACACAAAGATAAATGTTCAGGTGTGTGAGAAGCTACTTACTGAGATTATGATAACACAAAAGTGGCTGAAGCTTAGCCGTGCCACATCACACACCCATCTTCCCTATATTTGTTCTGCAATGCAGCAGAAGTTGCTTACCTCCATGATTCCTATGTAATATGAGAAAGGAGTGACTCGCAGCCCTTTGACCATGATGTCAGACAGGTGGTAGGGGTACAGCATCAGGTGGTCCCGGCTGTACTTCAGGAGCTCCTCATAATACTTGCGCTCATCCTTCCTCACATGGCGCACTGCTCATAAAAAATAAAAAATAAAAAAATAACACACAGCAGTCATGTCACAGCCAGGGGTGAGTGTCCAAGCAGTATACAATCTATACCAGATCAATCCAGGTTGAAAAAGGAGTATTGATTCTAAACAAGCTCCAGAAGGTCACGAGGGAAGTAATACAATTGATGACATAAATCGTATATTATTACACAACTACTTAGAGACTATTGCACGTTATATAACATATTACTTATCTGAATTTACTATCACTTTCTTGGTAATTGAAGACAAATGTGCTTAAACATTGTCGATATCACTCAATCTGCTTTACCTGTTCATACACAAACAAATGTACCAAGAGGAGAATAAAGTATTACTGTGATTCCAGGAATGTACCTGTGATATATTATGCTGCAAGGTGACCTTACAATATACACTAAGCTGCCAGTTGTTAGGTACACCTAGCTTTATCCTTCCAACTTGACGGTAGGAGTTATTGCGCAGCTGTTGTATTAGCATGTAAAGCATTCATTTTAGCTAAATATACTTGATAAACTGGAATCTGTACGTACATTTGGCCAGTCCAGAATCTCGAAGGTCTTGCAATAGGACTTGTTTACTCTTTGTCTTTTAATCTCACACATAATCGTGACGTGTCCTACAGTACAAGGAGTGTATGTTTGGTGTGAGGAACTAACTTGCTCACCTAGGTTATTGCGGAATCGCAGCTGGTTGCGGATGCTGTACAGCAGCACATGCTTCTCATACTCACGCTGAGAGTTCCCCAAACCCTAAAGAGGTAACAACAAAGCACACATGAGGACCATGGCTGGGTTAACCTAGTGAAATTAGCTACTTGGCCCCTTTTAACCCCACATTCCTCCCACTTTCTGAGCAATGTGTATAAACACAGATAATTTTGGTATTTTCAATCCATGCAGGAGATGGCTTCAGCCGGCAGCCCCGAATCGGCTGCAGAAGCTGCAACGTATTCGAGGTGTCAAAATTACGTCCACATAAAGTGTTTCTTTTTGCCACTGACAGGCTCAGACTGTTATCCCAGGTGTCTAACAACATCAGAGAAAGGATCGCTATGAGTGACTCCTGGTCACACCCTTTGTTTTTAACAAGAAACAGAGTCTCGCTCAAGGACTATTCTCGCTCTGAAATCTCGTGCAAGGCCAGTTGTGCAGGAGGACGACAGTGGAAACGAGGGAAAGGAGTTTGTCGTGTACGTAGAGAAGCTGCAAACAAGACTTTATTTCCTAAGGTTACCCCAACCCAACAAACTCTGACTCATGTTTCCACCGTCGTCAACTGACCTCTAGAGAGATTTCAGAGCAAGAACTGTCCCAAAGACCATCAAGTCATCTGTTTCTACTGCATGGATTCCAAAATGCTTTGTGCCTACCAGTCATTTCAACCAAAATATATTAAAATAGGGCCCAGGTTTAAAAATACCAAAATTATCCTTTAGGGCTCTTAGTGTCACTTGATATTGTGCTTTAGAAGTCCATACTTCCAAAGGAATTTCTAAGGATGCACAGATCAAATAAACCGGATCGGTTTCTACAACAGTGACCTTATTCAATGGATCCCGTATCGGCCATGATGTGATGCATGCGCCTTAAATTCAGTTTCTTTGTCAGTGTCACCATAACAGTCAGTCACTGTACATTCATTCAGTCACAGCAGGCCACAGACTCAGTTTATAGTGCCACTTCATCTCTGGCCTCTTGTATCCATGCAGTGAGAAATACAGATTTTAAATTTGAGGGAAAACAACACTGACACCTGATCAGTCTCAGGAGAGAAAAAATTGGAGACTTTGTGCATCCCTAAAATTGTCAATGGCACAAACCAGTTGACACAAAATAAGCCTGGAGGATTGGGGGCATTTGCCCACTTCTTCTGGTTTGTAACCCAGTTTTGGAGAGGATGCACAGGGATGCAGGCAGCTCAAACAGCAGCACAAAACTACTGTATCTACATCCACTGGCCTCAACATGCGACATGTTGGCGTAATGGCACAACGTATATTCAGGAGGAGGGATTTATGCAGACAATTACTAGCGACACATCCGAACATATATTTCGACATTGCAAGTCTTTTTTTCCCCCCACATTGTGCACAAAAGGTGTAAATGCAAACTCTGCAGGTGACATCCACGCGCTAACATCATGTGACGCCACATATCAAACAATCATGTGATGCCAGTGAAGTTAGAGGAGGCTTCAGTGGCTGTAACGGTAATGATGATCAGTTATGGCCCCGGTTGAAAGCACAATCCTCTGCAGAGGAGGTTAGCGAGCCCTGCGCCCCTGTGACAGCTGCCTGAACGACACAGCACCGCGGTGACATTGACGGGTACACCCGCAGGACACGGCGGTGTCCCCCCTGTCCTGTGGACACGTTAAAACACAATACCTGTTTGACATTAGCTGGGAGCTTGTTCCATGGGTAATTCTGCCTGATGTGAAATTCCACGTCCGTGTTCATCGCAAGCTAGCTAGCTGGCTAAAAGCAGAATCCCTCGAGACGGTGAGAAACGGGCTCTCGGGAAAGTCCACGGTGACTTTACCCCCCCCGACACCCAGCAACCGAGAGAGGCGACCCCCGATTTGGAGTTGACGTTTTATCCGGTGATTATTTTCCTTTACAATAAACGGCCACTTCCTTGTTGTATTTTCGAACAAGCCGTTCGTCACGCTCGTGGCTACATTCGTCACTTCCTGTCAAGGCGTGCGCTGTGGCTGTGAATGGAGCTTCGCGAGCGCGAGCGAGGGGACAAATCAGTAGCGATGGGTGACACACCGGATCAATGTCATGTAAAATAGTGTTTCACTTTAAAACATTCATACATAAAACAAACACGGGTATTCATAGGCTCCTGGGCGAGGTGTCGGGTGGTGATGAGATCATGGGCAGATTCACCTGCTGGAGGGCCCCAGAGCCAAAACGAGCTGCTGGGCCCCTACAACAGGACAGGTCTGATTCTATATTTTTATTATAGGCCTACTATATTATCTTATTATCAACAAACCTAGACTATAAGCCAACAATGTGTCCATCTCTCAGGACTTTCTGATTACAGCTTTCTGTGGCTCTCAGCATTAAGCCCATTCATTCCTGAAGAGGTAAATGGCAGACAGACAGGAGATCTCTACAGAGGGTCGTCAAAACCTCTCAAAATAATCATCGGTTGCCCTCTGCCCTCCCTGGAAGACATCTCCACCTCCCGGGTCTCAGCGGAGAAAATAACAATCCCTCCCATCAAGCGAGCATCAAGAGTCGGACAAACAGACTTAAGAACAGTTTCTTCTCCTGGGCCATCAGAACTCTAAATGCCACAAACTCTTAGAACACTTGAACAGTTCTGCTGAGCATTGTTAAGATAAACACAAACCCAGCAGAGCACCTTCTTTTAAATTATTTTAACTTATTTATTACATTCCAGTGTAATATCCTTGTACATTTTCGTGCAGTAAAGCACCATGCACTTTGTTGTTTGTTTTAACTGTTTGTTTTCTGTTGTTTGCACTGATAAGGAGTAGCATTCTTAATTTCATCATATATTTTTCTACAATGACAATAAAGGCTTTCTATTCTATTCATTTCTATTCTAAATCTATAGGATCAATTTAACCCCCTCTCCCACCCCATTTCTCCTGCACTACCTAATGTGTACAAATGATTGAGGTCCAAAAACTGGATTTTGAACACTCTTTAAGACAACAAACGAGAACGCACCGTAAGGCCATTGTCATTTACGTTGTTTAGCTTAGTCATGCATTTTCCATTGGTATGCAAGAATATGGCATACTTGTATTCTGTTTTTGAGCCCGTTGGCATTTCCCATTAATGTAAAAACTAATATGGAAATTATGATTCAAACATTTGTGGTAAGTTCAAGAGCCGATTTATCTTTAATTTCTTCACTGACAAGATATCATTCAAATATAAAAGCCTCAAGAAATAAATTAAGTGTACAAAAGTATAAAAACATACAGAATATATCAGTCTTGACATCCTGATTTCATATCAGTTAACTCCACTCGGTGTACTGGTCCCAAGGCTGAGGAGCTCTCAGATAAATGCTGCTAAGTTGCTGTAAAACACAGTGGGGTTGTCTGCCACTTTAGAATAACATTAAATAGGTAATGAGAATGGTGCCTGATCATGCTCCTAACTAATACCATATTTATCATGTATTCTTACCATCATTAATCCATATGTTAGCAATAAAACTATAGCTCTATATGGAAATATATACCTTTGAAGAAATGTTATTGCAGAATTTGAGTAATTTTTGTTACACAATATCAAAAGCCGACATATACTATTAAAATTTCTTCAAGACAGAAATGTGTTTTAATTTTCGTTTGCCATTTCAAATTGCTTACAATAAATCATATTTTAAAAATAGTGCAAAATCAAGATGTACCGCTGAACACTTTCATGTACTGAGCTCTGTCAGTGGATTTAAATAAAATTCCCCAAAGCCATCATTATTTTTCTGCAGTGGGAATACCACTGGATCAAGAAAGTGGTTTTAAGCCGGTAAGATAAAGTGAAAGTGGAAAATTCTAATCTTCATCTTGCACCTCAACATGAATTATTTAAAAAAGTGGGGGGTTTTTTGATTTTCACCTTCACCCCTGAAGGAGGTAGTGTACACCATGACCTATGAGCATGAAGCTGTCACTTGGTTAATGGTAACAGAGTCTAGTCTTTCACTATGTGACAAAGTCCACCAAAGCTGCATGTGCTCACATGTCATGACGTCTGACTTGCTGACAGCTCACCTTCTTGCAGCTATGTCATTCAATCTGTCCAGGTGTAACTCCAGTACCTTGTCATGTACTGCTAAACAAACATGACAACATTTCATCTCACTGCCACGGGAGCTGCAAGGATTAGGACAGGGGCTGAAGATAAGATAAGGCCCCCTTGTGAGACAACTTACAGATACCAACTGTGAGGAAAAGGAGACTTAAATACCTCAGAACCACATCTCTCTCTGGAAACTATGTGGACACATGAGGTCATGACATAAAAGGAGAATATATTTAATTTCTCTTTTAATCTTGCCCATCAGTGACTTCAAATAATTCTGTCCTGATTCAGTTTTAACAGAAAACATTTGTGTCTATAATTTAGAAAACTCCACTTTATAGTGGAAGCAGGTTTTAATTATAAAAGAAACAAAAAGGACGAGGGCATGTTGATGCTCTACAACAAAGACAAATTAAACTTAATTTTAGAAAACTTGAAACATATTGATTTACACTGAAAACAAGTAGTATTCTCACTGCGCTGGCAGACATTTTTCATGAACTGAAGAGTTGTAATCTTTTAGATTTTCATGAAATCAAATCAAGTTTCTGATACTATCTATTGTGAATATTTAAAAACAATAGCCGTTTATTGTGTTCACATTCTGTTATTACTCTCTATGGTGTTTTTTATTGCTAGTGGCGGAGTCCGCCATCCCCACCATGGATTCAAATATGCACAAGGAATTCACAGGAAACGATGAAGGTTATCCCACATTACTGTTCGTCATTTTATTTTGCTGATATCAGCCTCACTGTTTACTGTTCACTAACACCTTATCAGTGTTGTATTAAGTTACTGCTAATGCAAACTGAACAATTCCTCCAGCTACTACTTCACACCAAAAGTGTTGAACTGGCAAAACCACTTATCTTGGGGACCCCTTAATGGGTTCCGAACCCCAGTTTGGGAATAAATTTCAAATTCAAATTCAAATTAGCTTTATTGGCATGAATGTATAGCAACAATATTGCCAAAGCTATAAATAAAGTACATAAGGACAATTAATTTCATACATTTCATTAGATAAGAAAATAAAATAAAAACGAATATAACTCTATGTCAGCGAAAGAGGTTTTTACAATGTAGTATTCCATTTTAATGGGGTAGTATTTTTGAATGGAGTATTATTGTCACAGTTTGCTCCTCAGTCCCTCTTTTCACACTGTTTCATCCCCGGCCCTCTGCGCTGCCCTGTCCCTTCCTCTGGTTCCCCAGACCTAGCTCTCCACCAGATGCCCTCAAACTTTCCGTCCTTTTCCATCACCTGACTGCCACACCTGGGACGAGTTCAATCTTAAAACGTTTTGCACCGGTTTGCAACATAGCACCTCGGTCTGCCTGTCTGCTGGCCAGTAAGCTAAGTTTATGCTTTAATAAATTAAATTGTTCCAGTCTGCCTATTCTGTCCACATTTGGGTACAATCCCAATTGCCTGAGCAGACCCACCCTGACAAGTATTGTAACAATTATCCCTAAATTATCCCTAAAATCTATGGATTATCCAACTAGATTTCATTAAGCCAAAATTGCCACTGTGACCGCAATATGTACTGTAAATCTCCACTAAATCCTTGATTAAGGGTATTAGATGCTATATGACATGTGACACAGACATTGCTACAAGTTAACTGACATCTGGAACAGGTGAGTAGTAACAGTAGTCATCTTCAGTCCAATTCTTACAGCTGTTTCTTCTGATCAAGCTAGCCCATCAGCGCTGCACTATATTTACCTTCATCCTGGGTTATACAACAGGAGGAGGAGGACTTTAACAGCACAGGAAGATGGACAAGGGTTAGTATCTCGGGGACACTTTGATTAAACACTAGCCTGGGTGGGCTCAATGGCTGAGTCATGTCCGTGTGATGACTCTCCCTCCCCTGGCTATTGTAAACACTCTCTCTACTGGACTCTAGCAGGGCTGTTAAGCTGGCAACTGGGTACCAAACAGCTCTGTGTCACATGAGAGGCCTGGCTTGAGTCACAGTGGCCCGGGATACTATTCTTAGCTGCAGGAATGTACACAGTGGCCTCATGGCGAGCTCCACAGTGCCTAACTGGAGAGCCTCGTTGTTTCTGTGTGTCATGCTCCTTTTTTCTCTCCCTGACCACGCTTCCCTCTTTCTCTCTGGAAAATGTTTTGGTTCTCTTTTCACTGGAAGTGATATTTGTTTCTGAACAGATCGACCAGATATTTTGG
Source organism: Micropterus dolomieu (assembly GCF_021292245.1). Lineage (NCBI taxonomy): Eukaryota > Metazoa > Chordata > Actinopteri > Centrarchiformes > Centrarchidae > Micropterus > Micropterus dolomieu. Next base: position 16,090,613 of record NC_060158.1, on the reverse strand, counting down.
ATATTATTGATTTTCTGAGGGCAGGAGGTAAGGTTTCACTCGGTCACAGATGTTGTTGATGAACTGGCAACAGGTTCATCAGTCAGACATTTCTCTCAAGCTCATCAGTTTAACACACATTGGATGAATAATAATGCTTCAGTCCTACTACTTTTATTGTCTAACAGCAACATTGTTCAGTTTTCTCAGCAACAGCCTGCTTCTGTATCATCTTCTAATTAATTTTGATCCAAAATGCTCTGTTTCAAGTTTAAGGAAATCAGACCCTACTAATACAATCCAGCTGTGCCACATTTACAATCTTGTGTAGATAAATATTTATAAATCAGCTTTGGCATTAGGTTACAGTATTACGAGTTAAAATGTATCTCTCTACATGTAATGTGGCGCAAATAAGCATGCAAAGCCACTTGCTGATGACTAACTAAAAAGTATCCCAAATGACTGAATATCGTTATACATGAGTGTGACTCCAGTTTTAATTACTGATGCAATTTATCATAAGGAGCTCCTGGTCTCCACCAGTAGGTCTTGTTTAAGACCTGAGGGAAAACCGTTAGTCATGAAATGTCACTCACAGGCATTTCATAATATACAATAAGGATCAGAGGTCCAAATATATCAGACAGGCTGGGCCACGTAGGTGGGGAGTAAATCAGTAGCTGTTGCGGGGGTGATTAGAAGACTTAATGTTGCTGATAGTCCGATGAATTTCCCGCTCTTTAAACAGCAGGATCATCACAAACCCTACAGCCAGGAAGAGACAGACTGAGACTATCAGAGAGGAGGAATATAGTGAAGGAAAAACAGAACATATAGAAAATAGCAACAAAGATAATGAGGGAGAGAGAGGTCCAAAGAGAGAAATTCAGGGGGATGGAGAGACAAACACAGATGGTCTGTTCTGTTGACACAGTTCTGTTAATGTTAGCAGTGATTGGCAGCTTGATAAGTGAGATGAGGCCTAATGCTACATGGATGCATCAAGATAATTTAGAAGGGGGTAAAAATAGAAATCTGTGAGTCAGTAATGGTCAGAACAGCTGCTCCGCTGGAGTTTTAAGAGTTTGAGAGTGGGATAATAAATGAAAGGGCTTGTTATCAGTTGTTATCAGACTGTTATAAGTCTGAAGGCAAAGGTGAAATTTACATAAAATGTCAAATGAAAGAAAGACAAAGTGAAACTGTGGCAGCCTGTACTATCAAGAATTCCACAGTGCATGCTGTTGTAGAGATACATTTTTCTGAAAGCTTACAGATTAAATTAATCCATTTCTGTTATGCATGCAGTCAAGTTATACACAGTTTAAAATAGCTAATCATACCTGTATGGATGAAACGCCAGCTTTTGCCTTGAAAATGTGTGATGCAGCAGAAACTTAGGGTGTGTCACTCCAGTTTTATAAGCAAGGTAGCGTTTTGGTAGATTTGCCATTTGGTGGGTTATTGGTTGATTATTAGATTACTTGTGTAGAGGCATCAGTATCTAACTTTGGACCTTAAAGGAACAGTTTGATATGTTAGGAAATACACGGTGACCTCCTAGAGTCTCTGTTTACCAGGCAAACTCATGGTGAGACTCCAGAAAGTCACTTTGCCCAACCAAGAGAAAGTCCAGCGCAGACCTTCCTGAAAACCACAACCTGTTATTCTTACACTTGTTTTTGTACTGATGAGATTATGTGTCATTTAGTGAGCTTTACAAGTGCAGGTATGCTGCTTTATTAGCATTGGACAGAGCCAGGCTAGCGGTTTCCCCCCTGTTTTCACTCTATATGCTAAGCTAAGCTAACTCTCTCCTGGCTGTATCCTCATATTTAACATGCAGATGTGAGAGTGGTCTGGATCTTCCACTCTCTCTGCAAGAAAGTTAATAAACCATATTTCCTAAAATGTAAAACTATTCCTTTAACGGTAGATCTACGGTAGCTCAACTTCAACAATATGCCTCCACTTTAGGTGATCATGCACATCCAAGTCTAATTTCGCAACATGTGGTTATCACCATATTTTAATAGAGAGGGTTAATGTCAGTGTAATGTCATCAGTAACAATGTTTTTGTTAACCATGTCTTTCCAGTGGACAATAGAAATACAACACTATGATCATGGAGAATCTCTTTTCTCTTTCCAGAGAATGGCCTGCAGACCACGGGAAGTCTTCTCTTTGAAAGACTCAGAGCTTCCCACCCACCTACTTGCCCAGCTCAACATCCTCCGGCAGGAGCGTATCCTGACCGACGTCCTGCTCTGCACGGAGCACCAGGAGATTCCCTGTCACAGGAACGTCCTTGTGTCCAGCAGCCCATACTTCCGCGCCATGTTCTGCAGCAACTTTCTGGAGAGCAGTCAGGCCCGAGTGAATCTGAAGGGAATCTCTTCAAATGTCCTCAGTGGCATCGTGGAGTATGTCTACACAGGCTGCATCACAATCACCATGGAGATTGTGCTCCCCCTCATGCAGGCAGCGTCAATGCTTCACTATGGAGGTCTCTTTGAGGCATGTTCCATGTTCCTGCAGGAGCAGCTGAGTCCAGAAAACTGTCTGAGCATGATACGACTCTCTGAGATCCTTCACTGTGAGAGTTTGAGGGAGAGAGCAAAGGAGATGGCTGTGAGGTGTTTCTCTGATGTAGCTGCTACAGAGGACTTCTGTGAGTTGTCTCTCCCTGAGCTCATGTGTTACCTAGAAGACGACCGACTTTGTGCTGAGGAGGAGCAAGTCTTTGAGACCCTTCTGGCATGGATCCACCACGACCCGTTCTCACGACGCGGTGCAATCCATGATCTCTTCAAGAAAGTCCGTCTACGCTACATCCATCCAACTTACCTCTTCCAGTTTATTGCCAATGACCCACTGGTGCAGTCCTCCACCCTCTGTACTGAGATAATCGAGTCAGTCCGCCGCCTCATGCTTACAGTCAGCACCAAGTGTAGCCGAGAGCTCAAGCCGCTTTGGACCACACCACGGCGTTACACCTGCAGAGAAACACTGGTGGTGGTCGGAGGGCGCAAAAACAATGAACAGACCTCACGAGAGGCTCTACTCTATGATGAAAGGACTCATCGTTGGCAGTGGTTGGCCAAGCTCCCTCTGCGCCTCTATAAAGCTGCGTATGTGTGTATTCATAGCATCCTCTATGTGCTTGGCGGACTCAGCCTCTGCATGACATCAGGTGACAGCTCAGTTAGCGCCACAGTTTACACACTCTCCCTAAAGACCAACCAGTGGCGGACTGCTGAGCCCATGTTGGAGCCACGATATGCCCACCAAAGTGTGTCCTATCTGCACTTTATTTTCGTGTTAGGAGGTATTGGGGTAGACAAGAGAATTTCTCAGTCAGTAGAGAGATATAACAGTATGTTTAATCAATGGGAGGCCATGGCACCAATGCCCACAGCAGTGCTGCATCCAGCTGTCGCCGCCAGCGATCAGAGGATCTACGTTTTTGGAGGGGAGGATGCCATGCAGAATCCAGTCCGGCTGATTCAGGTATAGAATAATTCTCATTTTAGCAGTTTTGAATCAACACTGAAGTCCAATTCCAATATTGTTGCTTAAAGAGAATTCATTGTCGTTATCTGCAGATAGAAAATTAAAAGCAAAGGTCTTCAGACACACTAGGATGTCACACAAGCAGGCAGCCAACTACAGTCTTTGATGCTGCAGTAAACAGGTTGGCTGTCTGCTGATGTCTGTGGTGTTTCAACAGGTGTATCACATCTCTCGCAACTTGTGGACGAGGTTGGAGACAAGGACGGTGAAAAACGTTTGTGCTCCTGCTGCTGTCATTGAAGACAAGATCTACATTATAGGAGGTGAGCTCAAAACATGGTGGCCAAATAAGTTGTTTTCCCCAGCTGTTACATAATTGTACATTACATATGTAGTCGTTAACGTGTTTACTGCATTTTAACTGATTGTTAAATCATGTAGGACGTTATTAAGGATAAGGCTGGATAATACTTTCCAACTTCCCCACTCTATATGTGGCTTTCAGCCCAAAGCCCATTGTTTCCTATTGAAGATGTAAATCTTTAAAAAAGAAACAACTCATAAATATATAGTTTATTTTTCTGAAAAGGCTAAGTAATTTCATAAAACAGCTGGGCACTGTAGTTTTAAGCAAATGTTACTCAAACAGGAGGAAACAGTGCGTTTGTTTGGGTCTATTTTCAGCTGCAGATTAATGCACGTTTGGTGCTGTACTGAGTATTTCTAGCAGCACAACATAGCAGCATGTGGGAGCGACTCAAAATAAACTACAGCGTTCATTGCAATGAATGTTTATGTCTCCCAGTGCAACAGTGAGGCTCAGTGATATGTTTTAATAGTTTTCGGACAACAATGGAGCTCTATGGCACAGAGGGAAAGCTAAATTTGGCTGGAGGAACAGATAATACTTGTCAATTCCTTCTTGGTTTTGGTGAGAATAAGAAAAATGTCAAATATCACCAGACTTATTCTTCAAATTTAGCTCAATCACAATCTAAATTTCCAGGATACACCAGGCGATTGATCGCCTATGACACCAAAGTCAACAAATTCGTCAAGTGTGAGAACCTAAAGGAGCGACGGATGCATCACAGCGCCACAGTGATCAACAATAAACTCTATGTCACCGGTGGACGCATCCTCAACGGCCACGATGTCATCGAGGACTCAGACTGCTTCGAGTGTTACGACCCGAAGACAGATGTTTGGACGTCGAAAGGTTCTTTGCCGTACAAATTATTTGACCACGGCTCCCTTCCTTTAGTGTGCGTTTCCAACAGACCCAACCCACCATGACCCACCAACCAACCAGCCACTTGGGTAAATGCTTTGCTATGTGCTCATCACCTCCCCTTCGCCATGATTTATTGACTCTAACTACAAAATTGGGAAACCATTTCAAAATGACTGCATTCCTTCACGTTGTTCAGTCTGTGCCACAACTTAACGGCATGTTAGGCCAGGCTGACTTTCATCTGAATCAAAGGAGGAGCTGACGTGCAGAGGTGTCATTTCTTAGGCACCTCGGGTGGAACTGAACTGAGAACCCAAGAGATGACGAGAGGCAGACACTTACACAACAAGAACAAGCAGGTGTTCAGACACATATGTAATCCAAAAAGCTCTTTCCACAGATGGCTGCACTCAGTTGATGGTAACTAAAAGTGTTAATGCTTTAATTTTCCAGTCATTTATACACAGCATATCACTGCCTGGCAGCTGCAGTTGCCTTCCCTGTAACAATTAAATACATAAGGAATTACATGTCTGGCTGCTTGTTAACTCTATGAGGTCTGCTTGTCTTGAACAACTCAAAATGACTGCTAAAGCTAAGCTACTAAAAGCTAATAAATTTGCACTTTATAGAAAATACATTCCTCATTGACCCATGTGCTTCTATCAGAGTGCAATTGCTGAACAATTGTGACAGAACATGGACAAGCTCCCCCCTGCAAAAATCAGTAGTCCATCACGTTTGCTGTTGGTGAGAAGCACAATTTCACTTAAATGAAATGATCTGGGCCAACTTTATTCCAGTTTAGCTGGCTTGAGTCATGACCTTGACAATTCTATCTGTCACCCCAACAAAACATGTTCTGTATTGTTTCATGAATGTTTTTGCTTGCAGTGTGTGTATGTAACATGAAGTAAAACAAAAAGACATGATGTTTTGGAGAGGCGAAGCACCGTAAACAGAAAAGATTTGAGTAGTTCAGTGGTGGTTTACTTTTAATTTCAACATGTACAATTGCTTGATAAAGAAACCGGCTTCGCAGGCAGCTATACTGATGTAAGGACCCTATTATCACCCCATTGGATCATCCATGTTATGTATCCCTGTAGTGACTCTACCTACGGTATTTAAGATCGCATCAACTGTATGATGCATAATGTGTTGCTGCAGTTGCACAATTGACTTTCTCTAGCATTTTTTCCCCTAAAATGTTTTTATTTCCTTCTGTACAATATTTTGGATATTGATTTCCCTGTTTGTGACTTGGTTTATAAAGGAATACTGTTATTTATGTGTACATATGTGGTGACGCCCCAAAGAAAATCCAATTTCTTATTTATTGCTTTGAATTTCTCCGCACACAAGAACAAATAATAGCATCTGTTTTGGACAGCAGCACATGCATTGTCATTGTTATACTGGACTGCATTTTGTTGAACTTGATGCAGATTTAAATGGTTCTCCCTTTGTCTGCCACTGGCTGAGTCATGTTCCCTTCATACACAAGGGAACATTGTTGACACAGACACAGATGCATGTTCGCTGGCTATCAGGTGACAGGTCATTAGGTACCATTGCAACGTCCATTCAAATACTGCATTATATTTCATGAAAGTTAAAACAATTTATCTTGCATGAAATTAATACATTACTTTATGTTACAGTATGACGACCTCTTATCATAAAGAGGCTCTCACTGTTTGTATGGTATGGCCTACTTGTATCCAGCTCTCCGCTGAAGTTGACCTTAGGGGAAGAGATGCAGGATCAGATTTCACTCTTACAATTTAATCCCTGCCCATTAGTGGGGAAACATTTAAACTTGCCCAGGAGCAGTGACCAAAGGGGAATTTCATCACACTCCACTTTAGCAACCCTAAACTCATTGAGTTGGATAGCTCCTTGTTAGTCTGGTCACTCGGAATGCCTCACAGTAACCCTGCGTGTGTGTGTGTGTGTGTGTGTGTGTGTGTGTGTGTGTGTGTGTGTGTGTGTGTGTGTGTGTGTGTGTGTGTGTATTCAGTACCTGATGCCTAACCACAGTATTATAGACTCTTACTTACCCAGCAGATTGTCTAAGCTTAAACCTAAAAACCATACAGTTTTAACTTATCAACAAAGACTGTCATGAATAATTTGCCATTAGCTGAGTCAGATGTCATATGCTTGACTCGTTTAGCCAGAGCAGCATTTCAGAACAACACCCTGTGAAACTTTTTTATTGAGCTGCTGCTAAATACACAGCCTATTCAGACTGTTTATTGACTGTGTTTACTCGCTGTCTTTCCGTAGAAACCAGTGTGTGAGGGTCACCCTTGAGGGAGGCTGTGGCCTGGCAGGTTATTTTCAGTGTCTGTTACTAACCCATCAAGGGATAGCATTTCATTGCTAGCCCATTCTGTGTGAGTGTGTGTACATATAAACATACAGCAATTGTTGGAAGAAGAACCATCTGCATGTATTGGAGCCACCAGTATAAACCTTATTCTACATAAACCTTGAAAAATAGTAGAGGATTTATTTTCTTGTTTAAAAAAGAAACTTCAACCTGCATTAAGTAGTTTTAAATACCAAGGGGTTTCCCTGTTGTGTCACGGAAGATGGCCCATTGCCAGTCTGTAACTTTACCCCTGCTGTGTTAATGTGATGGATAGGGGGATTGAGAAGGCCTACACCTACACAGCCAGAGGTGGAGTAGAAACACAAGAGATCAGCTTCCCCCCAGGTACTACTAAAAACAGGTACATCACCTTTTTCAAATGCAGCTTTTATTTGAAAATGAAACGCAAGTTACAACTGAAGGTACTCTTAAAATTCAAATTCTTTAAGCTACAAAGCTAGATGAAATATACAGTAGCGTTTTAATGAAAATAAGCAACAATTCTTTTGAACATTGTGCATGGATTCTTTATATTAACTCAATTTTACATTTACAAAAATAAAAGGAACCATGAAATAACATTTTAATGATTTGATGAAGTTAGCAGGCTTACTTGCAAGTAAAGGTCTCCAGGGAGTACAAGTACAATTTGATGAATGAATTTCTAATAACTATTGCAGCTGGTTCAATTGCAAAGACAGTTTTTGCAGTACAACACTGTTGTACTACTAAATCATCTTAATGGGACGCATCAATTCTGAATATGAAAGTGACAGAACTCAAAATGCCTGCACCACACACCTTCCACCACCCGATGTCCTCAAGAACACAGGGTGATGTGAAGTGCAACAGAAAGATTTCCTACATTGTTCCCCTATCGCCCTCTGCTGTCTAATATCACGTTACACTTGTGTGTTCTGTATTACTGCACCTGTGAAACAAAATTTAACACCAGGCTCTTAAATTCTGTAAGAGATACTTGAGTCAAACGCAAGAATCATGATGATTTTATTATAATTTCTTTGATAAAAACAAACCAATCACTGTACAGCATGCATACATTCCTTACAGAAGTCTAAAATCAAACTGGTCAGGTGTACGGTTTCACTGGAACATGGCATCGTTTTTCTCTTTTTTTTTTTTTTTTTTAAACAGGCTGGTTAGGCTTTGTGTTCATTTGGTCACAACTGCCACAAAACACGCTACATGGATGTGTGTGTGTGTAGGAGTGTTTTGAAAGGGAATACAAGTTCATAAAGCATATTAAATGACAGTTTAAAATTGCCTACATTCAACTCATTGGAGTGTTTAGTTTTTGCCATTATTCCATTCTTACAAACAACCTGCTGACATTCACACAAATTCATTCATGAGGAACCTTGGACCCCAAGAGGTGAAAAACAAAGACTTAAATTATTATTAAGACAAAAACCCAACATAAACAATAAGTTGGTCCAATAAAAGTGTGATTTAGAAGAGAGTCTTAACATTGAGGAATTTATAAACTACACAATAGAAATAAAATCTTATTACATTGACACAAACATAATAACAGTAATAAAAGGTTTCAAAGAATAATTTCAAATAAAGAAACTCCAGAGGCAGAAATCTTGGTAAAATTATACTCCTACTTAGTTGAGTTTTTTTATATTAAATTTGGAACAATTAAGATATACAGCATTTACACATTCAAAACCCAACGTTACTTTGCTTCTACAGCCCAGCTTGGAACAGGAAGGGCGAGGAAACCAAACCTTGGATCACCCTAAAATGTCCATTGAGTTTATCACACATATGTACAATAGGTCCATAACTACAAAAGGCATTCAAAGAAAGAAAGTTACATTTTGGCACCAGGCACAGAATTGAATATACATTAAAACTAATAGCAAAAACCCACCCAGAAAAATAATTGACTATTCTCACCCCTCAACGTGTCGTCCCTACAGCATGAGAGAATAGTAAATATGCATTTTATCTGGCTAAAAAAAAAATGAATGATGTAACATTTGGCATAATTGTTGCTGGAAGAATAAGAGAGGGGGGTGGGGAGTGGCAAAGATCTACTCCAACAGACCTGACAGCAGGATCTAGAGTGCATTTCTGTCAAAAGACAATCTGTTGTTCTTCCTGAGTGCTAGAAGTAAACAGGAACTGGAAAACGTATTCATAGCTAAGATTATGGATGGGCCTTTATACTATTTACACGTGCAATGTTTGGCTTTCGGTATCATCTGATCTCTTACCTGGTTCACAATAGCAACATCAGCAGTTTAATTTATCCACCCACCGTGTCCTGAATTATCACTGACTTACAGAAACATGGCTCTCCTTTGTTATCTGGCAGCTACTGTCGAGTCCTGACCTGTCATGACGAATAATAGCATGCCAACTTTTCCTGAGACAGGGTAAGGTATAATAACCTTTACTAACTTTGGGATGGGATAGACTGGCTTCATCATCACAGTAAACCAGTCCGTGTGAAAATTAGAATAAGAGGGGCTTTTGTCTTTGTTTTTTTTTAAATTGAACACAGACGCTCTGGGAGAGGTGTGAACAGAAGTGCATAAGGCAATCCTCCTTTCACACCTCATTGATGGTGCGCTCAGAGGGCCTGAAGTTGGCCGAGTTAGACGATGACATGTAGAAAGACTGGGTTTTGCGATTGAGTCGGGCACGCTTGGTGGCCACGCATAAGCTGCGCTTGCTGGAGGAGATGATCTCTGTGATGAACTTTTTGCAGTCTACGCAGATCTCCATGGTAACCCAGTCCTCAGTAAGCTCCTTGGGCAGCTCTGGCTCATCCTGTGACCGCCCATCTTTGCTGCCACTACTGCTGTGCTTTGAGAACCTGTTGACAGGAGGAAATAATGAACTACTAACCTGATAATGCATGACATGGGTACCATATTTTCTCAGTTTATAAAAAGAAATTAGTTCTACAGTAACGTACTTGTAAACACTTCTGCGTAGGCTGTGCCGGTTATGTCCAGACCCAAATGGGTGCTTTTCTGGTTCAGCAGGGGCAGATGTTCCACTTGCCTCTTCTTTAGCAACAGCACTGGGGCCCAAAGAATAGATGGGCATGGTGGAGTAGGGCTTCGATGGCAACCGCATCTGAGGTTAAATAGATGTAAAAATTGGTATCAACTAAAAAAAAAAAAATTTTAAAACTGCTCATACAGTGCAGTTTATGGAGCACCTGTTGGTGTTCATGGAGAAGCAAACAGGTGTCAAGAGTGTCAACAGATTCTAAAGTGAGTGTTCAAAACTGTTAAATGTAAGTCAACAGCTTCCTACCTTTTTAGAGCACTGGGAACATACAGGCCTGGAGAACATAAAAATGAACTGTTAAAGAAGCAGTTGGTAACAATTAAACACAATGCAAAACCTTCCATGTCTCTCTACTGCTCTTACCACTCCCACCAAACCCATAACTCTGAACCTGTTGCCCTGCGAAACTTCATTCCACGTTGGGCTCACTCTCCATGGCGAGAGTCTCGCCAAGACCCTGCTTCAGAGGTAGCTGTGACAAAGTCTGACAGTGGGATGAGAGGCTACATCACTGACACACCCCCCCAAAAAAAAAAAAGTTATTCTTCACTGTTTGTCATCCTGCCTCTTTGCCACTCGAAGATACGAGCACTGTGGGACCGAACACAATGAGCCAGAAGCTCATTGTGGAGCCGGGATTAATAAAAGGCATCTCTTATCTTTCGCATGTACTACTGTCAGGATACAGTGACAGTTTCAGCAAATATGCCAAAAGGTTATTTTTAAAAAATAATGCTCCCGCCGCAGCCAAAAAAGGCTTTAGACAACTTCATTTACCCCCACATATGCAGCAGTCCTCCCCAATAATTGTAAACCATTTGATGTGTAAAGCTATGGAGTTTACCTTTAAAGTTAGTTCTAGTAATAGTGGTTTACCTTTTGCAGAACTGGCAGGTGTAGGACCAGGTAAAGAGAGAGAACCTCTTGGTTCGACATGCAAAGCAAAGCTGGAGAGGAAAGGTAAGGTGAGGAAGGTATAATCTGTTGCATTTAAATGATTGAGGAAAACGATTACTGGGGTGACAAAAACTCTACACATGGCGTCTACCTTTCCTTTCTTGAGGGCGGTGTAGATGTCTTTGTACTGCTGAAACTTCTCCAGCTCGGCCTTGACCAGAACCTGTCTGATGTGCATCACCTCCTCCACTGTCAGAGCAAGACACTCTGCTGGGTAACAGAACTCCTCCTGAAAGGGGAAAAACAAAACAAAACCCATAAGGTCAACAGACTACCCTCACATACATAGATTAGGAAATGGATAACCCAAAAAAAGTGCAACAGCAACAAGTTGTGGCTTCTGATGCCATTGAGACAAACACCATGTCACTAAATGTGGCTAAGTGCACAATTTAAGCAATACAGTGACACCCACTGCACACCACAGAACAAGCACGCGATGAGGTGGTGAAGGCGAAAACACCAGTCTTCTACGCTCTGTGAACAACAAATGATGATTCCACTGACATGAACAATGAGCAGAAATACAGAGCATGCTGGTGATGTCACATATCAGTCATGTTGGTGGGTCCACAGCGTTATCGGTTAACCTTATTCCGTTATTCTATTTACTTAAGTCAGCCATCTCAACATTTAATTGTTTTTTTGCACCATATGTTCGCTTATTTTAACATTACTCAATTGTAACTACGCTGTGACTGTTTTCCATATAAATGGATATTCCACACAACCAATTTGCAAGTGGACCACCATCATGGTGCAAGCTGTGTTCACAAGGAGATGTGTGACATAGCTGGCAGACTGTTAAACACTTTAACCTCCACAGAAGTGAAAATACCTCAAGGAACGTCTCCACCAATCATTTACTCTCAGCGTCCTTCAGTTGGCCTTTATTAGAAAATTTGAGTTTTATCCTTCCGAGTTATTTTCAACATGCCTCAGATCTCCCATTCACACAAATGGTCATGACGCGAGGTCCCCATTCCTCGAAAAATACGTCTACTGAATTTTACAGCTTTCCGACACAGTTCCCCACACAGTGTTATGTGCCTTTGATGCTATGCAGGAACAGTGACATACCGTGCCCTGAGCACCACTGGCAGCTTCCACCTGACCAGCAGACAGAGGGGGACACGACATTGAAATAGAAGCAGGATCTCATATTCATAACAGGCTAATCACATACAGAAAACTTCATCAAATTTACATGAATCTATTGGAGGATGTCGAGAGTCTACCAGTTGCATCATTAATCACAGCCAGGGCTTGACATTAACACCGCCAAAATGCGGATGGATTTCAGACGTGGCGGGTAACAGTCACTCCCACTAGCCACTTTGGCTTGTTGAAAAATTGTAGTTTTGTCAACCTGCATCTGAAATAAATTGCAATGTGAAAAACTACAACTCCCATGAAATAGTGTTTGCTCATTGGTCCATTCGTGAAGCCTACTGTCTTGCATCTCACTCTCACCTCTCTCGCGAGGGTGACATCCAGACTTTTGTCCAACGAGAATCTAAAAGTTGAATCTGTCACAGTCCCTCAGACCGTCAGCCCCCCACCTGCTTTTAACCTGATGGTATGATCTCAAAAATAATTTGTTCTTCTTCTTTGCACTTTGTTTCTAATGCAGATCATTTTCCTACTCTGTATTACAGAATTTAGTGCTGTTATAAATAGATACCTAAACTGTTTCTAATGCAAGTCACGCTTTTCATGCGTTTATCTTAATAGACATGTAAAAAAGGAGCTTTTCACAGAACCTCAGAGCTAATGATAATGGTAGTAAGTTTCATGTCTTAGTCAACCAACTAATCATATATAATCAAATTAAACGTAATTTCCCAACAAAAATGTGGCTAGTGAAAATGCTGTGTGGCTAGTAACTTTGGAAAACCACTAGCGAAAAAGTTAATGTCACGCCCTGTTCACAGCCAACAGCAACATTCATACATTACTTCACTCTCTCCATACATGATCTCAAAATATTAACAAACTGTTATTTTGTCTCACATCTTGCATGAAATTTAACTTCATTAATAAACAGCAGAACTTCAAAACAGGAAGTCCAGTGATAGAAAAATCATCTGACAGCATCAAAAGGAGGAGTTGACTGTGAGGGCAGCCTTCTTCATCTCATGGTTTCATTCTTTCTGCTCCATCACAGACACCAAGGATCACAGCTGGTGTCTACTGATGGTGCTGACCTCCATCTTACACATCCCTGCATCTCTCTTAATCGCTCTCAGTTTTTCTACTGTTCCAGCATAGAAAAAAATTATTATGAAACTGAATTTTAAAACAGACTGGTGGTGATGCATAGACAGAAGGTTGACCAAGTACCTTGGCGCTGGGTTCCTCCATCAGCTGCAGCATTATATAAAATGGGAAATAACTGCAAGTAAGTCTTTGGGATAAGGCAGCAGAGCAGTGTGAACATTTCGTGAGCTATAACATTAAGATGATATAACATGAGTCTGACCAGAAATGGAGGGGAACTGCGACAAAGGAAAGGCAAAGCTTGTTTGAGCATGTGCCTTAATGAAAAAAGAAAAAAAAAGAAAATGAAAAGACACATGGCCTTAAAAGAAATTACTGATTTTATCATGAAAACAGGTGATGAGAAGATGGGCACTAATTTTGAGAATAATGTGGAAGTGTAAAACTTAAAATGTAAAACTATCCACGGGAGACCTGTGTTCTCCAGAGTTTTAAGCTTATTTCTCCTGATCTGATGACTTTCAAGTGGTTGAAAGTCAGGCCCCTGGTTTGGCGCCAGAGGTCTGCCACTAAAATAGCAAGTGGTGAGAATATACCAATTCCATCTAAAGCTGCTCTATACAGCAGCCTGTCCTGTGGTTTCAATTACATCGTCAATCTCACTAGAATCATACGACCAGCACAGAGTTACTCAGAGAACCAGTGACCTCATGGTAAACAAGTGAGCAGTCACAGGACAGGAGTAAATTCAACAGATATATATTGTATATCCAGTGTTGTTGGTAGATTCATTCACATTGTAACGTCCGTGTATGAGCTGAAATTTGTATGTATGCCTATACTTTACTCTTAGCAGATTTTCCTCTTCATATAGTCATATTGTATCACTATGCAGGCTTTTTTTAAATTTATATTTAAAGATCTTGATAATGGTGACATTTGAGAATAATCTTAGTTACACCAACAAAGAACATGATATACAACCTTAGTTTAAACATCTAACCATGTAAGTGTATTTGTAATTAGCATGGTAAAATCTGTTATGTCTAATGCAATGTTTGTAAAGCCCAGAGGCATTTTAAAGATTCATTCATTTATACAGCCCTTGATTAATAATCCAGTAGAACTAGCTTCTATCATTTACGCACCAAAGACTTGGAGCTCTGTCTGGATGGAGGCGCAAAGGGACGGACACTAGTGGGGGCCTCCTTCTCGATGGAGTGCCGCCTCTGCGGAGACTGACGCTTGTCTGGCTGTGGGGTGGCAGAGACAGGCAGGAACTGTGGAGGAGCTGGAGACACGGGCCAAAAAAAAAACAAATTTATTGATGAAAATACTGCTAAAGAGTGAACATTATGAAGATTTGACAACATAACTTTTAGTGTTAACAACTTAGATATTCTTGTAGGGGTTAAAAAAGATGAATTTAATATATTACAGTATGTTCCAGGTGAGCTCATAGCCTTCTTTCCTATGACAGACTCTGGTGATGTGTCCTCCATCAAAGACGTGGACATACTGGAGCTGCTCCGTGTGGGCTCCTCCTGTCAGTCAAAGCACAAATTGAGTCACATGATACTGATAGCTTTAAATGACTTTTTTACTTAAATTTCAAGGCTAAATAAAATCCAGTCCAATGTCCTAACGAAATATTAACAAATTGGTCATCTTTGAAGAGAATTTCAACACTTTGAAGAGCCTCAGGTAAATCAATTTATGCAGCCCTCAATTTAAATGTTTGGAGAATTTGACTTATAATTTTGTGGCCAATTCGTCTCTTTAGACATAAAAACACAAATTACTCATCAGTTATTGCAGTCATTTTCATTCATTTTGTAAAGTTAACTAGCTGTGCAAGGACAATAAATAAAAATATTATTTATTTTTTTATATATATATAAAAAAATATTCGATCGATAAGAGATATATATATATATATATATATATATAGACTTTCTTCTGGTGAAAACATAGGGTTGCAATATCAACATTTTTCAAGCAGCTGAATCGGAATAGGATTAGGGAAGTGATCATTTTATAAGCCAATAAGAGGCGGATCTCTTACATCAGACTCGGAGCTGTCAAGCTCAGCCAACGTGGGCGCTCTGAGCAGTCTCTTCCTCTGACTAAGGGGCTGCAGTCCACTTTGATTGGGTCCTGTGGTGCCACTGGTCAGAGATTGCGTGCTGAGAGCCAACTTCCTGAGAGCATCAGGAGTGTCTGCAGGTGAAAGACATGATTTTGGTTACGAACAGTGTCATATTACAAGTGAACCATAAATTATCACGCTATCTCTTAACAGCTGGCCATCATGCCTCCTGTTTAAACTTTGGGTGTCTTTGTATTGTTACCATGTGATACCAAAGAGTCCGAATACGCAAACCAGATGGTGTTCAAGATAAGCCCAGACGATATACTTATTACAGATTTTTCTCCTCCATCATTTCATCTAAATGAAGGGCACTGGACTGACAATTATTAAAGGTATTTTGTGACAAAAGGCCAAAAAAAAAACACAAAAAAAGAGAAAAAAAATCAGACACCCAGGAGATATTACTTCATGAGTGCTTTACCTGAGCTGCGGAACAAGTCTTGAGGAGTGCTGATGCTTTTGCCTGCACCTGTAGAGGAATTAAGGGAACATGACCTTCAATAGGACAATACACATGAGTATTTCAACAACAGACTGGTACCACAGGGAGGACAAAAAGCATCTATCACAACAGGTGTGAATTACAGGGATACTGCGTAGTTGTAGGATATACTCTGCCACATCGCACAGAGGGAGAGGTAAGTGAAAGGAAGTGCCAGGGAAGCAGAGAAAGACAATGCGTGCAGCCACAGTGCAAAAGGTTATTCTCATACAACCATCCAGATTATGGCCATCCTGTGAAACTGTAGTGCTCCATTCAGACCATCATCTGCCATTAAATTTATAGGCTGCTGACACCAGTGTTATGTAATTCTTCATATTCCACAGTGAGAGCGGATTAGGGTGACAAACAGGGCAGATTGGCTGCAGAGGCGGAGTGATGATCTGTAATCTCACCCTACTGGCTCTGGCTCAATGGCTCTCTCTCACTACCTTGACCACAGACAGTTCTCCTGTGAGTGAGTACTATATCCAGGGCACTGTTATCCATGCCTAAAATAGAGCTGTAGGTTTTAATTCTACCTGCTAACAAAGACCTTGCAAAACAACCAAGGTAACCATTTCACACAGTCTGAGGCTGCACTGCGTCCTCGGGTACAGAAAGTGTCTGTATCACAACAGCCAGTAAGTGACAATAGTGTGTACCAGAGATGGGGACTCGAGGTTGAGACTCGGACTTGAGTACGACTTAAGCGGCACACACAGTGACTTCAGACTCGACTTGAGACTTGTCCTCGAAAGACTTCAGACTCGACCTCGAGGTGCGGGACACAGGAACAATGTTTATTTTTAGGAAACGTCTGATGAGCTTGCCGTTATTCCCCTCCCTGTGTCATCTATAACTTACCTACGTAAAACATAGGCCTGCTACGTATCTGCTGCGCATGGCCACACGTGAGAGGACAACAAACAGCGGCAGCTGCTGTGCCATTCATCATAAACTGTGGCTTTAAAACTCCATACAACAAGGCCCAAACAAAGCGCTGAATGCAAAATAGGTTAGCAACCTGAGGTTAGTAAACATGTTTAGCTCAGCATTGGCCATCTAACGTTCGTTTGCTTCTTGATTTAGCTACGACCTGCGGGAGGTTACCTCCGACTGTCGTACGTTATGAAACGATGAATGAGCAGTTTTTTGCTTCCCAAACTTGTGGTGGTCGATTAACTTAATCATTTACGTCCCGCTGGCTGCCATCACGTTAATTATTAACGTCGGCTGCAAACAGGTTACAGGTTTTATTGTTGATCATGCAATGTTACAGTTTTATTTAGTCATAATGTTACACTGGTTTGGGAGTCTGGGGGTTGACTTACAGTAGTTAATAAGCTGTCATTAATTGTATTGCACATTACATGGTTGTGCTCTGTAAGTAAAAAACAGGTTACAGTTACACTATTCCTTATAGCTATGTAGTCTTATAAGCAGCCTGGCTTTAACGCAACAGGTGATACAACATTATAACCAAGAGGGACTTGAGACTTGACGTGGAAGACTTGTGAGCATCTCTGGCATGTACACACATGCTTGTACAACATGAGCATGAAATTAAAATTGTGAAATGTGTTTAAATCAGGTGCTAACTCTAAAAACAGCCTGGAATGAAACACAAGGTACAACAATAGGAACACAATAGGTGGCGTAAAACTTTACCTGATGAGTCAAAACTGTACGACATGCTAAGAGGTCGCATGACTGACATATCCCCATGTTTGGGGAGAAAAGAGAAATGGAAGCAAATAGGAGAAAAGGAAACCCATGAGAGTTAAAATGGATGAAGTCAAATCAGTTTATAAAAACACATTCTGAAAATCTAACATTATAAAACTTTTTTTTTGTTTGTTTGTTTTTTTAAGAGAGAACCTGTATAGCCTCCCATCCGTGTGACTATGCAAAAATTGCTGCATGTTACCCTCCCAAATCCCCTAACAAAAGGAGTCTTGTGCAAACTGCATTGAAGCACGGTATGGTATAAACTTAGTCTGACAAAATCTTTGCTGGTTTTATCAGATTAAAGCCTTATATGGTTTGTAACATGATATCTAATCAGGATGGCTGTATACCTAAAAGATTATCTACTTCCAGTGCAGAAAAGTAACAATAAAGAGCAACATTAACTATACATACTGGAATTATATGAGGAAGAATGTCAATTACGTTTTAACCAAAGAACTTATCAGTTCAAGAGAACGTTTGTCAGTAACCACAACAGTTACTTTAGTAGTCTGTATGTCTAGAAAGCACATGAAGGCTCACAGCTGGAGTCAAAGTGATCCTTGTTTAAACACTGACACTTCTGATTAAGTGAACAGACAAATGTAGTATTAGGGCTGTTAGAGTAATCATGATGGATTTGGTTAAGAATGATTAACTCACGTTTAATGGTTTTTATTTTGTAATTTGAATAAATAAATGATGCGAGTTACGTCCATGAGAGTCAGCTGCTTACCAAGGCGGCTTCTGCGGATCATGTCCGGTGAGACTGGCCTGAGCTTCCGTTCAGCTTTGATGTCCTCCAGCAGGCGCTCGTGGAGGCTCCGGGGACGTGGTGGGTGGGGTTTCAGTTTACGGGCTGCGACCTGTCATGACAAAAAACACAAGTGAGCCATCCTCTGCCACCACTATGGAGACCAAAATGAGATTTTTCATCTCACACCACCGGAAAGGGTGCATGTTTTGTAATTGCATCATGGCATCTAGCTTTTCTGTTCGTCAACACATGGTGGTAATTGTTAACAAAGTGATGAACTTGCATGTGCCTTTATATTCCCCATCATTCACACCCTGTCATTTGGCATTACTGTGAATGCCAGTGTACCAACAACTGTACCAAAATTTCATTTGCACCAAGTGCTACTTGACTTTTCATAACTGGGTTGAATGTGAGCAGTAATTATCGAATCAGTCATTCTCTAAATACTGCCAAACTGAAATTTCACACTGTTGAAAACACATGAGAACTGAACACTATTGTGCAACTACGGGGGATGTATTTTCTGACAGATTACTGGCATCGAGTTGTGTACTACTCACAGGGTTGAGAGGAGGTCGTGACCTGATGAATTCAAGAATGATCTCATGTGCACTCTTCTTTAACTTTGGTGGGATGTCTCCATTCACCTGCAACGATATGGTTACATTTGATGTGGATCATGACCGCGGGAAGCTACTATGAAATAGCCAACTGAAATATTTTAAAGACGAAGATACGCATCTAATTAAAATGTAGGAAACAAGTGTTAGCTGTAAAGTAAAACAATCCTGTCATTGTAATATTTGGGTCTTGTTTAATCCAAACAGAGAAAATTGCTAAACACAAATATATGCTTATGGCAGACCTGTGCAGGCTAGTAAAATCCTTACCATGACTTTTCTCAGCTTGTAGCGTTTGGAGCGAATGTCATCCATCAGCATTTCATACGGTGTGAGCTGGTATTCGATGGGCAGTGGGTTGTACTGACGCTCCTGAACCTTCTTCAACTTAACACCATCCCGAAGATCTCGCATCACCTGCACCCAAAACCGTGCCTGGTAGGGACCCAAAAAATAAACAAATTAACGCGATGACTGCTGCAGTTGTGATCAGAAAACATGCACACAGAAGTTATGCGATTACCAACACATGGTCACAGAATTAAATATAGTGGGGCATTGTGTGGTAAGTAAATACTCTTCTTACCCAATCTGCATTTTGCAGCTCATCCAGGTCTTTAACGGGGTCCCCCCGAGTCTCACCTTCCATTTTCCGAAGGTTCTAGCCAAGAAAAAGGAGGTAAAAGGGGAAACAAAAATACACGGAATGTCATATAGGCGCAGCACTGCATTCACAGCAGTGAAAATTAGGTTGAGGTCACTGGCAAACGGCCCATATTGTCATAGCAGTCTGGTTAACTAACTAACTAACGGATGTTAATATCCGTCTCCTCCTATACAGACAGTGTACCAGAGCGGAAAGAAGCCAACAGTTCAACTAATGGCTGCTATTAATTTCTGCCTGCTCTTGTGACTAGTTTAAACGTCAAACTGGGTAAAGTTGAGGATGCTTTCCTTGTTGACATATTGAATATGCGCATCCTTTTTTACTTGGTTTTGTGCGAAGATAGAGTTAACGACCAGACTGGATGGAGGACACTTCATTCATCATACACAGTACACATGCAAACACTATACTCGTAAATAAAATACATTTGAGAGGGTTAAGGTTTTTTTTGTTTTTCTTAAAAATCTGATCTACAATATCGCTTAGATCAAAGAAAAAAAAGCCTAAAGACATCTCTGCTGACACCTGCAGCCTCTTTCCATCTTATCTCCACATCTATTAACCCACACCTTTGTTTACTGCTGAGACACATTCCTTCTTCCTACTATTTTTTTCTGCTGATCTTTCTCTTCCAATTTGAAAAAATGAATTTCTGCTGCCAATTCATCTTGCACCTTTTGTTACCCATGAATCCTCCCATTTTGTTAAACCATGTAAACATTTAACTCGTCACAGGCTTGACACCTTACAACAAATTATGGTTTTAATTCATTTGTAGTCTGGCAGAAAAGGCGAGAGGAATCCAACGAGAAGGAGCTGACATACTTGCAGAGAAGGAAAAACAGTGAGAGAAAATGAAAGAAAGACTTATTGACCAACATCCTAATTGTTAAGCATGTGTGATACTGTGTATCGTTACTCATTATCCAGTAACATTCGGTGCTGAAGGAGTGCAAAGTGGCCCCTATAGCCTGGCAGTCCCCTCCTTTAAGCTCCTTAACTTTCTGTAATAAGGTTAAACATGATTCTATAACCATATATTACATAAGATTGTTTGCATGAAACAGGCCTTCAGCTGAAGTCGCTGTCAGCTGCTTTCCCATGCGTGTGTACGTACTGTACAATAAAACAAGCTATGGAATAAGTCATGCAGCTACATCTCTAAATTTCAAACTCAATCAGGGAACTGAAAGGTGTACTAATAATAGTCAAAGAACTTAATTTGATGTGCATCTTGAATGCTTGAGTAGGGAATTACGGTCTAGAGTAACGGGATGTTTCCTATCATAAAGAGTGTGTCATTTCAACCCATGTTTTGTATTTTGAGCCAATAATTGCTAAAACACATTACAGTAATAACATTCTTTTCTGAAATGAGACTACACACTGATCTGTAATAACTGGGTCTGCTCAAGCTGTTGTATGACATGGTGCATTCCTTTAAGGTTTTTTCATGCTAAAAATTTTCAATTACTGATTTTAACTTTTTAAAAAGAGTTGGGAGTGAGTAAGTACAGAGTGAGAATTGCAGCACATCTTGGTTGCACAGCTGGTTAATGGTCTAAAACATTTTGTCTCCAAGAAGCACAACGTCTACAGGAATCCCTCACTAATCATCTTAGTTACTCCAGTACCAATACTCCATGTACAGAAATAAATCTGCCAATAATCTAGTATACCGACAAGAGAAACAGGATGCTAGATCACCATGTCCGCGCAGAGTCATGCCAAGAAATGTTGAGTTCTC
Source organism: Micropterus dolomieu (assembly GCF_021292245.1). Taxonomy (NCBI): domain Eukaryota; kingdom Metazoa; phylum Chordata; class Actinopteri; order Centrarchiformes; family Centrarchidae; genus Micropterus; species Micropterus dolomieu. The sequence goes on along the minus strand of NC_060158.1, from coordinate 16,069,114 downwards.
AACTGAAGAGAGGGTCAGACAGGGACACCGACAAGTCTCAATCCCTCTGGGCCATCACCACTTTGTGGGCTGTTTCATTGCTTTGTGCAGTTTCTTGGCACCACTCTGGTATTTTTTCCTTTCGCAGCAGTAAAGAGCCTGTTGGCCTGACAGATCCTATTTCAACCAACCAGACCGAGCCACACAAAACTATTCCAGCCATGATTTGTGTCAGGTAACGGATATTCAGCTTACCATTACTAAAAGTTACTGTAAGTTACACATTAATTCTGAAATAGGTTTAGGTGACTCACTTTATTTGCAAGTGTAGTATCAATTGTTAAGTGGGGTACAGCATTTTTCCCCACTTGACTGTGACTTATCCTCACTAGATTTATCAAGAACATGCAGATGTCACATGGTAGATTTTCTTACCTCCTTGGCACTCTTAATCTTCTCCAGAAAGGTGCATAGTTCCCTGGTCTCGGCATAGAGTGCGCGACACACAGCCTGGTAATGGTTGGGGGCATCTGATGGGCTGGGCAGGTGGGAAGAACACAGCTGTAGAGAGGAAGAAATGAGTTTCTATATAGAGGTGCCTGTGGAAGAGTCATTAATTAAACATGGCCAACATAAAGTGTGTTCGCACATGCACACGTATCTCAAAAAAAACCAAAACATTTTTTAAAGATCATAATAAAGAAATCATGTATTCAGAAGCAACAAAATAAGAGAAAAAAAAGGCAGAAATAAACAAACAATCCCAATCCTATGGTAAGCATTCCAACACAGTTGGCTGCCGTTTTCTGACAAATTTCTAATCCAATAACTTTAGGTGTAGTATTTCCTTTTAAAACGGACACTTCATTAGTTAGACCAAATTTTCCAGAAATACAAACCATTGGGTGTCCATGTACAAAAACACAGCAGCATTCTACTTCCATCTGTTGAAATCACTGGCAATTTATTTTTTAGCCTAACCCAAACCATGTACTAACTGGTCTACAGTGCGTGCTTCAAGCTACTGCAAACGTCCCGATAACTTGCTCACAAGGACTATGCTAACATGCTGGTGTTACTTAAGTATACCCATGTTCACCATCTTAATTGAGTGTGTTAGCCTGCTCACATTTGCTAATTAGCAACAAGCACAAAGTACATGTGAGGCTGAGGCAGATGGGAATTTCATTAGTTTGGAGGTATTTGGTTAAAGTATTGGTCAGATCAAAATTTAGCGAATATCTACTTATGCGCCACTAGCTGTCCCTTCCTTGTGTGCACTGAAAAAAAAAATAAATAAATTCCAGTGTTTGTTCACAGCCCCAGGCTCTGTAAATGGGAAACAGGGGTTTGGACCGAGCCAGACAACACTATTCTAGCCGTTCCAGCCATGATTTGTGTGTCAGGTAATGTTAAATTACCTGCAAGGTAATGTTAGCTTCACTGCAGCAACTTTAGCAACAGTTTGCTAAACCACAATATTAGTTACATTACTTGCTGTGTCGTCATTCGCTCTTATATAGCATGGTATTTGTCATTGTATTGGTTTCTCCAGAATTACATACCACACATTTAATGTCTGTGTACAATTCCATGACAATCCATCCAATAGTTTGAGACTTTCACTAAAAATATCTGCCTCACGGTGGTACTACAGAAAATGTTTCTGTGGGGACCATGATGGACTGACATGAAATTCTGTCAAACAGTTCGTCATATTTCAGTCTGCACCAAAGAAGTGGTCCAACAGGCCGACATTGCCATCCATAGTAGTGCTACTAGTGTTGCTAAAAACATGAAACTGCTTAAACCAAAAGCATCAACAGCATAAACCTGCTTCTCCAGCTCTGACCGTTTTGGTATTTGACCGATTGTAACGATAATAAAGGCTGCCTGCATGTAGTGGATGAGCTGTCATAATTTCTAGTGACACAGTAGAGGAAACCGGAACAATGACATATTTTCATTTTCTCCTGATGGGCTTGGCTAGCCAAGGAATGCATGACAAAGTAGAAAGTGTCTTCTTCCTCACTACAGGGAAATTCAAAAGGTATGTCACCTCCAGAGTGAGTATTTACTTCAATGCTTAAAATAGTCCTGTGTCTATGGCTTCCACTGTTTTTGCTAAAAAAAAGCAAAAAAAAAAAATTCTGTATTAAGCACAAAACATCCTCTCCTGCAAAAGATGAAGGAAAACTTTAGGTTAACTATGTAATTTTGAGAAATTAAACAGTATATAGTAATGTCACAGTTTTAACATTTGGTGTTAAATTGATGGCATCTTTTGTGTGAAACCATCTGAATGATAATTGTCATTAAAATTGTTTACTTCTATCTAAACTTAAAGATTGACAGCTTTGGTAAGAGGGCAGCTCATGTAGCCACTCCTTTGTTCACTCCATTTCACCAAAGCAATGAGGAAACCCATACAGCACATTCATCCTCCAACTATTCCTGTTCTTGATGCTTCACTAGTCCTGTCATCCTTTGTCAGCTTCACGTCTCGCCGAATCCTCAATGACCCAACCTACCTCTGCCTGACAGGACAGCTGAGTACAAGTAAAGGAAGGTGGTCAGTCAAAAATGTGCATCTAATCTAGCTATGTCATACCAACATGTTGCAGTTTACACTCAAAAGGAGGACTGTTCTGAGCCAAACTACACACGCACTGGGCAGCAAACAGGCCTTACATTTATTTGTGTTCAACACCGGGTTCATTATATGGAAGGAACAGGCTGTGAGTGTTTCTAAGCCTATTCCCCGAATACCAGTGTGTTTATACAGCTATAATTACCAGTCTCATATTCAGAAGCTACTTGGGGAATTTACAGCGTGACGGCCCCCATCAGGGGAATTTGTTTGGAGCTGGAGCGATGATGGTGTGTGAATGTGCTGTTCTGTTAATAGAACTGATGTGAAAGTGTGGTAAAAAGGAATAAATGTGCCAACATTGAGGCAGTTTAACACCCGTTAGATTAAGGGGGAAAATTTTAAAGCAAAAGAACAATCTGCACTTTTAATACGCTTATGATAACGTCAATAATTTGCTGCCTCATTTTTATTTGTCATGGATCTGATCAGGATCAGCCCGATCCCCCAAACCATGACTGATCAAAAACACTACAATAAATTAAGTAAATTATTAATTATCCTCACAAGTGTGAGAATTCTACTGTTCAAGAATTCCTGAGATCCCCCACCATGATGATGTCCCGATAGCAAATGCTGTTGCCCGAGCTGGTGGTGGTAGTAGAGATGGGCTCCTCTTCCTCCTCTTCTTCCTCACACTCATCCTCCTCCTCTGTGGCTTCATAGCCTTCGTCAGGGCAGGGGTCACTCTCAATTTTTTCGGTGTTGGTCATCATGTCGATCAGGTGCTCCAGCGGCGGGCTGAGTTCACGCTCCTCGTTTTCCTTAAGGCCATAGTCCAAAGCTTTGTAGATCATGACACCCAGTGAGTCGATAACCTGCGGGACAATGGACACATGGGATGTTGCAGATTACTGTGTGCTGGGAAATAAACTACAGAACAGTGTAGGATTGGGTCTAGTTTTTGCTTTATTGTATACGGTTCATGTATCAACAAATAAACACAAGAAGTTAAGACTGGCATTCACTGCCTTCCACAATCAGATCTTTTACTTTTAAACTATATAGGAAAGACAAAAAAAAAATATAAATAAATAAATATGAACATCATTAAAGCTATTGTCACCGTCATATCTGCTCAGTGCTATTTTTGCTTTTTTTGTTTGGTATGATGAACACACATTAACTGATGTTCAGCTTGACAATTAAGTATGTATATTTCAAACGTAGAGGGACATTTCTATTTAAGCTAGGGCAGTTACCCCCTCCCCCCCCCTCCATTCACATTTGCCATTATTTGGCCAACATTATGTTCTCTCCAGCTGACTCACAGTACATTTCATATGTTTTCTCTGCCCCTGCTGGTCTATCTATATATTCATTTTTGACAAATCCAGTTCAGCTGAGCAGACAAGACGACAGTTCACGTCCTCAAACCAAATGTGAAACGAGGCCACAGTGTTCCTCCAAACAGCGTGATTATTAACATAATCTGGGGATGATTTTATTTCATCACTGCTTCCCCTCATTAACAAGCAGTGTATGACCTCTCTTTTTATTATTTTTTTGCAGCCTGTTCCAACTTATCCTAATGTCTCACATCACCACCGGGCTTCAACGACACAAGGTTGTTCTTTCACTGTGGCATGTCCAGTTGGCTCAGCTGTGTCACGTTTGCTCCTGACAACTTAATCTGACCATTACTCTCAGCTCATCTTACTTCCAAACACGAATTGATTTAAGAATTCTACACGGGACAGTAGACCTGAAACAACCCCTTTTATTTAGAGCTCACTGAGGAAGTAGACATTCTGGCAATAAAGCACTACTTCGGGATAGCACCTTTGATATACGATTTAAAAAAAAAAAAAAAAAAGGAATGTCTGCTCACTTCTTTGTCAATAAGTACGTATTGCTCGTCAGGGCCTTTGTTTGTACACTTTAATTCGTGGCTAATTTCTTCGAAGACACTTATCACAAACTTAAACTGACATTACGACTCATTTCAGTTCTTGAACTATAATGAATCTTCAACTCCTTTTTGGACTTTTAGCACAACTAATACTTTAACTTCCTCAGTATTCAAGCTTAAATTAGCACCTCATTTGGTGCAGACACTTAAAACACAAAAACCAACTATGTTCACTCCATGTTTCTTTCAATTGCATATTTTCAGAAGCACGCACGCATACATTTTCTCAGTATTTTTTATTAAACCTTTTGTGGATTGAGCCATGTAGTCAGTAGACATACCTGGAAGTGTTAAGTGACAATCACTTCTGACATCACGAGAACTAAATTTTGTTTTGCCTGTGACTCCAACATTAGTCATGTAATAGTCAGCATCTGCCAGTGTACTTTCCTACATATAGCACTATAGCACCACAGTGTGCTCTCACTCTGCAAGAAAATATACTGTAGCTTGAATCCCTTTCTAGTGGTGTGTTCTTTGGTGCCCTTTATTGTCCCCCCCATATCCAATAAGCATGTCATGCCAGTGTACAACAGCCGTGGCTACAAGGTTTGCACAGGATTTGGATATCGTTCATAGAAACTGCAGGGTGCCATCTATTTGTTTGTGTGCAGCTCAGTGATTAGCCAACACGCAATGGTGTACTAAGTTTCTAAGTTTCTGTGTTTGCAATGTGGAACAGTTTGCAGAGCACAACAGAGCATCCCCGCAAAACAGTGCGATGGTTTGCAATAAACAAAAGGATTGACTCAGAATTAGGTTTATACATTACTGGTGAACAGTAAAAAGAAATAAAAGGCATCTTTAAAGGTGCTTGCACACTGCTCAGACTGCGCCCCACGAACACCAACATTCTAAAGTTGAATCATGTTAAAGACTACAGTCTGTTTTCCATCCATTAATAAGTATATTAAACATAGGCCAGCAACTCACAGCTATTTTTAAATGACTTGAGGTAATAACATGATTCACCAAGAGCTGCATACTGTGCGTCATTACTGTACTGCATGTTCTTATCTAGAAAGGAATGAAACAACATTGTTGAAAAAGGGAGGTGTCCAAATTAAACAGATCTATGGGAGGACAGGCATGGCTTGCTAAGCATGGGTGAGGTGCAAGGGAACAGCACCTGGCCGTGGTGTCTGTGAGTGTAAGGGAAGGGTGTTGACTGAGCACTTGGGCTCACTGACTTTAGAGGGCGAGGTGAAAAAAAAAATCATTACGGACAAATAATCAAACCGACATGTCATGTAAGAGTCAGTGACGCCCTCACGTTTGGACTAAGCTCACTAAGAGGTTTCCCTATAGACTGAAGTTTGACGCCAATTGTTTGACAATGACATTTCATGAGGTAAAATAAAACCCAACCACCATGTTTTCAGTTTTGTGACAATGTTTAATTTCCAGATAATTCATTTTTTCAATCTCTTACATTGTTTTCACTTAACAGTGTGGACCTAGTCTATTTTAAGAGTTAAATTTGTATCACGTCTGTATATGCGATCATTTTCATGCACAAAGTGTGAGTGTGTTTTTGTGTTTGAAAAAGTTTAGACACAGTTCTACAACTCCTGACTTACAGGGGACATTCAATGTCTTAATAATAGGGCTTGCTGAACTGGCCTGAGTGTGCTGTTGTCTGTGTATGTTGTTACTGTGTGTTGCTTTCTGATAAAGTGCTGTGAAAACGAATTTCCCCTTTTGATCCTTTTCTTTCCAGGAGAAAGTGGTGTTGTACTGTCATCATTTATCAACTGTGTGTGCGCAGCTGATCATCCTGTTCCAAGGCTAAAACAAATATCCTATTCCTTAGTGTCTTATTATGTAACCTTATAATCCATGTGTAGGCCAACATGTGCTGCAGTGGCCAGAGATCCTAGGAATGGCGGAGTGACAGACAGCACAGAGGGTGTCAATCATTGGCCACAGTGATCCACGGGTTTACATTGGACCAAGTTTAGTAAAACAACAACAAAAATCACATGTGGAACTTGTATCCATTTCAAATTTAGCAGTGGCATCAGGCATCTGTAATTGAAGACAGTCTATATGTTGGTAAGGCACAGGTAGCTTTAGCCAATTGTTAGTTTAAATCCAGTTTTCCTGCCAACACAAAATGGCTTGTCACAATGACCTCCCCAGTGGTTCAACAGTAGCTAGCACAGAAAGGCTTACTGTTCAAGATATCATTAATTAAAGCAATCATCTGGTTTATTTTATCCAAGTTTTGGGCGTTTTAGAGCATAATTAACAGCTAGGATTCGATTTGCCAAATATAGGGTCCAGACATACAAGGCTAGAGCAAAATACAGGTCAAGGCTGGATAACTCCATCATGTCATTCTACCAACATGACAGTGCTGCAACAGTTTTATGATGTTGAAATTAGGGCTGGGCGATATGGCCTAAAAATAAAATCTCTGATTTTATTTTTTTTAATTCAATTTACGATTTTTTCCGATTTCCCCCCCTACTTAAGGAAAGCAATAAGTACAAACGACAGACTACTTAAAGCAAATTTTGCTTTTATTTAATCAAAAGCAAGACAAATGTAACCCCCATTTCTGGGATGAAGTAGCACCATTTTCTAAAGCATTAACAATATATTAAAATCTGAGGAAAACTAGACAGTGACATTTTTCATTGTGTCTAGCCCAAACAATGCAACAACATACAGGGATACATGACATGAACATGCACATCTTACTCTTAGCAGAATTAAATTTTTCAAACCAAAAACAAAAAATATTCTTTTTTATTGCACTTTGCATAGAATTTCGGCCGCTTCGGTGATTGTTCTCCACCGTGCCCCTTTCCTGTCATATGCGGTGCCTTGTGCAAAGGATTCGGATACAGTTAGCTGTTTTTTAGCTAAGGTTTGTTGGTCAGTGCGGCTTTGTTCATCGCGGAGAGACTGGCATTTTTCATATTCGGCTGGATGTCTCTGTTTCAGGTGTTGGAATAGGTTTGTGGTGCTGCTGCCTTTCACTGCGATAGGCTTTAGGCAAATGTTGCAGCGTGGTGTCTGTTGTT
>NC_060158.1:16059454-16061521 GCF_021292245.1 Micropterus dolomieu | reverse complement strand
CCAGAGATCCTAGGAATGGCGGAGTGACAGACAGCACAGAGGGTGTCAATCATTGGCCACAGTGATCCACGGGTTTACATTGGACCAAGTTTAGTAAACCAACAACAAAAATCACATGTGGAACTTGTATCCATTTCAAATTTAGCAGTGGCATCAGGCATCTGTAATTGAAGACATTCTATATGTTGGTAAGGCACAGGTAGCTTTAGCCAATTGTTAGTTTAAATCCAGTTTTCCTGCCAACACAAAATGGCTTGTCACAATGACCTCCCCAGTGGTTCAACAGTAGCTAGCACAGAAAGGCTTACTGTTCAAGATATCATTAATTAAAGCAATCATCTGGTTTATTTTATCCAAGGTTTGGGCGTTTTAGAGCATAATTAACAGCTAGGATTCGATTTGCCAAATATAGGGTCCAGACATACAAGGCTAGAGCAAAATACAGGTCAAGGCTGGATAACTCCATGTCATTCTACCAACATGACAGTGCTGCAACAGTTTTATGATGTTGAAATACTTTACCAAAGAGTGACATTAAGTCCGCCATGGGTTTATGGATTGATGGATGGAGGAAGAGGCAAGTATCAATAGCCAGCACAGAGGCTGTCTCAAGTACAGCTACATTTTCTAACTACGCATCACAATTTCATTTGAAGACTTGTGACTCAGATGAATGAGGCAAGGAGGCAAAGCAGAGGAGCAGAGGGAGGAACAAATTTGCGGTTAAACAGTTAGGAAACAGAAAATCCACCGCTGGGTTTCAGGCAGGGGCAGAAACGCTGGTTAGCAAGCCGCTAATTGAAACCAGGCTCCACCCAGGATAGATGGAAGCCTGCCACGGTGGATGAAACACATGTTCCCATTGCTGTGGTCTAAGCAAACCACAGATAACGCAAGAAACCACCCACATTTTCAGATGCTTCTTGGGGAATGCAGCAGAATGAGTCAACTGGGTGTCAAAGAAAATAATAGTTTCATAGAGAATAAATTAGGCTTTAGTGAGACAGGCTTCTATCACAACAAATATCAGTGTATGACAAACAAATTCCCCACAGAATGCACTCCATCGTCCATCAGAAGCAACTTTTCTCACGCTCAACAAACGAATGATACAGCTCTTGTATGACATCATGGCCTGGGAGTGCTTCAGTCTTATGTTGTCCAACAATGAGTGGTTTTATACCAGAGAAACTCCTTATCTCATAAGGACCAGTGTCAGAAGCATCATCTTGAGAATCAATGACGAATACGAAGAGAATTTTCTACTCGTGAATAACCCTTGTCTCCTTAAAGAACGCTGCGTTTCATATCAATTCTCGAGCATCATTGCCAGAGCTAGTTCCCAATAACCACAGCTAGCACAAAAAAAAGGCTAATAAATTATATATCAGTGGATGAATAAAATGCATAAAATCGTAAAAAGTGAATATGGCAAGTAAATACTTATGCCTCCAAAAATGACCTTGTTAAAGCTTTGTGCCCACTCAAAAAAATTAAGAGTAGTTTTTCCCCCCACTTACCGAGTTAAATATGTGTCAAGCTGTGCACTCTGCAAACACTAGCCTTTTGATGACCAAAAAAATTAAAGACACATAATTAAAAAAAGACATCTGCTTGGGCTCCCTTCAGGCCAAACAGCTCAGATAGGAAAGCAAGCACTAATGTTTTACTTAGTGTACAGCTTTCTTTACCAGAACTTGTTTGGAAAAAAAAAAAAAGCTTACTTCTTTATGTGGCCATCCCTGGTTAGACACAGGTTAAATAAATGAAGCAAAATTGCACTTTTTTCCTTTGCACTGCATGTTTTACATGGAACTATTGCAATTTTCCATCACGGAGCCTCTCAGAAATAAAAAAGCTCTGATGAGCTGCAAGTTTAAGTCATATGGGGCAAACTGCAAGGACAAATAATCCTAAAAACCAAGACTAGGTTGAAAAATAGAGACATGTAGTTCTATAAGCTGTCTCGACAAGCAGTGCAAGGGGAGCAACCGTGACGGGGAAAGCATCAGTGAGTCAACCCACATGCAGATGGGCAAAGAATGAGATGTTTGTTTTAAAGAGCAC